>NC_137252.1:5155595-5705153 GCF_965637545.1 Phallusia mammillata
TTCGAATAAACCCCAAGCGTGTATTCGTATTCATGAATACTTCGTACTTTTGGAGATGTAGCAATTCGAATTGTATTCGAATTTATAGTTCTAGTTATTTGTATTCACGAATTGTTCAGTTGTTGTAAGAAGCAAACAATTCGAATAGCATTCGAATGCACCGATTCGGATATTTGCAGTTGCGGAAAATAAAAGAAATAAAAGCGCCCTGAAACTTAAAAGGTATTCGATCAAAAAGTAACATGGGTTTATGAATTGCAAATTTATTGGTAAAAATGTAAACCAACGAGCATTGAATTGCCACATTAGCTTGACTGACTTAAATCTCCGTTTATAAATTTCCCCAAATTTACATGAGGTGTTTGCTTCATGAACACGCCACACCTGTCATGTGCTGAAAACAACTTAATGTTGCAAGCTTTGTAACACAATTCCATTTATGTAACGTCACAATTTAACTTCTGTGTGTCATTGTTTCGCAACATAAACAAAAACTTGTCAAATCAGGTCACATTCTCTGCCAATTTAAATTGTATTCGAATCTATTTGGCAAAAATATGTAGCAAAATATTCTCGACTACTCCTAGTCTGGAGGTAATCGACAATTCGAATTGTATTCGTAAAAATGTAGTCATGTATTCGATTTTATGTATCTTACGTTGCCAAAGGCTGAAAACAATTCGAATTGTATTCGTAAAAATATAGTCATGTATTCGATTTTATGTATCTTACGTTGCCAATGGCTGACAACAATTCGAATTGTATTCGTAAAAAATATCGTGTATTCGAATTTGGAAGTTCGTAGGTTGGCAAAAACCTACAACAATTCGAATTGTATTCGAATTAATTTACTCAAGCTTTTGTATTCATGAATTGTTGGTTCAAAAGATAACATCAACTATTCGAATTGTATTCATGCACTATCGAACGAAAGCCAAAATCATTCGAATACAGCACGAAGGTGGCAAAACATATATTCGAATGCATTCGAATACGAATGACAAATACGAATTCCCCCATGTCTGGTCATAATACCTGATACTGACTAACTCTCAGGCACAATGAACTTTGGGCTTTCGCAACACTCTTTGTCTCGTTGCAGTGCTTTCACATGCATGCCATATCACTAAGTCTACAAACATCTGACGTACCCCAATTCATCTTACTTTAATGTCCGTTGAATGTTTGCTAAGCCCGCTTGTGTAAACGTATGTGCGCTGGTTTTAAAGCAAACGAAAAAGCTCGTTTAAGTTGTGGCATCATAAAACCAATCCAACCAAAGCAGTTAATGGTGTTTAGGCAGCCAATCGTCTGTATGCTTTGTATTCTGGTTGTGTGTTCAAACGTTTGCTTATGTTTTCGTGCTGGGAGCAAGTAAATTTCTCTTTTGCTCTAACTTTAATCCAGATTCTAGCCTGGCTGGGGTCTACCTTTGTTTATTTTTACTGCACCCTGACCGAAGTCGACATGCTAAGATTGGCAAGCTTACTTTACTATTGCGTTTTTTTGCTTTTAGTTTATTTCTTGCTTCGATCCCTACCTATCTTTCTTACACAAACTTTCAGACACCAACCGTTTTATTTTTGACACTATATTCTTGTTTGCATTAAACATCATTAACACATGGATAGTGGGTCCCCACAAAATGTAACGACCAACATCCATAAACAATAATAACATGATGAACAAAATTCGTTATGATACAAAAACAATCTATTAAGAATATGCATTGATTACTGTGATTTTTTTCAGACGCAAGTGTGTAAAAACGTAATTAGAGCCTAAAGTACCGATAAAGTTGATTAAACTACAATACGAAAACTGTTTTTCCATACAACTATCTATAATTTCAATGTTAGTATTAAATTTAAATTATACACATTCTGTATTTAAACCGGTACAACTGGTTGAAGAGTTGTAGCAGCAGAAGGACATGAAACACAACGATCGAGTATTGTCTTTTTACTTTATCCCATGCTTCTGTGTCACCATCGTCAATATCAAACATGGCGTCCACGATTCCAGGAAAAGCTGTGTTGCCGTAAGTGTCATGTTGACTGGGCGCTGGTATAACGTGTCTGAAATACAGCAAAACATATTTCTGTCAAGGCTACTGAATTGCCTGAGGTGGTATTTTTACAACCAGTAAGTTTTACCTGTAAGCAGTTCTTCCAGGTAATGGATTCTGATCAATGAAAGCTCTTTCCAGTTGCATCAGTTGATCGTTTACTACTCTCACTGCTGCAAAGCTAAACAAGAAAAAAAATTTGCGTGTAGACACAACATTTGGCGTTCCCCACATTAGCTTACTCGATTTTATCCAGATTGTCGATTCTTGTGTGTAATTCTTTTGCCGATAAGGAGAATCGTTCAATGGCGTTTTCCAACTGAGCTGTTGAAATTAAAAAATTTTTGTATCTTATATTAATGCAAGACCTATTGAGAGTAGATGTTCTCGTTTCGAATTAGTGTCGTTGGGGTAACCGATGTTTTACCTAAATCAATCTCATGGTTTTGCATAGATGCTCCATAATTGGTTTTCAAAGCATCAAACTTATCTTTCAGGTCGTCGCCATAAGATGTGGCATCAAATGGCAAAATGGTCGATTCCGCCAATCGTCTTCCAGTTTCTGCCCACAATCTTGCCATCGCCTGTCCCCACGAGTAATTAGGATCAACAAACTTTGTTACGTAGTTGAATGTTTCGTACACCGAGTGGTAGACAGGATAGGGGAAAATTCTGCTGCTCTATTAAAAGCAACAAAATCAGCTATCAAAAGAATGCAACATGTTGATATACTACTTCTGGTAGTAGTTAAGATGAACATGAATACATAACTGAGATCAGCCCTGAAGCCTTTAATGGGCCTGGCGTACTGTGATTAAAAAATGTGTGTACCGTGATTGCTGGTCTGCATTGACGGTTCAGGGCTGATCCCAGTTATGTATTTATGTTCATCTTAACTGATACTAGTCAATCTGGCGATCCCCCATTACGAAGTCGACATGTGCAGCATACGAGACAAGCAACGGTGCTTGTGATTTGACTTTTGGCGCATGTTTCACTGACCCTGCGGAGCTCAGTTGGTAGAGCGCGAGTCCCGGAAAGACTCTTGGCGTGGGTTCGAATCCCACCACAGGCTAGATTTTTCTAGCCTACGCCTTGCCATATGGTGGTAAATATTTTTTTAAGATGTAATATTTTGAAATGTACAATTAAAAAAAAACTAGTGTACAAAAGCTATTATGCAAGTGCAAAGTTCATCCATCACTAAAATGCTTGCTTCAACTGGTACACTTCTTTTCAAACCAAGTTTGCCGCAAGATTTACTTACTGGGTCGTTAATGTTATGCAGCCACAAGGCTGAAACACCGATGGCTTGAAGGAATGTTGTAAAATCACTTCCAGAACCCAATGAATCGAATCTATGCAGAAAATCAATGACATTAAGACACGAAGGCTTTAGACTAGAGTACCCAAATGCACAGTTGTATTTTGTATTATCGTAAAATTGTGCTTTTTGCTTTTGCTTTCCGTGTGACCAATAAAAAAGCTGCTGAAAGGATATTTGCACCGGTGCATATTAACAAAAAGCAAAAAAAGTCTTGTCCCTTTATAAAAATGTGGTGTTAGGCAAAGTCTCTGCTAGTTATTTAATGCAACAAAGATCCGAACGTAACTTAAAATTGCAGCTGTAACGTGTTGATGGTAAATAATAAAGATATTGGTTTGTAAATTGGCACGCAAACCTCGGGTTTGTTCTATCTTGATTTGGAACCCGGTTCACCCAGGTATCGTAAACCGTTTTCCGGCCAGCAGCAACTTCTTCCTTATCCGGATTTGGAACGACTTTTGCAACATCAAATATAAGGTTACGCAAACTCGGAACGCCTGCGCCATTAAACGAAAAGTTTCCACGTATTGGGGCGTCCACGTTGATGTAGGTGATTGCCCTGGCTTGTAGCTCTTTCTGCGTTTCCTGTATATAAGTGCAAAAATAGAAAATCGAATAAGAAATGTGAGTGTGGCCACAAACACGACTTGGCGTTAGATCTAATGTGCGCTTGACTGGTGTCGTGTATATTTATAAGCTTTAAAAATAATATTGCAAACACACACTGTGTCACATATAACTTATGTGTGGTTGAGAAAGCTGCAGCAAAAAATTTCTCCGTTGTTTAAGCAAGAATAATTTTGCCTCACCTCAACCCATTCAGTTGATCCAATCAGTCCATACTCTTCAGCTCCCCAACTACAAAACACCAGAGTTCTTCTCGGTCTCCATCCTTCCTTCAACATCTTCCCGAAAGCTCTGGTCATCTCCAACATCACTGCTGTTCCACTAGAGGGATCAATTGCTCCGAAAACCCACGCGTCTCTATGGTTACCGAAGATAGCGATAGCGATCTGCAACAATGAGTAAAGTTATCTTACTCAAAACCGAACTATTTACAGACCGTGGCAACTTGGTTAAATACCTGGTTCGTAGCTTCCACGAATATACCCGATGACGTTATGAATCTTAGCCACTTCGTTCTCAGTGTTCACAGACATCTTCATCATGCTGTGATGAACAAGTGCAGAAAGTTACCTCCTTTCTACGTTTGATTGACATTTCTAGGCATTACACTAACCAACACATTAGAAACAGGCGGATATATTCGTGGAAGCTACGAACCTGGTATTTAACCAAGTTGCCACGGTTTGCAAATGTTTATATTTAGAGTAAGATAACTTTACGTATTGATGCAGATCGTTACGTGATCTTCGGTAACCATAGAGACGCGTGGGTTTTCGGAGCAATTGATCCCTCCAGTGGAACAGCCGTGATGTTGGAGATGACAAGAGCTTTCGGAAAGATGTTGAAGGAAGGATGGAGACCGAGAAGAACTCTGGTGTTTTGTAGTTGGGGAGCTGAAGAGTATGGACTGATTGGATCAACTGAATGGGTCGAGGTGAGGCAAGAAGGTTTGAAATGTTGTAAAAACGAAATTAGCCTCCCTGTTCTGAATCCCATACCTAACTCTAAGCGTTTAAAGACTTAAAGGTTATTTATATACGTCTTTTTAAGCATGACACCGACCAACTACATTTTATGTCACATGTCACATTTATTTGTACATTGTATGTTTTATTATCTTTCCATTAAAACTACTAGAGATGTTGTATGTTGTGAACACATTCTATGTCAGAAAAACAGCCTGACGTTGTCACCATTAGTGAAAGCGTCGTAGTAGATATGTGGTTTATATGGGCTAGTATGTGGGAGAAAAGAAAATTGTTTTGGAGCAACAGGCAACTATAAAGTCCATGTCTAGTGTTTCAAAGTTTTTCCTATTCGAGACTATAATTAGTTGGGTTAGATTTACATCCAAACAGGAGGATACCATTCAAATAGTGACTCTTATACTGTAGTCTTTTCTACTTTTGTGCAGGAATTGCAGAAGGAGCTACAAGCCAGAGCGGTCACCTACATCAACGTGGACGCCCCAATACGTGGAAACTTTTCGTTAGAGGGCTCAGGAGTTCCGAGTTTGCGTAATCTCATTTTCGATGTGGCGAAAGTCGTTCCGAATCCGGATAAGGAAGAAGTTGCTGCTGGCCGAAAAATGGTTTACGATACCTGGGTTGACCGGGTCCCAAACCAGGATGGAACAAACCCTAGGTCTGGATACAATTAAACCTGATTATTTGACAATCGAACGTTTACTGCTACAATGCTATTTCCGCAACAAAGGTCCTTTGATAGCATGTCGCCTAAAAACGTTACTAAATTAAGCAAATCGCAAATACATGTGTTGCCCACTACTTACTTTTTTGCGATTGAAACAGAAAGTTTTACCTCGCGTCTAAATGTACGCTCAAGCACGGAAGTAGCTCAAATAACTGGTGACAATTTATTGTATCTTGCAGGAATAAAGCTTTAGGTTAAAAAAAACGAAATTCGCCTTTAACGTTTTTTTAAGCTGATGGTACCTAAAACATCCAAAGTGCTTGAAATTCTCTTATTGTGTAGTTTCGGCTCATTGGGATCTGGTAGTGACTTTACGACGTTTCTCCAAGCTGTCGGAATTTCGTCTGTGTATTTACGTAACATATACGATCCAGTAAGTTCAACGATTCTCATGGTAAACCTACTGTGTAAATACGGACCCAAACTGCAGTAAATAAGCCTGAGATGTATGCCCAAATATTTACAGCAAGCAACGTCGCAGTAAAATTTATGTCACAAAGCGTTAGTTGCTGTAATAGCTATAATTGCCGGTTCAATGTTTCAACTAAGCGTATTATAGGCAGCTCTGAAATAGGTTTTTGTTACTTACCCGCCCTATTTCATGTTCCCAAACAAAATAAGCAGTGTTAACAGTGTAAATATATACTTTTACTGAATTAAGTGATAAATCCGATATGTGCACACAACTAGGTATATCAAACAACGTCACAGAAACATTCATATTATGAATCGTTAGTTTCTGGTAGCATCACTGGTTGAGTGTTTTAACCAAACCTGTTGTGAAAATACATCGTAAAAAAAGATTTTCATCACCTCATAGACCCATTTCAGGACCTCAGAATAATAATAAATGTGTCTACCTTTGACAAAAACGATTTTACAATTAACAGGATATCGGGTTGGGATCCTATCCTGTCTACCACTCGGTCTACGAAACATTCAGCCTCGTTACAAGGTTTGTGGATCCTGATTACTCATGGGGACAGGCAATGGCGCGATTGTGGGCAGAAACTGGAAGACGATTGGCGGAATCAACTATTTTGCCACTTGATGCTACTGTTTATGCTGAATATTTACAAGATAAATTTGATTCTTTGAAAAATAATTACGATGTATCAATGCAGAATCAAGGCATTGATTTAGGTAGGAACTTGTTTCAAAAATTTTTGTTGTGATTTTCAAAAACATTTGATATTTAAGCAGAATTAATTTTCTAGCCGTTGAGATATTGTCCTTGATTTTAACAGGACAATTGGAAAATGCCATTGCTCGCTTCACATCCTCGGCAAAAGAGTTACACACAAGAATTGACCATATTGATAAGACAGAGTAGGCTAAATGTGTGCTCTTTTCGGACAACTGTTTTTTACATTTTACTTTCTCTTATTCTCAGACCTTCAGCAGTGAGAGTAGTAAACGATCAACTGATGCAACTGGAAAGAGCTTTCATTGATCAGAATCCATTACCTGGACGAACTGCTTACAGGTAAAAACTATTTCGTTCTAAAACGACAACTTAAAAACTAGAAACGAAATTTTACCGACCAATATTTCCAAAACGGAAAAAGTAACATTATGAACAAAACCAAAAAAAAACGCAACCTTGCTAAGATTCGAACCCATAACTCTAATAATTTGTGTGCACATTTCAGACACGTTATATCAGCTCCCAGTCAACACAACACTTACGGCAACACAGCTTTTCCTGGAATCGTGGACGCCATGTTTGATATTGACGATGGTGACACAGAAGCATGGGATGAAGTAAAAAGACAATATTCGATCGTTGTGTTTCATGTGCTTTCTGCTGCTGCAACTCTTAAACCAGTTGTACCGGTGTGAAAACCGAACGTTTTGTATTAAAACTGATTGTTTACCAATTGTTGTTGTAAAATAATGGAAATTAAACTTAATTACGTATCAAATATTTTTTCGTGGTATGATCAATTTATCATCACAGAAAAGTAAATGTTTTAATTGAATAAACTTACAATTAAATGTATTCCAAACTTATTGGGTTTTTAATGACAAATTTAAATGAAAACTTTGAAGTTTCCTGTCACAATGTGAAAAACTACAAAACTTAAAGCAAACAAATATGTTATTGCCAGAGTTACTAAAAGCTGTTTTATCAAAGATAAGCTTAAAGTGCAAATTTTAAACTAGTTACAATTCCCCTACAGGGCAGAAGGCATTCCTTGTGTCGCCCAGTACCTACATGCAAGGTTCAAGTGTTTGCGTAGTTTTGAGGAAAAAATCCAAACACTAGACACAATGGCGATTTTGACCCTGGATAAACAGCAAGGCCTTTAATGCGAGTTGTGCAAACATTTGAGTCGAGACGTTGGCTTTTTGTTTGTCGTTTGCCACAGGATGGTTAGACAGTGGCATGTGGTTCATAGCAGCAAATGCATGTTGGACGCCTTGTGTGTAGAAAGTTGCTGGTAGCAAGTAACTCGAATGTTCTGGCATTAGGTCCAGGGATATTTACAAATTTGTTTAAACTAAATACAAAATTATCTTGGCAAGACAATTTTTTAGGTAATAATAAAAAAGGGCAATAGTAAATGTTTTATGTTTTATGTTTTATGGTAATAATTGTTGATACTTTTTAAGAATGTTCACTAAAGAGTTGTAACGGTTACCTGCTTTAGGTTATTGTGAGATGACGAAATATTATTATGTTTTGGGGGAAAGAAACAAAAGTACATCTGTTTGCGACAGAAAATGCTGAACTGTAGATTATAAATGTTGTGAAAATTACAGTAAAATAAACAACAGCAAAATTGTAGTAACTAAAGAAAATGTCGAAGTTGATGTGCATTACAAAAAAAAAATTTTAAACCTTTTTATTACGGTGGTAGAAAATAAACAGAATGTCGAAATCTCGGATTGCCATATTCTGCGTAATAACTGCAATCGTTGGTGTCGGTATTGGTGTTATTATCGGTTACTTCAGTTATCCATCTGCCGGTTGTGGACAACCAGTGGAAGATGCTTCGATCCAGAAGAGACTCATGGATGAAATGAAGAGCGAAAACATCAAGAATAACCTGGAGTAAGTTGTGTTTGTGAACTCGCATAATTTAGAAGGCCTTAAATACCAAACAGTTCTGCATTGGAAACTGTGTGTGGATACAAAGGTAACAATGTAACAATTACAATTCAGTTTTGTTGCAGCACATTATACGATTTTCTATGTAGTATTGACTAAAGCACAGCTTCAGATTGCTCACAATATTCTTCAGTGTACAGAGGGAGCTTACCTGTATACCCAGAAAAATGAAGTACAATGCTGCGCATTAACTGGTATTTGTCGACACAACGTGCACATACAATGCTGCTCAATTCTAATGTTGCCCCCAGCGGTCGTCAGTGTACTTAGGAGCTTGTATGTGTGCCCAGACACATTAAAACCTAAGTTGCGCATAAACTGGTGCTTGTAGACACAACGCCGGCATATAATGCTGCTGACAGTGGTTCTTGAGGTAATTATGAAGCTTGTGTGTATACCCAGACACATAAATTCAAGTTGCACAAAAACTGGTGCTTGTCGCCATGTCCGTGCAAAGCATGTACATCTCCAGTTGCTCACAGTGGTTCACTTTTCGGTAACCAGATAGGTACACTTTTCAGTTTGTTGTCCAGACACATAAAACAAAAAGGAAAACTGCATTAGACTTGTGCGTTGAGTGGAATTGTACTGTTATACCAATTTTCATTAATAGTTGAATTTCCAACTCGCTTGTTTTACAGCAAATAGCCAAACATATAAGCACAAAATGTAAATTCGCAGAATCCTGACGAAACGACCCCACATCGCTGGTCGTGACGTAGATGAAGTGGATCTGGTGAATTTGATCAAATCTAGATGGGAAGAAGATGGAATGGATTCGGTTCAAGTACCCGAATACGACGTCCTTCTATCATATCCGAAACAAAACGACTCCAACTACATCGCGGTGTTGCTAAGCAACGGAACCGAAACCGATATTTCGCAACGGAAAGAACTTGTCCTAGATCCGGAACAAAATGACCCGGATGTTGTTGATCCTTTTAACGCATACTCGGCAGCAGGAGAGCCAAAGGTTAGACGTGAAAGTTACTTTTTACCTTGTTCAAATTAGCCACTTCAAATGAGTTTGCTTGACAATAATAGCATCATAGTGTGTTTAAATTTATGATTCCTGATTTGTGTTTGGACACACAACAGCATAAAGGAGGTGTGATGAGATCATGGGTTATTAACCTTTTTACATATCAGCACCCCTTTAATTCATCAATCAGTTCTTGTAGCCCGGTTGTATTTTTAATACTAATATTTTCTCGCATCATCCATGAATAGGTCTTATACTTAGGTTAAGAACCAATGGTTCGATGCTGAAAAATGCTGTCGATTCTAGTCAGGTTGCAGAGTTGTTAATTAGGGATGGGCTGAGCCGAGAACACTCGGTCATTGTTGTTCTTAGATATCCTTTCGAACACAAGTTTCGTGCGTTAGTAGGGCATGAATGTGCAAATTTAATACTCGTGTTAGTTTGGCCGAGTACCGAAAATAAAAAATACACACTTATCGGGCCTGAACGGCTTAATACCCGGTCGCTCGTGACGTATGGGACCTTGGAAAGTTACTAAACTATCGTAGAATTGGAAATGTTTATGGCGTCAGAATGCACCGAGTGCACTAAACAGAACATTTGCAGTTTGGCCCATGACTAATGCAACGGCATTGAACATTTGTTTTCCACGCTGTCAACGTTTTTTGCAGGACGATTTGATTTACGTAAACTTCGCCACAATTGAAGATTTCATGAACTTAAATCGAACATTGAAAATTGATACTAAAGGAAAGGTTTGCATCGCGAGATATGGAAGAATTTTTCGTGGTGACAAAGGTACTGATTAGACATCTTTTTCCTTCTCATGATTAACACCGCCGTGTTTTATCATAGCTGAACTTGCACAAGAATATGGATGCATTGGTCTCATCTTATATTCTGATCCTGCTGATTACACTGTTCCTTGGGCGGGAGTTTATCCCGATGACTGGTACTTACCCGGGACAGGGGCTCAACGTGGGACCTTGTGGACAGACAATGGTGATCCCCAGACCCCGAATTACCCCTCAATAGGTTTGCATTACAATATTATGTTGATGTATGTTGAAATTTCCAGCTACTTGGCTTTTTTCGTAGGATATAGGGTAGCCACTTTACCGCACTTCAGTTTGTTGGGAGCAACAAGCTGAAAAGCCATGTCTTGCCAACCTGTTTCGTGTCACAACTGGGCATTAACGACAGGAGAACGTGCTCACAATCTTTATTAGCTCATACGGCCGATATCTCGTCACCAGCTGCACTGATGAGACCATATTGGTCGAAACAGTGTGCACTGTCTGTAGCTTATTATGTATTGGCTTGATGCTCTTATATTTATTAACAATGTCTCGATCATTAACACCATATGAAAAGTGTTCTGTGTTTAGCAAGTGCTTGGCGAAAACCGATTGATCAAATCCGTCTCCCGAAAATCCCGGTAACCCCGATCGGTTACGATGATGCGGTGAAGTATTTGTCGAAACTTGATGGAGATGAAGTGGAGGAATCGTGGAGGGGAGGACTCAACATCACTTACAGATATGGACCAGGATTTGCTGCTCCTCATCAAACGAGGTTAGAAACTGCCATATACCACCTAAAAAGCACTAGGCTAAATGAGTGTTTGTGCCGTAATATTACTACAACCTTCATTAGCAAAGATCAAAAGCCGGCAAACTTTTTCACGTTTCTCATCAGTTTAAGCCACATAGCGTCAAAATATAACCTGTGTTTGATGCATGTAACTTATTAAATCCTTCGTTGCTAATTTTATTAAGAGAAAAGGGTGGTTTTGCCCAAAAAAGGTACTCCTATGCCGGAAGTAATAGATGTAACTCTGGTTATGTTCCTAACGTTCTGCTCAGGCCTCTCTACCCGAAAATAGTTGTGGACAAACAAGGCTGAAAGTCAATAGTTCCAGATGTACCTGCTGTATACACAAACTACAAGGCTTTATTCTGGTATTTATAGCCCATTAATACACTTTTTTGCTGCAGCAAAATCAAGATGTCCGTGAAAACTGAAAATAAAGTGGAAACGACACGCAACGTCATCGGGTACATTCGTGGAAGCTACGAGCCAGGTAAGAAAAATAATTAATATATGAAAAACTCATGAACAAAGTGACGTGAAGAGTAAGTGCTGGTTAATATTAAAAGCCGCCATCATTGAAAAAAGAAATAGTAAAAGTAAGACAAAAATAAACTACCAGCTTCTAAATTTCTCTTTAGATCGTTACGTGATCTTCGGTAACCACAGAGACGCGTGGGTTTTCGGAGCAATTGATCCCACCAGTGGAACAGCAGTGATGTTGGAGATGACCAGAGCTTTCGGGAAGATGTTGAAGGAAGGATGGAGACCAAGAAGAACTCTGGTGTTTTGTAGTTGGGGAGCTGAAGAGTATGGACTGATTGGATCAACTGAATGGGTCGAGGTGAGGCAAGAAGGATAAAATCGAATTTAGAGGCTAGTTGAAATCGAAGTTCTTCGCACTTTCACACACAAAGAGCAAAAGACCAATTTTACTGGAAGAATTAAAATGTATAAGATCATATGACCCGGTGCTACACCTGTCTTAGTAGTGGAGCACATTAATTTTTAGCGATTCATAATAATCTATGTTAAAAATAGAAGTATTTCGAGACACTTCAGACCTATTAAAAGCATACACATGTGGATGCAAAGACAACCATTTTTTTCCAACATTGCTCATTGTTGCAAATAGCTATCCAATTAGCTTTTTGTGATCGGTAGGAACTCCAGAAAGAGTTACAAGCCCGTGCTGTTATTTACATTAATGTGGACGCGTCTGTGGTGGGAAACTTCACATTGAATGGTGCTGGAGTTTTTAGTTTGAGCGAAGTCGTCTACCAAGTTGCCAAATCTGTTCCCAACCCCATCCCGAGTCAGATCGAAATGGGAAGAGATACTGTGTACGATTCCTGGGTCAAACATGACCCTGACGACAAAAATGAAAAACCAAAGTAAGGTTTCCAACTTGGCATAGGCTTTCTTTGTATGTTGTTGAAACATGCTTTTTTATTGATTCAGTTTAAAACTCTCAAAATAATTTGTGTGCAATTACTTCACTGTTAGCATAAATTAGTTCTTGCTTCCAGGCATAATCTAGAAACGAGAATTGCTCATCCATCAGTTT
Organism: Phallusia mammillata; assembly: GCF_965637545.1. Taxonomy (NCBI): domain Eukaryota; kingdom Metazoa; phylum Chordata; class Ascidiacea; order Phlebobranchia; family Ascidiidae; genus Phallusia; species Phallusia mammillata. Next base: position 5,168,585 of record NC_137252.1, read on the forward strand.
TATTGCACACAACTAACGTTTCGATGTCTCATACGAGACAACTTCGTCAGAAAATGGCATATCTTAAATGAAAACTGGTCCTGCAAAAGCAATATTTGTTTGGGCATTTTTCATATAAGAGATTCACTAAAATTAAATTGCTATGACGCTACTTAACTTTAACTTAACATGCAGCTCGAACATTGACTAGTACAATTATAAAAGACTCCCAGCGTTCGAACATTGAGATTACTTACAGCAATGAACCAAATTACAACAAGACTACGAAATGATGCAAACGGTTTCTTTGTTTGTTTTTTCAAATGCTCTTGTTTTTGTTTCTTTAGATTCAGCTCGCTTGGTTCCGGCAGCGATTTTACTTCTTTTCTGCAAATAATCGGAATTTCATCAGTCGATCTTTTCTACACGTACAACCGGGTACGTACTAATACAAAATTTGTTATTTAATTAGTCATAATTTTAACATACAAAACACCGAAACTTAGCATAGGTGTGCCCCTCAGGTTATTTTGAACTAGGTATATGATATGAACTTGACCTGTTAAAAATATTGGGTGATGGAGTCCATGGCGGCAAAGCGCCCTGGCCCTTCCAAACGATCCTTACGGCAAGGTAAAGCAACGCCGATAGAAGAACAATAAACAAATCACGTTCAAAAGGATTAATTCTCAGCCTGCCTTAAAATTATTTATTTCTCTAAGAAAATAAATGTATGTGTAGTGTAGCTCAGAGATTTTTCTAGCGTGCTATGTCTTGCAATATGTGGGAATGCTTAGTGACTTCGGCATTACGCCTTCAATAGACCTGGCGTTTTATGGTTGTTGCATCAATGTGCCGTGATCACTGGTGTGCAGTACAGACGCTTCCAGGACTGAAACCAGGAGTATACATCTTACAAATTCGAAAATAAACGTAGATGCAACTATTTATACGACCATTACACCCTGATTTACATGTCTGTTGTAAACCTCAGAGCATCGGTCTGGCATCCTATCCTGTCTACCACTCGGTGTACGAAACATTTAGCCTAGTTACAAATTACGTCGATCCTGATTACTCCTGCCACCTAGCGATGGCTCGATTGTGGGCTGAACTGGGAAGAAGGATGGCTGAGTTCACTGTTCTGCCCATCGATGCTCGTTTGTACGGGACAGACTTGAAGGTCAAATTTGACGCACTCAAAGTCAACTTCGGGGATAAGATGACAGCCCAAGGAATTGAACTAAGTCGGTTTAAGTTATAATCGTAATTGGCGCTTTACACAGAAACATTTTTGCTAATAAATTTTGTCATGTTTTCCCAATAAATTCTATTTTGTAGTTCTTCATAATTAATTAACAAAAAGTCTGATATACATGTGACTGTTGCAATAACAGTAATACAACAAAATGTATCATTTAGGTCAGTTGGAAAACGCCATTGCCCAATTTAGTACATCAGCTGATGAGCTGCATTCCCGAATTGACAAGCTTGATAAGACTGAGTAAGTTGATTACGTACAAAAAAAGTAATTTAAATGTTGTTGTTTTTGCTAATTTAAAACAACATGACAGAAGCTTGAATTTATATCAGCTAGCTATGTTCAATGACGATTACTTATTCTTTTCAGTCCATCAGCTGTGAAAGTAGTAAACGATCAACTGATGCAACTGGAAAGAGCTTTCATTGATCAGAATCCATTACCTGGACGAACTGCTTATAGGTAAAACCGAATTGCTTCAAAACACAACCTTGCTAAGACTTCAACCCTTACACTTCGTTTGCACATTGCAGACACGTTATATCAGCTCCCAGTCAACATGACAGTTACGGCAACACAGCTTTTCCTGGAATCGTGGACGCCATGTTTGATATTGACGATGGTGACACAGAAGCATGGGATGAAGTGAAAAGACAATATTCGATCGTTGTATTTCATGTCCTTTCTGCTGCTGCAACTCTTAATCCAGTCGTGCCGGTGTAGAAACCTAGATATCTAACTGGAGTCATTATTGCAATAATTTTAAAAATCTATGACCATTTTCAAAAGTATAGCATTTTGACAATTTTAAAGGTAGATTATAGTCATCATGTAATCATAGTTGCCTATATCTCTTTAATTATTATTTTTTAAATTAGTTGGTTATATTCAGTTCACAAATAATATGGTACAATGCTGATTTTGCACTTTTCAATAGAAAATTGTATTGAAAATGCGTGACAAAAAACCAAACCGAAACCTTTCTAGCGTTGATTAATCAAAGCAGCGGACAGGTTAAAAGAGTAACTGTTGGTCGTGCAACAGATTCCGAACAAACTAAGGTGGTCCACACTTGATAATAAGCTGGTAAAAATCCACATAACTTACAACTTTGAAGCAGGTCTTCTTCGAAATAAAAGTATTTTATGGTGGTGTAAATATGTAAAGAGGTATAGCCTACCCAAGACTTTCAGTCTAACTTCCGAGTACGAATATCGTTCATGGTTTCAAATCTGCACGTAGGTCAGCAGCCACAGACCGTTATCCTTTCGCAGTGTAAAGTTGTTGTTGTTTTTCACGGGGTTCGAACACTGGACGCTCGCGGGGACGAATCCCGATCAGTTTTTATGTCTGTATATAGGTCAGGCGAGCTAGACCAATAGGCCAAGTTCAAGCCCAGCGTAAAATATATAAATAAGCGAAGAAAAGAAGGTTTTATGGCGGCTTCTAGTGGTTAGGCCAGGAAACAATGCCAAAAGGGCAAAACATAAGCGTAATACAGGGGCACCTACTAAGTTCATCCAATAAGCACCTTTTTTGACAAAACAACTCCATGGCTCTAATAGAGTCCGTGTCATAATGACTGGTGAGTTGTAACAAATTGCCCGCACTGAACATTTGTCATTTCAATGAAGGATTGTCCAATTGTTACATATTTTTGAGCTGAATAATGCGCCTGATGCTAGTTTTCTGCAATCTGGCAAAATGTGGCTAGAATCAAATACGAATTATACTTGTAGTTGAGCATATTTGGTAAGAAACAAAGCAAAATCACTTTGTGTTATGCACATGTGCGGTTCGCGATCCAATTTTGACATTTCTAATTGGCCCTACAGTAAGAAAGGTTGCCCACCCCTGGTTTAGACCGATACCCGCTTTGTGTTGGCAAGGATTTGAATTACGCGATAATGAATCGATTTGTCTCAGAAGAAATACCTTGATGCATGGCCAATTGCCATCAGAGATCTAAAACTCTTTATATATTACTAAAATGTCTTTAAAAATTGCTTTCACTAATCCATGCCTTCATAACGGAATGAAACTTTTCAAGCGCCAACTTCACATGAGCTTGTGACACGCCATTGTAAAACACACAGCGAACGGAGACTCCGAAAAACTTGGACATCTTGACAACCACATCGTCGTCATTGTAGCGGTTTGCCATTCTATAACAAAACTCTTGTGCAGGATTCCGGCCCTCGTATGTTGGAAGTTTCGTGTTGACGTCAAACCAGACCATGTTCGTTTCAATTTCGTCCACGTCAAAATTGATGTATTGAGGAGAATATTGGATGATTCCTTAAATTGTAGATTGAGTTGAGTTGTCGAGTTTATTTCGCTCGGTGAAAAATCGTAGTAACAGAATTGCAATAAAATATTCACCTTGCCGGAGATAGCTGCGCAATGTTGAGACGTAAAATTTTGTTAAACAACTAATGTCGTCCGTTTAATTTTTTTCATTAGTCAGCAGTAAATGTTTAAAAGCCTTACGAGTCAAAAAACACACAGGAGCTATAAAAATGTTTGTTTAAAACGGTGTCTGTGTCAGCATTTATTTAGTGCGCAAGCATATTTGTTGAATTGCCAACAAACCACATACGTTACCTTTTGCAAACGTCTTAGCATTTTCATGATCAATGTGCAGCCTTTTCACCATATCCGTGAGCGCAAGAATTCCAGCAGCTGCAATAACGCCAGATTGGCGCATAGCGCCACCCAGCGCCGTGCGGATGCGACGCGTTCTGGCAATGAACTGTTTACTCCCAACTATAACCGAACCTACAGGCGCACCAAGACTCTACAAGAGGAAACAAAATAACACAACAAATTCAATAAACTTAGACTGCTTGTTACATGCACTGTTCATACATTTGCTCTTTTGTGTGCATATATCTCATCAATATATCTTAATATTAAGAACTAAAGGCAGCTAACTACAAATGTGGCGTTTTGCCGATACGAAGCCATTATTACGCTTTAACATGATTTTATCTAACAAGATTTTTTCCTGTTGTAAACGTAGACAAAAACATACTTTGCAAATGCCGTATCTACCGTCCAAAAATACATGCGGTGAAAAGGCTAAAAAAGTTATAAATCATACACATAGAAACGGTAACGTGATGGGGACTGTCCATAATCCAAACATTTAACAAAATCAACGGTGGTGGTTTACCTTTGACAAACAAATGCTGACAGAATCAACGTATTGTGTGATTGACGACACTGGCACATTAAGACCCACAGCAGCATTTAACAACCTTGCACCATCCATGTGGATCGGGACATTCAGTTCGTTTGCCAGTTGACGGAGCTGAAGCAATGATAGACTACTAGAAGTTGAATTAATAACAACTGCCTTGTGATAAACGTTGTTGATAAGAAAAGCTGCAACAAAGTTTAATGGCAAGCCTGTTCTAAGAAAAAACATCTCTTGCTGTGAATTGTGAACTTCTTCAAATAGTTTTGGACTTCTAAGTTCTTTAAACTCTTTTTCTTTAGGGTGTAAAATATAGCCATGTATATAATTTTCACCTCTTTTATGAAGTCCATTGGTAAAATTCTCCCATTCATTGTGTTTTCAATTGCAATTAATGAGGTTTTTGATTCATGAAAATCTTTTCCATCATGAAATTTAGAACGAACATCATCCAAGCTAAATGTTCCATCTTTTCGATTTGGCAAAGCATTCATATAAACTCCACCCCACTAAAGGAAATAAAAAACAAGTATATTTCTGTGTGGTGTCAAGATGAATGTTCAAGATGAAAGAAACATGTTCTATATCAGGGATGGTGAACCTTTTTAGTTGAATGGGTCAAACATGATATAAAAATTCAGAAAGAAAACAAAGTGGGTCACATATTTTATTACATGTCAATGTCAATGAGAAGCTTGTTGCTGCATCTTTTCTGGAAGTCTTGTAATCCTAGGTAGTTTTCAGTTTAATACATGCAGCAGTCATATCTGAGCTGAGACGATTCCTGGCACTTGATTTCATGAAATTCATGTGAAAACAAGGATTCGCATGAATATGTGGAACCGAACAGCGTCAACAAAGTTACAACAAATCGTTTCAAGTTGTACGTTCAAATAAACATATCGGTTGCCTCACAATTGACTCAACAATCTCTATTTACGACAATAGGCAATCTGGCAAAAAAGTTAACTGTTGTGTTGCTTTTTAATCTTGGAAATCTGGTAACCCTACCCACAGTAATCAGTATAAATTTTTAAAACTACAAGTGGGTCACTGGAATTCACGTGGTGGATCACTTTGTGTTCACCATCCCTGTTTTATATGGTCAATATATACTTGATCAAAAAATAAATCAGAAACTGCAAGAGCTTTAAAATATTGTTTAAGCAATATGCTTGGCAACAAGCTTTATTTTCCTGTTAGATTTGTTACAAAATGTACTCGTTGGAGATACACAAAAACACAGATTAAAAGCCATGTGTTCCAAGGATTCGACATTTAGACATAAAGTTGCAGAACCTAAAGCTCAGTTATAAAAAGTTTATTTATCAGTAGCATTCCATACAGCAGTAATACAAATTTCAGTTAAAACTATAAAACAAACAAAGAGTTTCAACCTGTGCAACTCCCCCTTGTTCACGAAGATAGAGATGTGAGCTGTTACCCAACATAACTTCACTCCCTCTTTCAAAGCAATGTCCGAAAACACAAAGTAGATTTCCCATTGTACCCGTAGGAACAAAAAGAGCATCCTCCTTTCCACACAGTTCAGCCGCCAAACTTTGCAGTCCCAAATAAAAAACAAATAATCTTTGTGTTTAAACAAAAAAATGGTTTAAAATTTCACTTTTCAAAAAAATTACCAAACAAATATATACATTACATATAAAAATGACACAGCTCAGATGATACAATAAAGTCTGTGAGAGAAAACACAAAACAAGCTATAAAAACATATTTCCAAAACCCTTAGAAAACTGATCTGAAAGTCTTCAAAAACCTGGATTTGTACAATGTTTTCTTGTCATTAACCTTGGTATTGTGGTGTTTCAAGGGCATATTATACAAGACCAACTTGCTTTACTAACTTTTTTTAGATGACCTTCTGCTGCCAAAAACAACTACCGGAACAAAATTTCCAAAATTTGCGTGTTTACACCACTCAACTACAAGTGATAAGCAGCTTGATCACACAAAAACACATCACTCCTAAACCACAGGACATTTAATTAAAAACTTACTATTAACAGTTGGATCTTCCCTGTGAACATCATCCCCAACTTCTGCCTCGGCCATGGCTTTCCTCATTGCATCTGTTGGTGCTGTCAAAGTGTCACTTCTAAGATCAACAACTCGTTCAATGGAAGACATTGTTGCAAATGTATGAGCTGCAATTACGATAAAAAGCGCATAAACGAAAGATCACACTTGCTGATGGGTAGAAAATCATTTTCACATGATTTAAAAATGCAAGCAAAAGGAAGCAAAAACATTACACTTCTTCAGACAATGGATTTGGTGTCACAATGTCATGTTATGACATCATAATTGGGACAACGTGTAAGATTACCTTAAATTCAGTAATTTTTTGTACCAGTTTATATTACGAACCAACATTGTTTGTTGTGCCACAAACGAAAATAAATTAGTAATCACAACTGTCTAATGCTTGGCGTTGACTGTCTTTTTAGCAACAAATGAAATTGACAGTCTTTTTAGCAACGAATCGAGGAAAAATTATCGGGACAAAACTAAAAGCATGACAAAAATACTGCTATAATTGTTATTGAAATAATTGTTGTAATTGCTTTAGTTACTATTATCAAATTTAATTGGAACTTGTATCAATTGTGCAGTCAAATACGTACCTACCATGTAAAGGAAGTGATGAATATGCAAAAACTGGACGTAAAAGAGTCGATGCAAAAGTTCTGTCATTTCCCTCTGGCACAATATTTGAAACATTGCATTTGGAACTGTGTTTGCTTGAAACAGAAAACGCAAAAACAGAGAAATTCGTCTTGGCGTTTAATTGCCGAATAAACACATTAAAAACTCGAACAGAAGCCATACTTTCGCAGACCTGTCGTTTAAAATAGAAAGGAAAATAGGGTGAAAGCAAGAATTGAAATTATCAGCAGTGCCAACTGCAAAGTAAATTAGAGACTTTTCTTAAGTGCAATGATGCACGATGAGGGGCAGTCCCTTTTAGCTTTTAATCGACAAAAATCAAAATATTTTTTAATATTTTACTAAAAACATTGCACTAAAAAGTAGAAAAATAAGCTGACTAGACCAACTTTGAGCAATAAAAAGTAGCTTTTTAAAGGTCATGTACCATCGAAAATGTTTAAACAGAGTCATCTTTAATTCGAAAGTTGCCAAGCCAATAAAGTGCGACAAAGAACTAGTTCGGTCGTTAATTTTTAAGCGACCGAGATAGGATTAGAACCCATCACCTTGTGACCACTAGGCGGTTGCGCTAACCACTCGGTCAACTTGGCGGAGTGTTGGTACATATTGAAGACTTGTATAGATACCTATACAATTGGGCAGGAACTGGGCCGAATGGTCCGGCGCGCCTGAACCATATACAGACATAAAAAAAAACTGATCGGGATTTGTCCCCGGGAGAGGGTTCGAATCCCGTGAAAAAAAAGATACGTACACAATTTACACGCAGCCTACACAGAGGTGGTTCGCAATTCCTTTTAAGTCATAGACCACCGACAAGATAAAAAAATGACGTCACCTATGATTCCATTTTTTGAGATGTTTTAAGTAAAAGAAGCATACACTAACTTACAAGCATTTGACCCTTCATAATCATAAAATATTCAATCATAAGTTATATAGATTATTAACAATTATAATGGATTCCCTATTAACCACTCTTAAAGTCATCATGCACCACCACCAGTTGAGAAACACAGGTCGAAATGAACTGACATTAGCTAAGACGAACATACTCAGCCCTATAGCCAAGGTGGCCATCGACGTGGACCCCAAAATAGTGGGGCGTGGAGGGTTCGCAATGAGGCATAGCACAATCTGGCTGCAAAGTTTTACTTGCAAAAAATGTAAATGAATGCATTGTAATGATGTCGGCGCTGATTTCGAACTTATTGTTTGGAAATTAAACTAAAGTAAACGCATCATTACTCTGAAATGGGTGTCTAGTTGTACTATAGTCGGCTGGAAACTTTGAGATTGCCATGACTTTCAGTGCATCAACCATTTCGTGCCTCTGTGCGTGCACACAGCCTATTTCGCAACTTATCAGTGTTGAAGTGGCTTTTTCCAACGTTCGGAACTAACTTGACAGTAGCTTAAAGCGGACCCACGATGTATGTTGTCTCCGAAAAACAAAGCAAACAAGCAAAACTCTGCTTTAGTCCAACGATAATTATGATAGCCATAGAAAACTTAACGCAGGTACAAATACGAAGTTACTCCTAGGAGCACATCCTTGCAAGAAAACTGACGTATGATCGCCATTAGAGGAGCGCTTTTGTGTATTAGAGTTGGATTACAATTGTATGCACTAAACGTACATTATACAAGTCTAAAGGAAGGTCTGCAAAATACTACCCGAAAGCGTAGCAAATTAAAAATTGTATTGTATAGCTCAAAAGTGTGGGTACAAACATGGACCTTAATTGTACTTAATTGGAATTACGAAAATTTGCAGGTAAGAAAAACCCAATTACAGGGTCATATAGGAGAAACGACACAGTCACATCTACAAATTCATGAAACATTACTTTCACTAATCCACGCCTTCATAACGGAATGAAACTTTTCGAGTGCCAACTTCACATCAGCTTGTGACACGCCATTGTAAAACACACAGCGAATTGAGACACCAAAAAATCCAAACATCTTGACAACTACATCATCGTCATTGTAGCGGTTTGCCATTCTATAACAAAACTCTTGTGCAGAATTCCGGCCATCGTGTGTTGGAAGTTTCGTGTTGACGTCAAACCAGACCATGTTCGTTTCAGTTTCGTCCATGTTAAGATTGACGTAGTTAGGATAATATTGGATGATTCCTTAAATCATTGATTGTTTAGTAAAATCGTTGGTTAAAGTTTTTCATTTGTCAGTAGGAAATTAGACGGTATTTGCTAAATCGGCATTTATGTAACACAAGGATTTGTAGTCGACAATTAAACTTGTGAGTGAAAGCTAGTTGATGGAAAAAACGCACAAATTAAAAGGAAAAGAGGGCTACAAAAACACACGTCAAGAATTTACTGAGATTTTACTGAGAGGCGACAAGCAAGTCGATTTTAATTTCCAACTTGCTACCTAAATTTACCTTTTGCAAACGTTTTGGCGTTTTCATGATCAATGTGTAGCCGTTTCACCATATCCGTGAGCGCAAGAATTCCAGCAGCTGCAATAACTCCAGACTGACGCATAGCGCCACCCAGCGCCTTGCGGATCCGACGCGTCCTGGCGATGAACGGTTTACTCCCAACTATAACCGAGCCCACAGGCGCACCAAGACTCTACATAGAAAAACGAATTTAAAAATTTAACTTTTATCAATTGTTTAATGCACTGTTTTTAATTTTTGTGGTGATGCGTTTTTGCATCAACCTATCTTTTTTATTTAAAACTCAAGATAATTAAAGATGATCAAAAAATATATTTATAATCAAGACATAATATGATTTCCTCAAACCTCAGGCTGAAGTTACACTTGTCTCAAAGTACTTATCCCATTGCTTCAATCCAGCTAACCAGCGAAGCAGTGTGCAAACTAGCTAAGTAGCACAGCAAGACAGCGATCTTACCACTAAAATATGGGTTACATGTTGCGAACCCTGAACCAACATCGCGGTGGATCGTGGTTTACCTTTGACAAACAAATGCTGACAGAATCAACGTATTGTGTGATTGACGACACTGGCACGTTAAGACCCACAGCAGCATTAAACAACCTTGCACCATCCATGTGTATCGGGACATTCAGTTCGTTTGCTAGCTGACGAAGCTGAAAAAAACATGGTCTGCGTCAAGTTACATACACGCCAGTGTCGTCAAACAATTTGTTTACGACAATTTGGTATTAATTCATTTCAAAGTCATTTCTGAATTTCAATATTTTGACAGCTTAATTTTTTTTCAGACTATTCTTCTTTAAGTCAATTTAAAACAGCCTTGTGTTGTTTTTACCTCTTTTATGAAGTTCATTGGTACAATTCTCCCATTCATTGTGTTTTCAATTGCAATTAAAGAGGTTTTTGTTTCATGAAAATCTTTTCCATTATGAAATTTAGAGCGAACATCATCCAAACTAAATGTGCCATCTTTTCGGTTTGGCAAAGGATTCATATTAACTCCACCCCACTAAAGATTTAAAATAAGTAGTTTTTAGTGTGGTGTCGCAAATGCAAAAGCAATGCATTTTATAACCTGTAGCATTCAGAACAGCAGTAAAAGACATTGCAACAGAAGTAACACATGACAATTAAATAAACAAAGAAAAAACTCCAACCTGTGCAGGTCCCCCTTGTTCACGACGATAGAGATGTGAGCTATTACCTAACATCACTTCACTCCCTCTTTCAAAGCAATGGCCCAAAACACAAAGTAGATTACCCATTGTTCCAGTAGAAACAAAAAGAGCATCCTCCATTCCACACAGATCAGCAGCCAAACTTTGCATTTCTGAATAATACAAGTATATATTTTTATATAATGCTGTTAGTAATAAAGCAGGTTAATGCTAGACAAACATTTAGATACACTCAGTGGTGGGATTCAATTTTTGTCAGCCACTTCTATCACAAAAGTCTTCTTTTTCAACCGGTTCTGTTACAAACAGTCTATTGACAGTAACGAGGAATGCTAACCGGTTTGCTGATCTTACGAAATTTCGTGAGACGGTTCTATAGAACCGGTGAGATCCGGCTGAATCCCCCACTGGATACACTACAATTTTGTATGACTTACAAAAAGTTCCTGTCAAAAACAGTAGGTTTCCACTATAACGTCAAAGGTCAAAACTAACCATATAGCCTAAGCTTATTTGTAGCAAAAACCTAACAAAGCTGAAGTATACAGTAGTACATTTCCTACAAGAAGCTGATGCAGCGTTACATACATCACATTGAACCATATATACTTACTGTTAACAGTTGGATCTTCCCCATAAACATCGTCACCAACTTCTGCCTCGGCCATGGCTTTCCTCATTGCATCTGTCGGTGCTGTCAAAGTGTCACTTCTAAGATCAATTAGACGTCCAGTGGAAGACATTGTTGCAAATGAACGAGCTGCACGTACCACAAAAGTGTAATAACAAAAAATCACACGACTCATTGAAGGAAAAAAATGTTTCTAAAATCTACAAATTCTAACAAAGAAAGCAAAAACAGTGAAGCATGTTTAATAATAGATAGTTTCTGGAACCCAGAAAACATAATAACTTATCAATGTCAAACCATGACTTACCTTGAGGTAGTCAATTCATATATACTCAGCAGCAAGCAATGCACGGCCCATTTTTTCCATGCAAACAAGAGGCCAAGAGCTAACATGGACATGTTTGCACAGTAAGTTGTTGAGATATTGACATTGGGCAAACATATTCTGGACATGTCATACAGTAAAGAAAGTTTGTTCAAAAGAGCGGGGACAACTAAGCGCGGTTCCCGCAATGAATGACAAGGCCCTGGACTGACTATTGGTTTGGAAATGTTCTCATGTGTCAGCTGAGCTTATTAGGCTCTGTTATTCTTTACTCGGAAGCTTATTGTTTCTTCTGCTTCTCGTGGTTCGCATCAGTCGTCTGAAGTAGCGAGTAAGTTCATTATTACGATTCTTAACGCTTGCTGGATAGAACCGACATGATCCTCAAAAGATCACGCTAGTTCTTTTATTCTGGTTACGCAACACACATCCAGTCTCATTCATCCCAAGGAAAGGATACTGTGGAAAAGAGACAGATCAACGATAAAACATTGGCTTTTAAACTGATACTCGTTTTTCTTGTGATCATTGCAAACCAGTACCTTATTTTACTCACATCAGTTAGTAGTTTGTTTTAAGTTAAACGCTTGCAAAGATTTGCAGCACTGCAATGGATTGCACAACTATTTCAAAACACCCGGTTTACGCAACAGCCTCATCTTATGGCCAGGCTGTTGCGTAAACAACGAGGAACAGCCCCGCTCAGTTTCCGATGCTCAAAAAATATTTTTTAAATGTTTCGAAATCAGAAACCTTTCTTTTTTTGTAAAGTTGAAATTTCGTATTTACTCATCTATGACAAGAAAAAATCATCTTCAGAAAGAAATATTGCACCAGAAGTAAAATAAATGTAGCTTTCAAATAATCAAACATATCATTAAATAAGTTTAAATTCGGGTCATTGCACACAAATTTCACAAATTGAGATAAAACTGTGACAAAGACTTAATATAGTTTAGTGGATCTTAAACATTTTTACTTTGCGACCTCCTTTTTAAACCTCAGAAATGCTAATGTGTTCATTGTAATGTGAGGGTCAAATTTTTATTTGTGCAGCCAATCATTGTAATCGTTGTTATGGCTGATGTTACCTTCAACGTTTCAATTCGATCCCAAGACATTAAAAACCAAAAACAGGCGGACAGACATAAATCAATAACAATGCGGTTGCGCTAAACAACAATCCAAATTATTATTGATTTCTAAAGTTTTTTTACGTCGGTATGCTTAAATAGTTCCAAGTTATGCGTTCCAAACTAAACACAATATTTATTGCTGAATATGTATACTATCTCTGAGAGATAACATTTTGACCTTTTTCAACATAGCCTAAAAGCAGATATGACCAGAATATAGTGGGCGTCAGTACTCTTCAACCGGTGTGCACGGTGCACCCTTGGGTGCAAACATGCATGGGGTGCACGCACAAGTGCGAACAGGTATACAAGGGTGCATTAGAAACTTTAAATGAAACATTATTATTTGACTTTTAATCAAATCACATAGTCATTATGTAAATGGAGTCACTTTTACAAGGTGTATGTGTTCGTCACAACAACTTCAGGTGTTCACCAAACAAAAAAATGTCGAAGAGCACCCAAAAGTCAATATTGGCCACCAGTTGAGAATAACATAGCAAAAATTGATAGCTAAGACGAACATACATTCACAACTGGGTTCAGCTCTGAAACGTTCATACAGACAAGCGATCACGGCACACAGATACAAATCATGGACGTCATACCGAATCAGTCGGTCACCAAGTATTTCCAAATTTTAGTAATCAGCGCAATTTATCGCCTTAGTGTTTTGGGTAAGTTAGTGTGTTTTATTCCGCTCACAAAATAGAATGCCACAATCCTTCACTCTGTTCGATACATGTTTGTGATGTATAATGCATGCTGGCAAATAATTGGTTGAAACTTTTTTCATGATAGGATATCCTACGCAGTGTCAAAAGGGCGAATTTAGTCGAACAAAATTTCCACACTCTGTCGGTGAAAAAAAACTGCGCATGAAACTTTGCCACGGCTCTTTTTAGCGAGTTAAAATACGCAAAAGAAAAGAAATCCCTATATAGTGCCGTTCAGCAGTTAGCAAAGAAATTACCAACAGCCAAAATAGAAGAACTCTGCTCTAACCCAAAACCTAATTATGATTGTCAAAAAGACACAAGGAACGCAAGTGCAAGAACTAAGTTCCTCCTAGTAGTATACTGTTGCAACAAAACTAACGCAAACTCACCATTAGACAGGCGTTATTACACATTTTAAGAGTTGTAATGTACTGGACATACGTTATATTACACGACGGCATGCAAAATACTGCACGAAAGTGTTACAAATTAAATATTGTAATGTATATTTAAAGTGTTAGTACAAACAAGGATTTTAATTGTACTTAATGGAATTACAACAACTTTACAGGCAAGAAAAACCTAATTACAGGATTATATTTCAGAATACAAACACAACTCCATAAAGTGTTTAAACATTACTTTCACTAATCCACGCCTTCATAACGACATGAAACTTTTCGAGTGCCAACTTCACATCAGCTTGTGATACGCCATTGTAAAACACACAGCGAACGGAGACACCGAAAAATCCGATCACCTTGACAACCACATCGTCGTCATTGTAGCGGTTTGCCATTCTATAACAAAACTCTTGTGCAGGATTCCTGCCGTTGTATGTGGGAAGTTTCGTGTTTACGTCAAACCAGACCATGTTCGTCTCAATTTCGTCGATGTTTAGATCGATGTATTTTGGAGAATATTGGATGATCCCTTAAATCGTAAATTTTTCAGTAAAATCGCTGGTCAAAATTTTTCTTTACTCTTCCAACCAAAATGATATTTGCTGAGTCAGCAGTTATGTAAACCAAGGACTTCAACACTTGGGGGTGAAAGCTTGTTTATGAAAAGGAAAAATTAGACAGAAAAATAAAGTTTAAAAGTTCTGGGTGTTTATTAGTCAGAGAAAACACATCGAAAATTCGCTAAATCAGCAAAAACACCTGTCCATAACTATGTAAATCTACCATTAGCAAACGTCTTTGCATTTTCATGATCTATGTGCAGCCTTTTCACCATATCCGTGAGTGCAAGAATTCCAGCAGCTGCAATAACTCCAGACTGACGCATAGCGCCACCCAGCGCCTTGCGGATCCGGCGCGTTCTGGCGATGAACTGTTTACTCCCAACTACAACCGAGCCCACAGGCGCACCAAGACCCTACATGGAAAAAACACGATGTTACATGGCGAAATTTGGTACACTAAATTAACATATACCACTTGTTTAATACACTGTTTTTAATTTTTTTGTGTCTATGTTTTTGCATCAACCTATCTTTGTATTTAGCACTGAAGATAATTGAATATAATCAAAATAAATTTGACATTATTATAAAGCATAAGATGATCTTCTCAAACAAGACGTTTTCCTGCTTTAAAACTGAGCAAAAACATCAACGTAAATCAAGCTGAAGTTACACTCATACATACGGGTCTTATCTCATTGCCTTTATTCCAGCTAACCAGCACAACATTATGTAAACTAGTTAAGTAGTACAAGCAGATAACGCACAAACCAACACAGACATAGAAATAGGTTACATGTTGGGGATTTCCCCGGATCGAAACACGTGACAAAATCAGCGCCGGTGGTGGTTTACCTTTGACAAACAAATGCTGACGGAGTCGACGTATTGTGTGATTGACGACACTGGCACATTAAGACCCACAGCAGCATTTAACAACCTTGCACCATCCATATGTATGGGGACATTTCGTTCGTTTGCGAATCGACGAATCTGAAAAAACATTGACTGTGTCAGATTACATAAGCAAAAGGTGAACGCTCGATTCGGTATAACGTTATAATAGGCCTTGGGTCCTACGATTTTCCACTTGCATTAACTTGATTTTTAAAACAATGCAGTCACTGTAATACTGCAATGAAACGATATACAAATTTGTCGTTCCACTAGTGTCATACTAAATAAACTACTAGTTGTTTCATTTTTGCAGTACAAGTTATTGTACAGGTTCTTATTTTTGCAGTACAAAACAACTAGTATTTTGTTTGGCATTACACCAGTTGAACAACCAATTTGTTAAATTATGCAACCTGGTGGACAAAACGCTTGTTCGGCATTTTGAAACAAGATATTCCAATAAAAAAGACAGCGGGCATCTAAAGACCATCTTTGGCACTAAATTTGGAAGTTCTATTCAAAATCAACTCTGGTAACAACCTAGTTTTACATGAGTTTCTTTCTTCAATTCAGTGTAATTTCAAAATGTAGGCAATTTGTCTGAATTTGCTTTAAAAGTTAAAATATGTTTCGTTGCTAGTTGATACAAAACAAGCATTGTACAAATCAAGCAAAAATCACAGTTGGACATGGAATGATATGCATATGTAACGGACATGGGGACATTATCAGATTATTTTTGACAATAATGCTGAAAGTTGAAAAGTGATACTTAAAGTTGGTAAGAAAAGTAAACCGCAAATCCCTGCTTTAATCTTTTAAGTCGCACCAGTATTCAAATTTAAAAGTTTAATGTCATATTTATGGGCTCACTAAAGCCCTGTGGCAGTACAAGGTGATATAATCCTTGTGGAACCAACCAACAAAGTAAGATTGATTAAACGCTTGTCGGACATGGACAGCCTTGAATGTCACTTCTGAATTTCTTTAAGTATTTTGGAAGCTTTGATTTTTTTGGACTATTTTTCTTTACGCCATAATAATACTATAAGCAGTTTTTACCTCTTTTATGAAGTCCATTGGTAAAATTCTCCCATTCATTGTGTTTTCAATTGCAATTAATGAGGTTTTTGATTCATGAAAGTCTACTCCATTATGAAATTTTGACAGGGCGTCAGCCAAGCTAAATGTTCCATCTTTTCGATTTGGCAAAGCATTCATATAAACTCCACCCCACTAAAAATATAAAAATAGTGAATTCTGGTGTCAATATCAATGTTTAGATATGTGCTACACAATCATGAAGTATTTGATTATTCCGGTTACAAACTGAAGCAGTAATTTTCTACCTTTTTTTGTCAGAGCCCACATTCAAAAAGTTTTAGTTTGCAAGATTCATACAAAAGCAGCACAATGTATTTTGTAAACTAGCAGTAAAATGACAAAAGTGACAGTATAAGACATTGCAGTAAAAGTAATAAATGAAAATTGAATAAACAAACAAAAATTATAACCTGTGCAGCTCCTCCTTGTTCATGAAGATATATATGTGAGCTGTTTCCTAACATCACTTCACTCCCTCTTTCAAAGCAATGCCCCAAAACACAAAGCAGGTTACCCATTGTTCCTGTGGGAACAAAAAGAGCATCCTCCTTTCCGCACAGTTCAGCAGCCAAACTTTGCAGTCCTGGATAACAAAAGTTAATTTTTTTCATAACTTTATTTTCAATAAAGCAGTTTCATGTTAAACTTAGACAAACATTTGGATGCACTACATTTTTTCATAACTTAAAAAGTTACTGTCAAAAACGGTTCCAAAATAAATGATGTAACACTCAAATACACTTTATACATTAGTACCAAACCCTCTCAAAAAAGCTGAAGAAGACACTAATACATTAACACCAAGTAACTGATGCAGCAACAGAAACATCACAACAACAAAAACACAATTTAACCATATAATACTTACTGTTAACAGTTGGATCTTCCCCATAAACATCATCACCAACTACTGCCTCAGCCATGGCTTTCCTCATTGCATCTGTTGGTGCTGTAAAAGTGTCACTTCTAAGATCAACTACATATCCGGTAGAAGACATTGTTGCAAATGTATGAGCTGCACGTACCATAAAAGTGTAAATATCAACAAAAAGACTTCCCTTACTGGTTAGAAGATAAAAATGTTACTTAAGTACACAGATTCAAGCAAATAAAAACAAAAAAACAATACAGCATGTCCAACAATTGATAGTATCTTGAAGCTGAAAACAAAATAGATCAGAGTACAACCATGACATATATACCTTTATAGGCAGTCAAAGACAGTTTGATCAGCAAAGCTTAACATACGAACATAAGCCGAATATGTTAAGGCAATAACCTTTGTCATCCATAGTCAACTTAATCTCCTGCAGAATACGACACCAAATGCTTAACAAGAACGTACCTTGAGGCAGTCAATTCAAATACACTCAGGAGCAAGCAATGCACGGCCCATTTTTCCATGCAGCCTAGAGGCCGGGAGCTAACACCAACATGTTTGCATAGTACGTTGTTGAGAGTTTGACATTGTGCAAACATATTCTGAACACATGACAAAGAAAGTTTGTTTTAAAGCAAACAAAGAGTTTTCAAATTTACAACCATCAAAATGAATAAGCAAAAAACTACTGCAGAAAACATAAAAACACCAACCAAAATACAACAAAATGACAAACAACATTCGAAAATGGAACCAACTTATTTTTAATTGCTCTAGTTACAATTTTTAAATTAAATTGTAACATCCGTTTTTTGTGCAGTCAAATACGTACCTTTTGAAGGAAATAATGAGTACAGACAAACCGGATGAAAAACAGATGATTTTATAGTTCTGTCATTTCCTCTTTGCACAATATTTAAAATATTGCATTTCAAACTGTGTTTACTGCTTGCTATGAACAGTAAATGAGAGGACGAAACATATCCATTGGTGTTTATTCGTCCAATGAATTTCCCACAAAGGACTAGGGAAGTCATACTTTTGCAGACGTGTCTTTTTAAGATTAAAGTTGACTTGTGCAGAAATCAGGTGCTACCATAGTATACTAACATGGTAGTCCAGCTATTGTTACCGTCACGCTTGATTAACTCTGCACGCTTGTCGGATGCTTGCATTGAGTTGGGTGCTTTAAGAGCAGGATAATGACAAAACTGAGCGTGCTTGGTCGGTTTTATGCATCATACCATGTGTAATATTACTACGTTTGGTTGCAATTGTGCTGTTGGGGAGAATTTACTGAGTTTTTTGCCTTTTAGTCCTTCTTTAAACGCGCTGAAGTGATTTTAGCGTGGTTTTACCTAACATATTCAAGGGTGCATAAAGCTTGTTACTGATTAAGCTAAAGTCTGGTGAAAATTGAACTTTTCCAAACTGACTGCATTTTTAATGAACTGATATTTAACGACTTTGACCCCGACCAGGAACTCGATTCGGACAGACGAAAAGTCAAGCTTAAACGAAGACCACATTTTTTTCCAAAGCTACTCATTTCAAACTGTCAACAAGCGGCAGATTTTTCATAAAAGAACTGATTAGATGAGAAACTAAGCAAAAGAGTGCTGTGAAGCAAAAAGTTTATTTGAAAAAAAGTCAAGGTACAAAATAATTGCTAGACATCATAAACAAGTGTTAAACTGGTGCAGATAAAACAGTTGTAACGACCGCTAGGTGCGCAGCCTGGCCCTGCGCCGTTCGTCACACTAGATAACCCTGGCCTGGCGCGCCTGACCCATATACAGACATAAAAAACCTGATCGGGATTCGTCCCCGGGAGGTTCCTGGGTTCTAACCCCGTGAAGAAAAAAAAAAAATAAATAAATAAAAAAAAAAAAAAAAAGATAACCCTTTTTGTAAAACGCGCCCGTCCTACAGCCTGTCCTCCAAGACGACCCACTCTTGCATTTGCAACGAATGTTCTTTTTTGGCGATAAAAGGCAACGCTGACGAATAAACCAAGACGACAACGTCAATAGCAACGGCAACGGTTTTTCTGTAACCACAAATAACATACATAAGCCAGACGTACACATTATGACGTCATAGCGACCATCAAACAATAAGCAGTTTTAACAGTACACACAAGGTTTTAAACTAAATCTACATTAATCGGTCATATTTTACATTAGATTACTTCCAAATTACTCATAACAAGTCAAGTTACTGTTAAAATACACATTAACACAAGTTAAACACAAATCAAGCAAAAACATAAAACATACCAACTGTTGGGTAACCAGGGCTTTACTAGCACGCGGCTAGAGGTTCCACAACTGACAATTCAGCATTTTAGCTATTGCTCTTAACATTTACAGTTTCACTATAAACAAAATAGTCACAAGAAATTAGGATAAATTCACTTAAATTGACTGCAAACCTAGCAACTAACGCAGCTCACAAAAACGTGGCGTTCAAAGCACATGCTCTGTCGCGGATGAATATTTCAATACGTCACGAATAAACGAGAACTTCCAAGCGGAAATCACCCAAGCGGAACAATTAATTCTCGCTGTAACATACCCCCCGACGATGTGCGAACCCATGAGAACATCTTTACAACACACAAACAGCGAGAAAGGAAAACGTAACGAACAAACACAACACTTTAAGCCTTCATAATCAAACACAATTTCGCGATCGGTCGTTTGAACGACCCAACGTGCGTTTTAACCGAAGCACTTCGCACAAACCCGGACTTATCCGGGTACGTTTCTACGATTCTTCCGGTAAGCCATTTTCCTCGTGGTGCCGAGTTGTCGACCAACAGGACCAGATCACCAGCGTCGAGGTTCTCTTCGGGAAATTGCCATTTCTGACGCGTCTGTAGCGTCAGCAGGTACTCATTTGTCCATCGGACCCAAAACTGGTCGGCCAAGTACTGGACCTGGCGCCAGTGTCGTCGAACGTAGTTGTCTTCCTTCACAAATACTCCGGGTGGCGAGATATCATGTCGCCCAATCAAAAGCAGGTGGTTCGGTGTCAGAGGCTCTCTGTCGGCAGGATCAAGACTGATGGGAGTCAAGGGCCTCGAGTTTAGGATGAACTCGACCTCAACAAGCAGCTTACTCAGCGTCTCGTCAGAAGGCACTTGCTGTCCCAACAATACATTCAAGATCTTGCGCACCGAACGAATTAGACGTTCCCAGACGCCACCCATGTGACTGGCGGCAGGTGGGTTAAATGACCAGTCAACGCCCCACTGGCGAAGACGTTCTTCGATGTGAGTTTGATTCCATTTTTCAAGAGACTCGCGCAGTATGCGCTCAGCGCCGACGAAGTTCGTTCCATTATCACTGAAAATGCGCCTGGGCTTTCCCCGTCTTCCAATAAACCTTCGGAAAGCGTCAATAAACGAGTCAGTAGAAAGCGAGTGCGCTACTTCCAAATGCACAGCACGCACGGTCATACACGTGAAGATGCAACCGTATCGTTTGACTTCGCTTCTTCCTTGTTTCACGAGTATGGGTCCAAAGTAATCCACACCCACAGACGAAAACGGTGGCTCACCCGGAGTCGTGCGCTCAACAGGTAAGTCGGCCATCATTTGTTTCGAGACTGAAGCATTTCTTCTTCGACAGAACACACAGTTTCCAAGGATTCTTCTTACCGCTACACCACCTCGCACAATCCAATATCTCTGACGAACAATTGCCCAAGTGTGCGACATTCCGGAATGGCAAACATTAGCGTGTGTCTCGCGAATAATCAAAGTAGTAATGTGATGTGCGTTTGGGAGAATCATCGGGTGCTTAATTTCAAAGGGAATCGGTGCCCTTTCCAGGCGGCCACCCACTCGCAACACACCACCAATCAAAACAGGATTGAGTCTATGAAGAGCTTTTGATGGCAGTTTCTTCATGACTTTCTTCTTCCCGGTGCGATCTAAGTCTTCGCACTTGCACAATGCCTCTATTTCGTCAGAAAACTGTCTTCCTTGAACATATTTGACAATCGCTAGCTCAGCACTTTCAAGATCAGCGACAGTCAGTCTTTTGGATAGGTGTTGGTTCTTCTTAGAACGCAGATAGTCAACGAATCGCTGGAGCCAAGCAACTGCCTTCTTTAATTTCTTCCATGAAGAATAGCGACAAATTAAATCATCAAACAAACACTGCTCCTCTGCAACATGCACAGCCAACATTTTCTTCGGTTTCATGTTTAAATATTCCTCGGGAACATCTTTGGTATTCACGGGATTCGTAGGCCAGTGACGTTCATCGCTGCCTAAAAACGAAGGTCCGGTGAACCAACGCTTGTTTTGGAGAAAAGCCTTTACAGTACACCCACGAGATGCGTCATCAGCTGGGTTTAATGCAGTAGGAACATGCTTCCACTGCGACGCGTCGGATCCTTCCTCAATTTTCGCCAGTCGGTTGGCGAAAAAGGTACAAAACCGTTTATTTACGTTGTAAATGGATTGGAGAACTGCAGTTGAATCAGTCCAAAACACGGATCGTCCGATATCCAAGTCAAGTTCCTGCCTTAAAACTTGGTCCATCTTGACAGCAAGAGTAGCTGCGGTCAATTCCAATCTGGGAATAGACACCATCTTCAAAGGCGCAAGACGGGCCTTTCCAGTAACAAAAGAACAATGCACATTGCCTTGTTCATCCATTGTTCGCAAGTATGCGACTGTTCCGTATCCACAGGAAGACGCATCTGCGAAATGATGCAGCTCGTGCGTCTTGACTTCAAGTCCAGTGGTCTGAAAACACCTTTTAATCTTAATTTCTGATAGACCTGGAAGCTCAGAAATCCATGCGTTCCATCTCTTTTCTATATCCGGTGGAACTTCCTGATCCCAGCCATAATTTTCTTTGCAAAGCTCCTGCAAAAGCTTTCGCGCATGTAATATTACAGGCGCAACGAAACCCAGGGGATCGAACAAGGAGCTGACCACGGAAAGTATTCCTCTCCTCGTTACAGGCTTCTTTTTGACCTTTACGTCAAATTCAAACACGTCGGAGCGAAAATTCCACAACACTCCAAGCACACGTTCCATGTGCTTTACATCAACATTTAATATAATGGACTGTACAGATCTATCTTCGGTTGGGACTGACGACAACACACGCTCGCTGTTGCTCACCCATTTTCTGAGCCGAAATCCTCCGAGCTGCAACAATTCACGCAACTCGCCAGCCAATTTGATTGCATTGTCTTCGTTCCTTACGGACTTCAAACAATCGTCCACGTAGAAGTTTTGTTTCACTGTCGAAACCGCTTCAGGACTGAATCTCTCCTGGTTGTCTTCGGCAGTTTTCTGCAAACAGTACCCAGCACAGCAAGGAGACGAGGCTGCACCAAATATGTGCACCAGCATCTGGTAATCAACGGGTTCACGCGACAAATCGCCTCCAGGCCACCAAACGAATCTTAGTGCAGATGTATCGATCGGATCAACCTTTACCTGGTGAAACATCGCTTCTACATCGGCGACAAAAGCAACTGGTTCCTGGCGAAATCGAACAAGCGTCCCAAAAAGACTGTTGAGCAAATCTGGGCCTTGCAAAAGCTGGTCATTCAGCGAAATATTATGATATCTGGCGGCGCAGTCAAAGACGACCCTCACCTTTCCAGGTTTCTGCGGGTGTACAACCGGGTGATGCGGCAGGTACCAAACAGCGCCATCTTCCGGCTCCTTGTCGTCGCACTTCAAACGTCTGGCATATCCCTCGTTCAAGTACGTATCCAACGTTTGCTTGTACTTCTCATACAGCTGCGAATCAGTTTCCAATCGCCGTTTCAAGTATGACAAACGCTTCATTGCCATAGCACGATTATTTGGCAAGTTTGGAGCACCTGGTCTCCATGGCATTCGCAGTTGGTAGTGTCCGTCATGACACTTCACTGAGCTTTCCATCTGTTTCAATGCGTACCTGTCTTCTTTCGACAGTGTCGTTCCGGGTGACAACGCGGTTTGGCCAAAGTCGCTTTCCCACATGCATTTTATCTGTTGGTGCAACGTTTCGTCCTGCGAGGTTACAAAATTCACCCGTATCTGTGAACTTCTTGAACCATTACTACGACATGGACCTACAAGCGACCAACCGAGCATAGAACGCACGGCACTTGGCTCCTTTCTTCCGCCTCTTCGTTCATCATTTATCCAGAACACCTCGGGAACGTTCGCTCCAATCAGCAACATGACTTCCCCATGGGGCAAGACAGGAAACTCTAAATTTCGCAAGTGAGGCCATCGCCAAAGCGACCCTTCCGGTATTCTGTTTGGGGAGACTGGCAAACTGTCCACGCTCAAAACGTCGTTTAATCGTACGGATTGCTTCCCGTCGAGCGACGCCACCGTTAAATCGACGGCCAAACCCTCTCTTCTCTGTGACCTATCACTGACAGTGGTCAAGGAGTACGTTGTCTTTCTCCCCCCGACGTCCAGCTGCTCGATCAGTCGTTTGTCACACAAGGTTGTAGTCGATCCTTGATCCAAAAAGGCGTAAGTTTCCAGCTTTCTACCATTACTGGCCGTAACCTTTACCGGCACTATGTTAAGGTACACACTCTCTGCATGAGTGCTCATGCAAGTCCAGGTGACAGTTGCATTTGATGATGACGGTTTCTCTTCTGAGGCCTGCGTAGACGCTTCGCGTACGGGTGCAGTTGAAGAAGTCTTCCATTCTGTCCAGTGCAGAAGGTTGTGATGCTTTCCACGGCATCCGCCGATGGTGCAAGAGTTTGGTAAACTACATGTTCTTGCTATATGACCCTTTACAAAGCAATTGTCACACAGCCGAACTTGACGCAGAAACTTTCTTCGCTCTACGAAGGTTTTCCGTTTGAACACGTCGCAATTGCCAAGGTCGTGTGATTTACTGCACAAAGGACATCCCTGCTTCTGAGGACTTCTAGGTTCAGCCTTACGCTCGTTTCCCGGAGCAACCGATGTCGCATGAGTCGATGCTCTTGTCCTCGTCGTAGGAGATTTGCTGCGCCTTTTCTGCGTATCTCTGTCCTTCCGAGGACCCAACACTCGACCAAACATCGTGGTTCCAATGTACGCTTCTTTCTTAACGAATTCAACAAGGTGACAGAAACGAGGCTCTTCCCCATTCCTTTCAATTTTAGCAGCATGTCTTCTCCATTGACTTTGCAGTGCAAACGGCAATCGCTTTATTATATTCAGCATATTTTCAAAATTGTTGATGTCTGCGAAGTATCCCAGATGAGTCAGGGTCACCAGACACTCTTCTAATGCCTGTGCTAGCTCTATCAATCCGTCAGTATCATCGGATTTCAGATAAGGCCAGTGACTTAGCTTATCCACGTATGCACGTGCGATAATGATAGGACGTCCGTAACGCTCTAATAACAACTCTCGAGCCCTTCGGTAACCTTCCGGAGAGTCAAGGCCAATGCAAAAGGCAATCATTGCATGTGCTTCTTTTCGACAGTATTGGATCAGATAATTAAGCTTCACACTGTCGCTGTCTACCCGCCGACCAATATTTTCGTCAAAGCTTATCATGAAACGCGTGTACATTAGCGGATCACCATCAAAATACAATAGCTGTGGCCTGGGAAGCTCCATCCCTGCCTTTAAGACTGCAGCAACACGACACAGGTCACTCACCTCCGGCTCATGATTCAGTGCTTCCGTTTTTGGTTTAGGTTCGCAACGCGAGGAGGACGGAATGTCCGTTACCTGCGCTTCTGAACTGCTTCTGTTAATAATGCTGGAGTCTGATGCTTGCTTTTCCTCTTTTACTACTTCGGGTTTGGTCTCAGGTGAGAAGAGGACTGGTAATTCAACTTGCTTCTCTGGCTGAAATCCAGCGAAACATGATCCCGATGAAGACGTTCTTTCCCATAACTCAGCTGCCACTGTGGCAGCCTTTATTTTATGGTCAGCTTCCAGAAGTTTTAACTGATTTTCTGTTTCCATCCTTTTTTGCAGAAACTCCTTTTCCAGCAGCGCGACTTCCTTATTTACCAGCGCCTCAGTACGTCTGCAACTCGACCTCGAACTTGTATGTGAACCAATTCTACTTCTAGAACCAAAATCGCTGACAGACGGTTCCTTGCTCGAGTGTTCAGGTGGTTTGGAACGCCTTACTTCCTCTAACCATTCTTCTGTGCGCGCATCAAATTCTTGCTTGCCACTTCGCAAACTTGAGAGCGCAGCATTAATTTTTCTTCTATCTTTTTTCTTTTTTACAAAATCCAGTCGTGTTGTGTGTTTGCCAACACATTCGTCGTACAAAACATCAATGGATGAAGTCTTCTCTTTTAACTGTTGCACATTCGAGGAATCAATCATAATTTCCTCTGCATCTTGATATGCCAAGTTCAGTCGTTTAACTAAATTGTCAAGAGTGTGTTGAGATTCAACCATCTTGATAGCTCTACCAACGATGTTAGAAAGTTCGAAGTTGAAAACCTTTATTTTCAACGAGTTGAAAAACTTTATTTTTCAGAGGCTTCCGTAGATTGAACACTTTGTTTTCAATCAGTTGAAAAACTTTATTTTTCATCAGTTTTTCCGTAAGTTGAAAAACTTTATTTTTCAACGATTTCCGTAGGTTGAACACTTTGTGTTCCAAAGTTGAAAAACTTTATTTTTCAACGATTTCCGTAGGTTGAACACTTTCAAAGTTGAAAAACTTTAATGTAACGACCGCTAGGTGCGCAGCCTGGCCCTGCGCCGTTCGTCACACTAGATAACCCTTTTTGTAAAACGCGCCCGTCCTACAGCCTGTCCTCCAAGACGACCCACTCTTGCATTTGCAACGAATGTTCTTTTTTGGCGATAAAAGGCAACGCTGACGAATAAACCAAGACGACAACGTCAATAGCAACGGCAACGGTTTTTCTGTAACCACAAATAACATACATAAGCCAGACGTACACATTATGACGTCATAGCGACCATCAAACAATAAGCAGTTTTAACAGTACACACAAGGTTTTAAACTAAATCTACATTAATCGGTCATATTTTACATTAGATTACTTCCAAATTACTCATAACAAGTCAAGTTACTGTTAAAATACACATTAACACAAGTTAAACACAAATCAAGCAAAAACATAAAACATACCAACTGTTGGGTAACCAGGGCTTTACTAGCACGCGGCTAGAGGTTCCACAACTGACAATTCAGCATTTTAGCTATTGCTCTTAACATTTACAGTTTCACTATAAACAAAATAGTCACAAGAAATTAGGATAAATTCACTTAAATTGACTGCAAACCTAGCAACTAACGCAGCTCACAAAAACGTGGCGTTCAAAGCACATGCTCTGTCGCGGATGAATATTTCAATACGTCACGAATAAACGAGAACTTCCAAGCGGAAATCACCCAAGCGGAACAATTAATTCTCGCTGTAACAACAGTTAAATGCTGTGATTGGTAACATATAGTTTAGAGTATTTGGAAGGTGATGTTTTGTTCAAGGCAAAAAACAATTTTACGAAAGTAAGCAAAATTGTTAGCAAGTTGCCCACCATGCAATCACAGCAGGGCAAGCTGATTTTTTCAATGGAGCAAAACCCTGGAGGTCTCACTTATCCTTCATCAGAGTTACTGCAACTTTTACAAAGTGTGTACCTGAATTGCTTGAGAAAGAGTTTTTTGGCCAACCAACAAGCTAGACTATTTTGTGTAAAAGTTTTTCCATGATCTTCATTATGAAAGTTTCCAAAATAGGACATGTGATATTCTGGAAGTTGATATGGATAAAGAGAAAGTACCCAATAGGTTTTAATATCCGATTTATTTATTTGTGTCTTGTCGTTCACGTTTGCCGAAAAGCTATTTTCTAAAATGTTCCAAAGATCTACCAAGGAAACCAAAAAAGGGGCTCTGAAAAATATATCAAAATAAAACTGTCAAAAGTGTCTGTACTTTCTGCACAATGTGCTTCTTTTTTCAAATTACAAAAAATGATGCCTCAACAAAATCTGTTCAAATACCACATAAACCACAGAAAACAACTGATTTTTAATGCCTAATTAAGCAACTGCAGGGGAACCAAAGTGATGGCAATATTAGTAATAAGCCAATAGATAGATGATAAGTAAGCTGCAAGTACTGCTTACTGTTTTGACAAGGTCTCATCAGTGCACCTGATGACAAGACACAAGCCATGTTGGCTAGTGTAGTAACATGCTGAAAAACCTTGCCTCGCCAATTCGGTTCATTGCCTCAATATTAAAGCAATTTCTACAAAAAAGATGCTGTCTATAAGTTTTTAAAAATACACTTCAAAGAGTTCATACAATTGAAAGCTAAAAATGTTTTAATAGCTCTACATACATTAAACAATAAACCCAATAACTAAAAAAACTTCAAAACAGACACTGATTTGTCGCCAGCGGCTTTGAAAAACTAGCTGTTTACCACGTACCTCATACAAAACTTCAGGCGACGTGCAGTGTCAGTCATGCGTAACCGAAATGCGCAGGATAATAAAAGAAACGAGAGGAAAAGAGGAGCTGGACTACCATGTTAGTATACTATCATAGATAACTTAATTCACTAGATGCGCAACTCGGCGAAATCGCTCAGACAGGTCACGCTCGAATGAACCAGTACACATTGGCTTATTTACAATGGCGGGCAATGGGTGAAGAGTGAAGATATTGGCAAAAAATCGCAATTTGTTGCATTAAACGTCAAATAACTTTGGAATTGAAGTGATAATAAACTTGCAGGTTACGTAAGTGTCATGTATCTCGTGTATTTTATTCGTTTTTAGAAGTTTATTGTGTGTTTTTGAAAGGATCACTAACCGTTTTTGTTTGATTGATTTTGTATGTTAAATATACCATGGACAAGACTAAATTCTCGTATTTGTGATTTAGTTGTATTTCTGTGTAATAGCTAGGTTAGCCACATCGTGCCAGCCAATGGCAAAAAATCTTTGTTTAAAATTTGCAATCCTGAATTTCAAAGCAACTCTGATATGAAGAAACATTACAGCAATTTACAAAAATGTGTGCTCTCATTGCTTGACCCAACTTAGCGAGACATAATACATGCTTCATAAAGAAACGTAATATTAATTTCCTTTTAACCCACTTCTGTTGTCAAAATCAAACAGTAATTCTTTTAGAGCATTCATATGTGAAGATCACTTTGAAAAAAACGATCTGCTGATTATTGGTTGCAGAAAAAAGTTAAAAATTGGTGCTTTGCCATCCAAAAAAATTCCTAAACAGCAGTACAGGACAAAATTGGTAACATTGCCCATGAACATATAAATGTTTATTACAGCTAAAATCATTTGTTGTGGCCAAGACAAGCAGAAAAGCACCATTTGACAGAAAGGTTCTTTCATAAGTTAAACACCACAGCGTTAAAAGTGTTGAGAAAGCTTTTAAACAATTAGGTCCTCAGCTGAAAGTTAGTACACACTTCTTAAGTTAACAATTCAATTTAAACAACAAGTTGTACAACATTTAGAAAAGTCATTTTATAGGAAAGGCAAATACCTTTTGGTAGAACAATATAAAAATAAAATTGTTAAAGCATACATAAGGTACAGTTATGTTTATTATGAATTAATCTGGGTTTCTGTATGTTATGCTTTTTGTGGCAGACTTTGCATCTCAAGCAATGTTGAGGTTGAATGGGCTCCATTTTATGGATGGTGAGTTAAACCACTATCCTTGGGTATTACTCCATTGAGGAAATCAACTTTAAATGCATTTTTAAGTATAACACCTGCTTTTAAAACAAGATAGTTTTTACCATTAGGCTTTTATTGTTTTTTGTGCATCATGACAGGGGAGTTGGATAACTTTGAACTTTGTACGGGAGTAAGCAGGAAAAAACAAGAATATTAACAAACATGTCATACAAGCATGGAACGCCCCGACAGGCACAACCATAATGCGCTCACCTCACTGCAATGTAGCCAGTAAATATGGCAACACATTTAAAACTAGATCACCTAATATTCAAACACAGTAACAGAAAAAGGGCCGGTAATGTGTAAAATGTGTGCAAAGTATGGCAAAAAATGGAACGCAACAGAGTGCAGTAAATGAAATCCAGTGCAACTAGTGAAGAAGAATTGGTAACAGTGGATGACCGAATTCATTAGGATATCTTGGTATGCAGATTCAAATGTTTCTCATTTAATTTTGGAACAGTAATGTGTCATTTCCCATCTGCAGGATTTGGTTGAAAGTCAAAAACACTCACTAATGAGTGGCAAGCCTCATTTTTTAAAAATGCAAGGTAAAAATGCTTCAAAGACCATTAATCGGAGACGGTACCACCCTGATGTGGTTCATTGGGCAATTGAGTTTTTTGCTAGAGCTTCAGCAGCATATAATCATCTCAGAACCAGTGGTGTTCCTATATTGCCATCATCACGTACTTTACAGTAGTACAGGTATAAGTTGCAATTTTACACATAATTTTTTGAACTGACATATCATCACACAATCCTTAAAAGCACTGTATGGTAGATTGTTAAAAATATTGGCTCTGGTGCATGTGGTATCAACCAATTGGCAGTCAATGCTCTGTGGATGCAAAGTTAGTTAACAGCAGCAATTTATGCACTTTTTCATGTTTTTTTAATTTATTATTCTCATGTAGTCAAGAAAATTGGTATTCTAGGAAGGCCACTTAGTTGGATTTATTGACTACGGGGCCAGAAATGCAGACACCATAATGGCAACCCATGTATGTAGCAATGTGGTACACATACTGCAAATTGTCCAATTCAGCGAATTCAAAGTCCAGACTTGCTACATAAATAAGGTTAATAGCCATTTTTTTATGATATTATTAAGAAAATTCCAAAAACTAGAACATTTTTATCAAATTAAACGTCGCAGCTCAAAAAACTATCGACAAGACGACAAAATATGTGTATGTTCTTACCAATGCACACGAAATGTGTACTTGTTCATTCGAGCGTGCAACGTCTGAAGGAAGGCAAAACCAATATATTCGCGTTCGTGGTAATTAAATTAGATTTGTTAAAATAAAAATGTTTAAAAAATACATCAACCAAACATAACTACACATTAAAAGTTACATCTTGTTCTATGTGGTAATTCACCCGAGAGATTTTTTTAATATTTAACCGGCAGACGAGTTGCGCATCTAGTGAATTAAGTTATCTATGACAGGGGTGTCAAACTCACGGCCCGCGGGCCGCATGCGGCCCATGAAGCCCTCCAATGCGGCCCACGAACACTCTCAACAACAATTGTAGTATTTTGTCAGATTTTTATCTAATTACAATGAATTTTTCTTACTTTTCAAAGTGAAAGCTACTATTTAAACCAGTGGTTCTCAACTGGATGGTGGTCCACAGGACGTCCACTAAATTAAGTGATTAACTAGTGATGATTGCATATTACATATTGAATGAGTATCTAAATGTTAGCTGTTAATAATTGTATCTCACTTCTTGAAAATCGGTTTTAAAAAATTATGTTTTTAGCCCAAATAGTAGTTTCGTATGCATACTTCAATCTTGCTCAAAAATGGAATGGTCCATGATATTATTTTTACTGGGCCGGTGGTCCATGGCCTGAAACGAGTTGAGAACCACTGATTTAAACAGACATTTACAGAAATTTAATTTTTTTAGAAACGATAGTAATCAAACTGTTCCTCAAACCAGATAGCCACATGCGGCCGCAGAAACGAGTTTGTGGGCCTTTTGTGTGCAAACAATGCGAAAAACAGGCACCAAAGGCGTCATAATATAGATTATGAGGTTATAAACAGTGAAAACTGATCTTCATACTGTGCAGCTCAATCTCTGCATCAAGTTGGAAATTAATCTGGGGATTTGGGGACGTCAATAGATGGTATATACATGATATAAACCTATTTCTTTACATCTGTAATTTTAAAACAAAAACCAGCAGGTAATTGGCGCCTGTTGATGAAATTGGAATAAGGATCTGCGATGCGGTCGTCACAGCCAAAAGGTTGTTTATGTGTATAAAACTTGATTAAAAATCATATGCGGCCCTCGGCATAATTTTTAAACTGCAATGTGGCCCTCGAACCCAACGAGTTTGACACCCCTGATCTATGATACTATGGTGCTACATTGTGCAATGATGCATAACGAGGGAAAGTCCCACATGTTGAAAGACAAAATACAAATCGCACACGAAAATGAAAATAAATTTACCAGTCAATAAAAGTTCTTTAAAAAATCAATTCAACGGGATGTGTTTAACATTATTTGATTAACTCCATCCCAAAGTAAGATGGTTTTGCAAAACAGAAATAATTCATGCGTGCAATTCTTCACGTGGGAAACTTTCCGCGTTCAACCGGAACGAAGTTGCAACAAGGAAGCAATTTGACTTTTGCATTTAAAGTAGAATCGAAATTGTTCTCATTTTTATGAACAAAAATCACAATGGCATCAAGTGTAGGAAAAACAGTGGAAGGAACTGATGGAAGTGACCATTTATTTCGTGAAAGAATAGCATCCCAGTATAAAATAAGGTTGGAAAAAAGCAAAAAATAAAAACGGATTTGTGCTTGCTGTTTGCACTTTTGCCGTGTTGGGGAATTGTAAATTGTCTTTAAATCATATTATAGCACAGAGCAAGTTCAGCTTGATTATTTAATTGATTTAAATGTATTTGTACAGATTTAAGTTTGGTCCGATTTTTCCTATTTTTTTTCCTGTTCATTTCAAATTTCTTTTGATCTAACAAGTGCCATATGATAAACATAAGTTACTTTTGATGCGCTTTGTTTTCATATATCTGACATGGGATAGTCACTTTGTTATGTTTTTATCTCAGCGCTTCCTACAAATCAAAGTTGAGACTTCACCTGCTTTTTTCATTGATTCCATGGGCCGTTGTGTTTTGTCATTTTGTGCAATCAAAATTAGATGTGAAACTCACAAATCAGGTAAGTTTCTATTGTAGCTAAACTGCAGTTTATACGTATCTGTTATAACCACACGGACAGTGCAAATACTAAATGGCATGTTAGTTGTGTGGTACTAAATGTGTGGTACTAAATAATATAATACCCTCAAATTAAAAAAATATCTTTAATTCATTGCCCAGTATCAAATTGGATGTATCAATGTGTGCTTTTTTATTTTACTGTACAAATTAGGTAATTACTTACTTCCAATTACTTTTTAGGTTTTACCTAGTTTCGAACAATGGGAGAAAGTGTATCTGTGCAATATTATCATGTTAATTGTTGGAAATTCATCACTGCAGAGGAACAAAGCCTCAGTGCTGAACATTTTTAAATTTGGAACTGCTTTTGTTGGAGTCTTACCACTTGTTTTTGGTTTTGTTTCACGATTATCAGAACTTAAAATGTTTGTTCTTAGTGGCCGTTTCAATGCATTTTTGTTTGGACAGCCTCTACCCATTGTGTATTATGGGTTCATTGTTATGGCAATGTCAATTAATTCGCATTGCATATATTGCTCTGTCAAACTTCTTGAGGCCTGGAACTCTAAAGGCTTTAAAAACAAGTGAAATTGTTTTACATTTTTGTGTTTTTTTTATAGCATCATGCCAAAGGTCATAATGGTTTGTGGGAAAATCTTGTTTTTTGTGAAATACTTGTACAAACTGCCAAAATACAGATTTCAGTTCAGAAAAAACTGTGAAAACAAAATAAAAGACAGGTGTGCTGTTTTTAATTTCAACCAAATGTGTACTAAAAAAATTAGTTGTAGTCTCACTCAGGTCTTGTCAAAATAATGTTTTTACAACCAATAAAATTCTCAGAAAGAGCTTTTTTCTTGAGATTGGATCAGACAGTTTTTCTTTCTGGGACAAACCGCTAGATGTCGCTGTTGTGCTAATGTACCTAAATTTTATTCACGTACGATTTCCATAAAATGCTGAAGGACATTCCGTACTTGTAACCTATATCTTGTCACCAAGACTATGTGCAACGAAAAGCATGCAACTCTTTGGCATTGAACTGACATGTTGCAAAGGCTCCACTAAATAATAAGTTACCAGCAGGTTATTGTAAAATATACATATTTTGTCACGGATATATACTTTATATATTTTCGGGATCCAAGTTTACATTTTGGTTAAAATACCCGCAGTTAATGTTTTAGTGCTAAAACTTCATAGTGTTCATTACAGTGTCTTTTTTCTTGATTAATGACGTCATTGCATCAAAAGTAGCTGGCCGTGCAGTGTGTTAGCAGCATTCGATTGATTGGTAAGTTAACCCATCTATTTGTTGATGTCGCTTCGAAACTCTACAGCTCCGAATGTTTGCTTAGCATTCAATCGTCCTTTCGCGCCGAAAAGTCACTGGTCAGCTCAAAATACTAAACAGCAACGCAGGCCTTAAATCACATTCGATTAAAACGCTTGTACAACACGACCGTATTGAATAGGGGTTATAGCACTGCTGTGGTTTCATGTTACCCCGTTCAGCTAGTAGGTGACACATTACACCCGGCAGGACAATTGGTACTTGGTCCAAAACGAAAGGGAATATTTCTCGGGCCTGTGCTTTAATTGAGCTGGCATTTTTAAGTCACTTTCGTCGCTTTTTGTTCATTGCTTCAAGATGGCGGCAGTTGCAAAACACAGGAGCGCACTGAGTTACTCTGACGACTTCGCCAATGCAACACGATACAGGTAAGCCTACGGGTTAGGGTAAATAAAAAACACGCGTTCAAAACAGGTTGATCTGGGTTTGAAAAGGACGCTTTTCGCGTTCAATAAAACTAGTGGTAAAGCGCATAATTGAGAACGAAATTTGATATTGCCATCTGCTTTGGGTCACACGAAAAGTGTTTTTGTTTGGATAATAATTATTATCCTTAAATAACAAACCAAACAAGTGCATTATTAGGCCCACATTGCATTTTAGTGTGTGTTTACTTTTGAGTATGGTAATAGTAGTACTGTTAATCTAACTCACTGTATTATATCCTTTTTTTAAATATGGTACTCGAATGCTGTCGGTCTGTCAAATCAAACCAGAAAATCCTATTTTTCATCAGTAAGAAACAAACTAATTGCCAACTACACGACTTTAAACGTTTTATATTGGTATTTTATTGCCTCATGACATTGTACGACAAATTTAGAGTTTCGTGCCTCCATGAAAATACGAAAAGCTGCAAGACGTAGTTTTTTTTAGGAATTTTTTTCCCAATAATGTTTCGTTTGATTAGCGACGAAACATTTATTTCTGTTTTTTTACTTCCATTAAAGATTTATGACCTAATATTTTACTCTTCACTGTTTCGTTTTGTTTGAGACGATTTCTGATACTTTACAGAACACTTCAGCCCAGCGGGTTGACTCTGAACATAGCGTTGGCAAAAAGTACAGACATGGTCACATTGACTGGAGTAAATCCACAGATCAACATACAGAGTCTCAAATGCCTGATATACAATGCGAGAGGAATTCATCCTTCAAAGCAAAGAATATACTTGGGTGGTGATGAGATTCCACCAGAGGAAAATCTGCTAAAATACTTTGCAACTGTCCATGAAGTCAGCACTAGATGTGCGCTTCAAATTCGGTCTTTCATCCCTCTTCTAATATCAACACAATCATGCCCAGGGCCGCTTTTAACTGAAATCGAGGTAGCGCCGCTAAATAATGAGCCAGTTGCCGAAATCAAGCGCAGAATTCGAGATAAATTTAGAATTGAGGTCAACTGTCAGCGTTTGCACTTGCACCCTGCTGCCATGACAACCTTCTCTCGCCGCCTTCCGCTAGATGACGCCCGCTTGCTGAGTTTTTATCTCGACCCTGGGGCGGGGGATAATTTTCTAGAGCTGGTAGTTTTAGAAGAAGAAAATTCGACTAAGATGATGTTTGTTAAAGTTCCATTGCAAGTTCTAACTTCGTGTAACTTTGGAGAGAGCGATTTGACTGATTCTAGTTTCCAATTAACAAGTCAAGCTCAAGACGAAGAAATATCACGCGCTTTGCCACCTACACCACCACAAACACCTGCGAGCGAATCTTCAAAACTAGATGCTCAACTGTATATTGAACAAGTCTCCAATCAGCCCCGCTACGAAAACTGGTGGATCACTTTA
The DNA here is from genome assembly GCF_965637545.1 of Phallusia mammillata. Lineage (NCBI taxonomy): Eukaryota > Metazoa > Chordata > Ascidiacea > Phlebobranchia > Ascidiidae > Phallusia > Phallusia mammillata. The sequence goes on from NC_137252.1 coordinate 5,204,068, forward strand.
CAGGTGAACTACGACAGCATTTTGAAACGCGACCCCACTGTAAAAGATCTAACTACTTGTCTGCGTTCATTTCTTCAAGATCAATCACTGCTAAAGGGCAACGACTACGAAAATGTAAGTCTTAAATTTGCAGACGTTCGATCTCTGTTTGGTGGAAACAAACTTAACGAGGATGCATCCATTTATGGTTCGTACTGCGTTAGATCAGAGGAAATGTTTATTTATGTTGACGGCATGGTTATGGCTGACAGGATAAAGTCTCCACCGCTTTTATCACTTGAGGGCGCTTCAACCAGTTATGAACCGAAACCAATTAAGCCTTTGAAGCCTTTATTGAGCTACAATGAAGAAACCAACAGATATACGATGCCGTTTGATCCACTTTTCTTTGTTTGGGAAATTCCAGCATCACAGCCTATTGACTGCGGTGCTAAACCTAAAACCGCTTTCGAAATGAATGCTGTGTCCTACGGTCGAGCTTACGGCTCATGGGATATTCCCGAACATCACAAGACTTACGTTGAAATCGATATTGAAGGAACTTGTGAGGTTGGCGATCTTGGTCTTCAAGCTGTCCTTGGCTTTGACACAAGTCAATGTCTCGGGCAAGACCATGACCTTGACGCTGTGTACGACCTTCACAAACGAGGAGCATTTCGAGATTACGACAGCAAACAGAAAGTCGTCTACTACGTCCATGACAACTTTGAAGTCACCATTCTAGGCCCAGTAAACGCGGGAAAGGGTTTCAGTAACCAACGGCCCTCGGAACCGTACATGGGCGAGGCAACTAGAAATTGGTCGTTTGATAGAAGAAGGCACGATGCTACCCTTCAATTTCGACGCCGCAGTCAGCACGGAGATCCATTACTTCCGAACCCTCCACCGTTTCGCATCAGGCCGCATGAAAATTGTGTACTGAAGACTTCTGAAGTTGATAACGAACCGATTAATCCTTCGTGGGAGAGCAGCCGAAATTTGAACAAAACTGACGATGATGTGTGGTATTTAGGCAGGGAACGCGTAACTTGCGTGTCCCTTCCTGGCTTAAGACGCAAATCCTCACCAACTTCTTCCCACAACGTATCTGCTTTTACAACTGTCTGTAAACGGGGCATTTCCATTGAGGGTCAACCATACTTGTCGGTGACTTATGGTCGACAACTTGCCATTGCCACAACAACAAACTTTTTAAAGCCGGACAATAACCTGATGGACTCCATTCGCAAAGCTATGGATTTTCGCATTCAAGCACAGTTCTTTATCTGCACTTCACCCGACCAATCTAAGCTTTCAGCCAGCTCAACGGCTCCCTTTACGGTCAAGGTGCGTCACCAAGTGTCAAGAATCGAACATGAGGTCGACCTTCCTGATCACGTGTCCAGGTTCGAATCGCCAGCCGTTGGCATGGAAACTACGCTGAATGTTGCTTTGGCAACACCCGAGTGGCGAAAAGCAAAAGGACTCCCGGAACCAATGACCGAAGATTTAAACAGATAAAATGAAATATCTATGTGTTTTTATTTAAGTCTTTGTTGTTGTTTTTCCAACAATTTGCCTCTTTAAATGTATTTGTATTGCTATTTTGTTTCCTTTACTCGATTTTACGTATGTTTTTGCAACAAGTTGGAACAAAAAACCCACAAATAAACGTCGCTTTGTTTTTTTCATCAACGAAAAACAAAAAGCTTTTTCAACGAGAAATAAATTCAAAAAAGGCAAGTTGTCATGTTCATAGCCGAATCTTGGCACATTTTGTTGCCAAGCAATAACGTTTTAGTTGAAAATGTAATTTACATTTGTGAAAAATTTGTCTTGAAACTCCCTGTCGACTGCTGTGTACGAGTTTTGTACAAGTAACAGATACAACGCAGAAAGAAAAAAATCACGTTTTTCAAAGTCTGTAAAGCAAGTTCAATGTCAGAATCCTGGTGATTTTACCCTCGAAGCTGTTCTGCCATTGCTGCTGCTGCTGGTTTCAAACATTGCCACCCGTGACGTATTTGACGATTTCGCTTCATGTTTGACGTGAAACAGCTTCACTGGCGCCTCCACGCGGAGAAAGCCGTCCGGCATCAAGCTGGATGTGACGTCACAGGGGTCAATGCCCTCGGGAAGGTCAAATTCGCGCTTCAGTTCTCTAAATTATGATTTTTTTGTTAGAAGTTGTTTAATAATGTTGTCTAATATGACTTGATTGGGACCTTTATCAGTTAGTTTAAATTTCTGTTTGACAACGATCCTCATATTGTTTTTCGTTTTCGCATAGGTTATATTTAACACAATGACGTATTCCGTGAAGTCACACAACATTTTTGTGACGACACGAACAGGATTAAGGGTCTGCTGGCCAGTAGGCACATTGTATAAGTAGCCCGAAAATCAGGGTTGCCAATTAAAACATTATAATTACAGTGTTGCCAAATCATTGTCACAACGATCGTTGTTGCAACTATAACAAAAGTGGCCTGGATTTTTGACTGGCATGTAGGCACGTGCCTACTTTGCCTAATGGTTAATCCAGCACTGGACACGAATCTCTGTGTGACGTAGACTTACCTTGACACAAGATCGCGGTTCGCTTCGTCTTTTGACTTCGCGCAAACAATCACTTTACTTCCTTCTGTTTTCACCAACAACTCATTGGCTCTGCAACAAACATTGGTGTGTGAGATTCAACCCATTCATGCCTCAGCTGAGTTTGTGACAAGAGTGAAATATTGCTTTTTGGTCTGATTATATTAGCAGCACGCAAATTTGAAAATATTTTGCATGATGTCGACTTAGCGCGGATCCCGGAAAACGATAAAGAGTTTGTCCTTTCCAGGTTTGTACCAACGCAAAAACGTGTAGGTCAGTGGTTTATAACGGCCAATCTTTTTATACGTCGTAGGGCCTACGACATTCTAAAGCAGGGGTTCTTAACCTGGGGTGCACGCACCCCCAAGGGGTGCGAGAACTGTTCCTAGGGGGTGCGGAGATGCTGAATCATTAAGGTTGGTCAGGTCTATTCTATTTAGGCAATTACAGAAGGGGGAGCGAAAATTGGTTAGTGATTTCAAAGGGGGTGCGAAAATTGGTTGGTGATTTGAAAGGGGTGCAGCAATGAAAAAAGGTTAAGAACCACTGTTCTAAAGCCTTTGGTCGAACCTCAATAAGTTACATCCTAGGTTTTTAACGCATATTGTTTGGTAGGTCATAATTAGCTTTTGACCAAACATAGTGGCAACAGTTATTGATTGTCATTTTGTTATGTTCTGACATAATAATACAAGCAGCTTGTTTCATGATTTAATTTCGGCAATTTTTAGTTTTTGTAAAAATGAGCCATTGCAGTTTTAGCAATTGTACACAAACATAAAAAATATAAAGTTATAAGTTTTTGCTGCCAACAAAATTTCGATGTTTGCTGCTTACAAAGAACGCGCACAATGCTCTTTGTTATACGTCAAAAAAACGAACTTTAGTGTAACCTTCCAGTGTTTTGATATTAAGCAAATAAAAATTTGCCACTTTTTAGTGACTACGAGTATTTGTATTGTACTTCAAAAGACCTCCGCCGAACCCCTGAATCAGTGTTGCCGAACGCCTGGTGTTCGATCGAACCCCGGTTAAGAACCACTGCTGTAGGTCTTCACAATTCTCGTTTCGCCGACAAAATGGTGCATGGTGGGTAAAAACTCTTTGCTTTACCCGATATGTTTGTTTTAAACTTTATATTAAACTGTCTTTAGTAAAATAAACGTTTTTAAACAGACAGTATTCCAAAATTGATTTACCTATTTAAAATACTCACTTGAATCCTTTTACATCGATGTCAACCTCAAACTTTTCTGGAGTGCTTCTACGCTCCTGTCCCAGTACTTTATCAATAGCAAACGAGTCGTCGGTGTGATGACGATTGCGTGACGTCATCGTTCCGTCACTGAAGATCCCACTGTCCGCGTCATCAAATCCACGCAATCGTTTCCTGCCACTTCCGAAGGCAAAGTCATCGTCATCATCGAAAATTCCAGAACGTCCGAAGAATCTGTCACTTAAAGCCCGCGATCGCGACATAAACGAACTCTCGTCGCGGTTTCGGTTAAATAACGATCCTTTCATCCGATCTTCGTCGTCCCATAGAGATCGTGAGCAGCGCTGGTCGAATTCGCGGACCATCTCTTCCATACGGGTATCAAAATCGTCTCTGAATAGGTCTATAGGCCTGTTCTGTTGCCTCGCAATATTCCCCTTCATTGAGGAACGGGGAAATGTGTCGTAGCCGAACAAGTCAGACCTTTCCGCTGGTTTCTCGCTGCCCAAAGACCTGTCGCTTAAACGGCGAGTAGTTGACGAATTCCTAGACTGTGAACGTTCGATTGAAATGTTACTTTGATTGCTGGCAATGTTCGTAGCACTTGGATCATTTTCTAGCAACGACGACAAATAAGGCCATTCCTCATTTCCCTCAGCAGTTTGTGAGTTTTGACGGCTAGGCTTCTCTATGTAACTTTGCTTTGAAAACGTAGAATTAAGCTTAGTCTCATGCGACATTTTAGCTTCCTCAGCCATGATAATCAATAAACGAACTCAACAAACTAGTCTGTACCTTGGTAGGCTTATTGACAAGCTCTTAATATATAGAGAGGTTTCCTCAGCCCGCACAAGCCAATGCAGTCACCATCTAATTGCGGCGCATCTGTGTTAGAAGGAGATGGAATCATCAAATAGTCCCATGGGAGCCCTTTCACTGTCGAACGATGAAGGGGTTATTAAAACATGAGAACAAATGTGCACGTACCACCACATGTTGTTGCTTCCAAAAACGTTTTCTTGCAGCAAACAAAAGTATATAACCATGGCTGTAAATCCTATTCCAAACGCCAAGTTAAAATATTTTGAAATACATAATAATCTTAAGTGAAAGATATTTTCAAGAATTTGCAGTTTAAGTCTAAAAACTTTGATTGACGAAAGCTTTTGCGTTCTCAAAAATACTAATTTGTCCATACATTTGTTTAGGCCTCTATGTTCAAACCAGGATCAGATTAATAACAACATTCCATTTCAATCGATGATCTAAGAATTGTGGCTAAATGACGTAACGGTAGTTTTGTGATGACACAAGAAACGGTTTCTTGCATGGGATGATGTCAATGACATTTGTGGATGTTATTACTTATTTCTACCTGTTAACTACGTACTAACTTAAATAAAGTTTAAATGACGTATTTTAAACTGATATACGACAATGTAAAACTGTATTAATAACTTATTTGAGTAAAAACAAATTAGTGTTGTTGTTTTTTTCTTTTTGTCAATATGGTATACTTAAGTAGATGACATTTCAGTTTTGCAGTATAGTTCTAAATTTATAATTGTTAAAATGTGATTTCTATGCGTAATTTGATTTTTGTTTTCAGGAAAAGACCCGAAATTTTGAACCACATTAACATCATAAATAACAACCAAAGTTTTAAAAGAAAGGTTTATCAGTCTTAAACTGCAATATTAAGTTTAAAAAATCTGGATTGTCAAGTTGTCGAGCAAATAGTTTGCGGCAAGGTGTTTCCGTTTAGTTGCAAGTTACTGCCAGTAAACTGTGTCACAAATCAACATAATTGCTGATTTCTCTTGCTGCAGTCGGCGTGAATGAACCCAAACCACCGTCAATTACAACAGCTGACACACCCAAACCACTTACAATTGAACTCATGACTTTCGAGCCACCAACACGCCAATTCCGAGAAGTTTCAGCCCAGATAGCCTACAGCAATTCCGACAGAATCCAATCAACTGTCCAGTCATCAAGTATGAGAATATACCGGTTAAAATTTAGCAAATGCATAAACGACAAACATTTTACAGGCAGGATCAAATGCACAACTGCCAGTATGATTAATAGGCATCGTCGCAACAAAACAGGTGCACGTGCTGGGATGGGCACCTGTGCCATTGAGCAGGAATTCCCAAAGCAGTTATTACGTTGCCATGGCGTGTGAACAACTGTGCAGCTCCTCATTGCTAGAAATTGTTATTACCGATTTCATGGCTTGCCTGCTAACTGGATAAAGTCCAATAACTGAAAGCGCCCTTTCCTGTTTTCACATCTGGGATAAGATTTAATTATCCCGATTTGATTGTTTGTTTTCGATTGTCTATTGTCGCGTGAGCAATTTCCGAATGATCGCATTATTCCAACAATGGCAAAAACACACGCATGTAGTTTGGGATAAAGATTTGTTTATCAGCGGAACACGCTTCTGTGGTAGCCAAATAACGCTTAAAAAACATATTTGCTTCCTGTGTGTACAGATTAGAACACTAATAATATTACCATGACAAGAACGGTTTGGAAAAAAATCTTTCCACTTTGCAAGGTAGTTAGTTTTTAATAATAGTTTTGTACTCACATTGGCAATGCTTAGTGACACTATAGATGTGGACTTAAAAGTAGTTTAATAAAAACAAAACTGTGTAAGAGCTTGCCTAATAGTTTCTGTAAGTTATTGTAAGCATTAAGGCAACATCGTGATTACGTAGCAATGCTATAGCCCAGTGGTTTTCAACTCGTTTCAGGCCATGGACCACCGGCCCAGTAAAAATAATATCGTGGACCATTCCAGTTTTGAGCAAGTTTGAAGTACGCATACGAAACAACCAGTTGGGCTTGAAACCTAGTTCTTTAAAACAGACATTCAAAAAGTTAGATACAATTATTAACAGCTAACATTTGGATACCCTTTCAACATGGCTACAAATGGCTAATCAGTATCCGATATATGTATGTTGCAACACCTTATTGTGCAAATACTAATTAGACAATAATATCGTTAAACAGTTTTACCCCTCCGGAAATAAAGGTTATACACTTGCCATTATTCAAGTTCAATACCAAGAGACATTGGTAGCTAACGTAACCGAAATTTGTGTATGTCAAAAGCCATAGGGTTATTTTTAACTGTGCGCTGGTCCGTGATCAACAACTGTGCTGACAAAAGGGTGCTGATTGCCATCGCGTGTGTCAAATTGAGAGTAATTCTACACCTATAAATTAACTTTCGCTCTGCCGTCGTGTTGAGCCCACTAAACCGGTCAATAGAAGCGTTCTAAAGCCCTCTGTTACTGTTCTATAGGTCAACAAAGGCCCGTCAATTTCTCTTCAGTAACCTAATGCCTATTTGTTGCTGATCAACAGATGATGCTATCAACAGGCGACCTCACCGAATCAGGCTCTATCAGTAAATTGTCAACCTTGTATTGAGGAGAAAAAATGAAAAAAATACGAACTAGGGAAATATGGAATGTGAGCTTGGCTCTACAAGCACGTCATGAGCAGCTCAATGGGGACACAAAATAACACAGTGAAGAAATAATAAAGAACGAACAAAATAAACGAATGAAAAAGATTGAAGTCTTCGCGGATAGCTCGGGAGCGCATAATTTAAGTGGAAAGTTACGATTCTTTCCTGGGCAAAATTAAGCGTAGAAATCAACATAGGTTTCAGAGTCAAAAAACGACATGCAAAAACGGTCTCGCAATAAAGTCGTTGTACAATGATTATTTCCAAACTTTACGTTTATCATCGAGTGGCAGTCGCAACGGTAACAACTGTAACAAATCGGCAATTTTGCCGGCACAATGCAGCATTAAAGAATGAAGGAAAACGAAAAAGTAACAAAAAGAAATGAACACCTCACAGTCATCAGTGCAACATGTTTGCTGTGAACGCAGCGAACGAAAACAAACAAGTCCAGTTAAGTCTTTAAGGCTAGTGCATTGATCGACCGTGAGGCAAAAACGCGCGAGATTCTTCGACGTGCAATGTGTCGCGTTCGGCATGTCGCGCGACGCTTCCTTCTTGCGGTAAAGCGACATAGAGACCGTCGACTGGACGTTGCGAGGAGACCGATGTACGAATCGCGCTGCCAGGACGCGCTTGCCGATGCGGTCGTGCCGCTTCCGTGGGCCGGTAGTCGGTATTTTTCAAGTACGCACTGTCTCGTTGTTTTCGTGGTTCCTCCTGCGTTGAGACAAAGCTGCTGCGGTTGTCCGTTCGCTGTTGAGAATAGACGCTTGGTGCACGGGACGAGCTCGGGATTTCGGTGTCCGCACACTGGGCTTCGGCGGCCCGGTGTTGGCGCCGAGAACAGTGGAACCACAAGAAAGCGGCAATGCCGATAAACAATGCGACCGCGACACCAAGGAAGGCGAAAGTAACCGCTTGGACGACGGAGACAGACGCTTGTCCTTGCGGCGACGCCCCGACGGCCGGGGAATCGACCACTTGTTCCACGATATGAGTGACTTTCACGTTGGTGACGATTTGTCGCTCCGGTTCGGGTTTGTTCTTGTACTCAAAAGTCTTCTTCAAAGCCGGACGCACGGGGGCCTTTTCAACTTCGCCATTGTAAACTCCTGCCGACTCCGCTTTAGTACTGGTAGGAGATGCAGTGGTGATTGTGGGGAAGAACCGTGTCAAAGGGTTGAGGCGTTGGCGCGGAGGCATGCGGCGTGTGGGCATTTCACAACGTGTGCCTTCATATCCTTCCGCGCACAAGCAGTCATATGAACCGATGTTATTGATACAACGACCGTTGTTGGCACAAGCATTAGAACCAAGGGTATGACATTCATTGACATCGATTGTACAATCACGGCCGGTGTATCCCTTCGTGCATTTGCATTTGAAACCACCTGGAAGATTTTCGCATTGTCCGCCGTTTGCGCAGGGTCGGGTGTTGCACATACGCAGAAAGGCTTCGCAGTGTTTACCTCCGTAACCGTCAGGACAAGCACATCTGAAAGTAAATGATATCATGAATCTCTGTACAGCAAGAACACATATTTATTTACACACAGCTGGCTACTTATTTAAAAGCGTTTGTGTGCTGTTGGGTGTTTTTCACATTAAACACTATTTAAACGTTTGTAATTGTCAGTTTCAAACTCCTATGAATTGAAATACACCAAACAATGATTTTATCGTGTAATAAAACTTGTGTATGTTTGCACAACCAAACATGTATAGTTAAATAACCTACCTTTCACAACCGATGATTTGATTTCCGTACAGGCAAGTTCCACCATTTCTGCACATATGGCTAAAATCAGCTGCAGAATCCTGACGAGGGGTGGTCGGTGCTGATTGGACAGTGCTTGGTTGCTTGGCAACGTCGCAAGTTCTGCCAGTAAAGCCTTCAGTACAGGCACACTCGTAACCGCCTCTACGATCATTCACGCATGTTGCACCGTTGGAACATGGTTCGTGACGTTCACAGTACTGCAAGTCTGTAAATTAAATCGTTGTTTAGGACCGGTCAAATGATTTTGCAGTTAAAAAACACAGTAGGGCAAATGTGCGAAATTTAATCCAATCAAGAACTGGGATTATGGCAGATGGCGCGACTGGACGCACATTATTGTGTATGGACTTAAGTTTGACGGAAAAGGTGCACATATGTGAGTTTGCTGACTCAAAAGTAAGCACATTATATGGCTGCTGACCAGGCACAGTGGGCACATATGCTAGATCAATGCCGTCAATAACAATGTAGTAACACTTATCACGGGTCCGTAACTTGAGTGGTGGGCATGGATTTGTCAAAAAATGGGGTGTAACTTTTCAAAAATTACCTTCGTCGCAGTTTTTTCCGCCCCATCCTTCATCACAGTTGCATTGCCAAGGTTGGTCGCAAGATCCGTGCATACATCCGGTTTTGACGATGCACTCATTGCAATTGTCACCTTCCCAACCTTCGTCACAGCTGAAAAACAAACATTAGGACGATTAAGTTACGCTGCCCACCATTCAAATCACAATTGCCATCATTACTGGATTATTAAATTAAACCAGCACGCGTCAGGACAATGTAACAGTGCGGTCATTACCTGCATTGTCCGTCAGGGGCACAAACTCCATTGAACAGGTTGCAACGTTGTGGGCACGGGACTTCGGTGGTTTCTGAAAAGAGGGCGTTGGTTATTAATTGTTGCAATGCGGAGAGCCGGTCATTAGGTCACAAATTATCCTCCAGCGGGCTGCCGGGCACTGAACACGCGAGGCCAAACACACAATAATCATGCCCTTGGGAAATACACCAGATGCCAGGCATATGCGCGGGTCGAAGACAGTCAACAATGCCACAGCACCACGCGTATTCGATATATCTCCTTACGCGGTGAAAGCGATACGCCAGCGCCCTCGTCAAGTTCACGCAACAGAAACTACACGCGTTGGGTGCGATGTATGCGGTTTGGAATAGAGCGTCTAAGCGCGCGTACAAAATCAATGAAAATCCAATTAAGCGACTTTACGCAGCGTTTGCGCGAGATGTTGACAGAGAGAGCGGCACATATGTCCAAGAAATCTGTTGCGCGCTTTTTCTTATCGCCAAGACGGCTGTCGGTTTGTTAAATTCCCTAAAGACGAGATCTCCTGCTAGACGGGGCACTATAGCGGGCACCTGCTTTTTGTTTACCCTGCTCGGTATAAAGTATATTTGTATTGTCGCTTGCGTTATTCAACCTACAGAGGCCGAATTTAACATTTACATTACCATATTTCAAGTTAGCAGACCACTAAAACCTTTACACCGCATTATTATATTAACTCGTAGCTTTTCGGCGCCGAGTGATTTACACAAGTGTCCTCTTGGTACGGCCAGTGATTGCGCAAATCGAGACGCCGCCTGAGTATCGAATGATTCACGAGACATAGGTTGAAGCCCCGAAACTGAACGCGCGAAATACAAGAGATTATTGGCAGCCTGTGTCCACAGTTCGTGGGAACCGGGGCGCCGAAAAGTTGGAAACGTTATATCGCCATCTACAACGACTTATTCTCGAGCACCGTTTGTCAGTTTTGATATAACAGCCAAGACGGCTTACCAGCAGGCGCCTTTAAACCAGACATGTGAGCGCTTTCCATTGGCAAGTGGGCAGCAATTGGCCCAGTCAAGTCTGTCATCGTTTAGTGGGCGCGCTGTAGCACAAACAAACCCGGAAACATAGCGACCGGTGAGACAAAAATCACCACCGCTATATTCTCACACCCGAAGAGAGTGCGGTTGTTTTAAAAACGCCCTCACTGTCGCGCGCCACGTTTTCAGGCGTGAGAACGAAGCTGGGCGCGACTTGCAAGAGCTGCTCGAGTTACGGCAATTGATAGCAAAAGCGCGGCCAAATTAACGCTCGCTGCTTCTTGTAAAATCAACACACCGCCACCTCACCTAAAAGCGTCGACTTTATTTAACGCCCTCAATCAACAATTATGTTTTCGAACACAGCGCGAGTCGTGCGTCTTGTATTGAGCGTTTACTCCGCCCTGCGCGTTTAAGAAACAACCTGGTGTCAAATATTTATCTTGTATTGGCGCGCAGGCAACCCTTGCGCCCCACAAAGGAAACAAAAAGCCAGTCGTGGCAGCGCGATCGCCGCGACACTGACGAAATAATCAATGTAAACCCGAGCCCTTTGCTTTCAGCTAAACCTAACCTGCGCCCGATTACAGTTGTTTACGTTTTTAGTTTCCAAACTCACCGGCTGATTTTCCCACGGCTATTCCCGTCAGGGCCATTAGGGAGGCCGATAATACGACGAGCAAGTGGACGAAATTGGTCGACATGACTGTCTTCGCCAGGACTGGAGACGAAAATCTCGAGTGTATGACGTTGTCGGTGCAAAAACTCGCACTTGATACTCCGTAAAGTGCAGCACAAACTTCTGAATTTCGGGTCAACGACGAACAAGGAAACGTCCGACCTCAGCAGTTTAGTATTAAGTTTAGCTCGATAGTTAACAGTACACCGGGCTTTTATTTGCAATTCGGGTTGATCTGCAACAAAAGAAAATAGTATCCCTGTTAGCGAAGTTGATTTCGGGTGGCGCCTGACTTGCAGAGGTCATTCGACCGACGCCTGTAAGACTTCAAACGAATCCAGGGCAAATTCCGCGCTCCGCACGGACGCTAACAACCACTGTGGCCGAACTGTCGCTGTACAGGCGCATTGACTCACACCTGTGAGCGACTGACCGTTAAATCAAACGAATCAACCGCAAATGCGGCCAGAGCAATAATGACATAGTGTTAAACCTATCGATGCGAGCATTTGAACTTCAGCTATTCATTGGCATAGCGTGGCGCCCGGGGGCTCTTCTCACACACCAAACCGTGGGAACTTTTGCCTGAACTGAGCGATAAGCGAAATTTACATTCCACGACATCCACCAGGCCTAGCTAAACTTGCTTTAAATTGCACACTTCTGTCCGCAATTACTAAAACTTCACGAATAAAACAACGATTTGGGCCATTTTTATGTCGGTTTCATAGAACCATAACGATAGTGCTATCTTATTTTCGCCCTGCGAACTTCTAAAACTGTTTCGATCGCATATTGTTTACACAAGCCACTTTGGGTAAACACTGCAAGTGTCTTGACCTGTGCGTTGCCAGTTTAGATTGGAAATTGAGCTGTCAATATCCTCGCCGCAAACCCTTGAGAATTTTTGAATATTTTTTTAATTTCCTAGCCACTTTACTTCTAGAATCTAGATAGTGCACTAGGCGTTTTAAAATTGTCTGCCTCAAAACAACTGAACATAAAAGTTAAAAACGAACGTTAACCGACAAAGTCTAACATGCATTACCTCATATGTATTCTCTGTAATTAATTACTAAAATCAGATTGAAATATACAATTCAACACATACACGTGTTATTTCTAAACTTTAGTACTGGCTCAGGTACTCTGTACTGCTCGAATGCTAGTTGCAAGTGATGCACTAAAACTTCGCCAGCGCATTTATATGACAAGAACAGGCGCAGAGGTCCAGACGCTTCTTTGGGGACACCTGCCGCTGTTCGTGTATTAATCTACAGACTACTATGCGACGATTAAAACAAGGCGCGCGTGCCGTTTTACAACGCGACTAGGCAGCGCGAGAGGAAAAAAGGCGCTCTCAAAAGACAAAGCAGAGAAGCGACCGACAGTTGGGCAGCGCGCCGCCCGTCTGCTACTCATACAAAACAAAAGAAGCCCCTGGCCCTTGCCTACCATATACGATCCGAATAATAAAACAAACAAAAAATACAACGCGTTTTAAAAAAAGGCAATAGCCACTGTTGCTGCCTGTAGTATTCTGCCAGGCGAAATTTACTCCTACGTGCCCACAGACTTGTCTTGCAAGCAATTTGTCCAAGTTTTGATGGCACACGACCACCGCTGCATGAGTCCTTTGTCGGTAATAAAACAGTCTGTCCGCCTTAATTGCGCGGCGTGCATGGCAGACGGCCTGGACGATAACAATGCATTACGCCTCATTAAGTTGCAGTCACGCAACACAACTGACAAATGGTTGATTTAAACTTGAACCCATTGTCATTAGTTCCGGAAACAAATTAATCCATTGTCATTTCGGACACTGGACAAATGACCTGCTGCAGTAGTCTGTACCGACTGACCAAAGCACATAGGCAGGTTGCTAACGTATTTGCAAACCTGTCTGTTACAAAACTATTCTTTAAGCCCTAGTGCAGGGTTGGATACGTCTGCAGGGTTAAGACGGTCTCCGTTGTTGCGTTGGACAGTCGACATGTTCCTTGCGTCGTGAAACACTGTTTTACACTGTTCGCCAGTTTCCTGTGATTTTTGGATAACATTTTTCTGCGGTCGGCCCGACGTAAATGCACAGGCATCGCATGTGACTCTTTGGCAATCCACCGGAATTAATTGATGTAGCCACACGCGCCTCGTCATGCTACAGGGAAGTTGTGGTCATACAGTTCTGCTCCTGGTCGTAAACTGCTGCTCGATGCCGGGTAATTGCACCGCGCGGCTGCTGCAAACTTAATTGAAATCATTCGATGCAAGCAATAAAGAATCGTCAGCGGTTTATCGAAGCGTTTTCTTTGCCGATAAAATCACGACACTGACCTTAATGATTTCCATGGAACAGGTTTCCTTACCAAGCGCATTTGCTGTAGAAATTCGTAGCATTGGCAAGTCGTTGGCAAACCCATCTGGAAGTTTGAAACCATAACATGTCCCAATTAACACACCGGTTTACAACTGAGGGGTCAAAAACGTTTGAAGACAATATAAATATGCTTTGCTTCCTTGTGCTGTTCAACATCAAATAGCAAATGCCTTTTTAATGTCCTTTCTTAGCAATGCATGACTGCTTGGCTGCTGTACGCAAGTCACTAACCCGACTTAGATATGACAGTTCAAAAGGTCTTAAGAGGGCAAAGCGGCCTTGCATATCCCCCTAAGGAATGCCGTTTTCATTATATCGCCATGGATTTTCGCAGCAGTCGTCAGTGTAGCCGGATTAAATAGATCTTGCAAATCCTCTAATATTATTCTCGGGATGCGCTAATTCCGAAGCGCCCGCGGATCGGTTTGGAAATAAAACGCAATAAAAACGACTTTCCGTAATAATAAGCTGAATAATCGCAAGGACACAGACAGTTTTACCGACAAGCGGGCCATTTTCCAAAACCGAGAACCAAACACCTCATAAAATGCTCTGAATTATTGATACACGCCTTAAGTCGCCCATACAAAATAATAAAACTCTAATATGATATTTATGAAGGCGCGTGTACGGTCTATTTTTAATGAGCTAGCTAGCTGATTTTTCAATAAAGTCCTGTACGCTTGTAGGCAATGCCAACACTGGCCTAACCCACTGTGAATAATGTATGTGCAAAATGGCACCAACACATAGCGAGCCCGTCGCAAAATGCGTTGTTTTTGGTCCCAACGGTAACATAACACCCAATGTTTGTGTACAGTTAAGTTTGGACTTTCTTTTACATCGTGTGTTATTAAACACCAACACAACCACTGTGGTTCGGTATTGAGTGGTAGCTACATTAAAGCCCAAATGTATCATTAGAATTGGCCTTAAAGCTTTTCAAAGGCTGGCAATCGGAAAACCACTTTACAATATTACATGAATTCACAATACACACATTTTACAACATGTATTTAATTTACACCGGTCTTTCAAATTCAGGTTAAAAATGGAATTTAGACAAAAAGACAACCAAAGGCAGCACAGAACTATCAATCTGGTGAACAAACTATTTTGCTGGACACACCCACAACAGCAGATGTCCTACAAAACTGCCGTACCTACAAAAACATCTGCTAACTTCGCTGCACATTAGGACCGCTGGACACTTACTGCTAGTTGTTCAAAGTCTGTTGGTTCTGCGGGTGTTTAATCCGTTCCACAAACAAACAATTGTCGAGTGTTACAACACAATGCCTGTGTTTTGATAAAGTAAATCCTGTGTACATCCTGAAGTTATACAGAACATAATATACTTGTTGCTAGTTCCATGATGCTTGGAATTAGAGTATTAACTGGGTTTTTACTTTAAAGCTAAAGCGACTAAACAAATGCTATTTCGTAAAATATTTCGCGTATGATTTCGATGAAAGTGAAAGTTTTATTTATTGTTTTTTTGGTCGACAAAAATATAAATTTGACAGCAAAAACTGTAAATCATGTGTGCATATTTTTTTATTCCTTATATTATCGATAAACATCCTGCAGCGATGTCAATAATATTTTAGTAGTTTGAGTATTTTGTCCGGGTGACAAGCCGGAAACCTGCATCAAATGTTCCAAATAAACAGGTTTACCATCGATTTTACCCTTGTTAACTAGGCTAAACACTGTCGTAACTGCGGTCTATTTGCAGGCTCGTTTCCGAAAATAAACGCTCTCGGTCTCTCTACGAACAAGAGACCACGCGGAAGAATTTAGGGTATTAAAGACGAAAATTTGTCATTTAGTCCCAGCGGGGCCCCGAAACCCAAATCGGCACAGGCCGTGCTAATCGCATGTGCGGCGAACAAAGCGAGCGATTTGCTAGCAGCAACTGTCCGTCTTCAACACCCAAAACAAAGGCTCCTCAGGGAGTTACATAAGCACAGCAGGAAGTACACGGAACATATGGTGTGCACAAAAGCTGGCGCGTGGCAGAAAACAGACATCGATATGTCGGTAGATAAGGTGCCCCGAATTTAGACACACGTCACAATACACTAAGAAGGAAGTAAATTCCGATTTTGAAGGCGATATCTTAATCTTGTACAAGTCACGTTTAAATGTCGTCAGCGACGATTAGTTTGAATAATTAATGAGGACATGTGCATAGCAAGCCAGCCACGAGCGGACGGAAGTTTTATCAACGTGTATGTCTCTATTAGAGGATCGTCGTACAGCATAAGTCAAAATGGAAATCCGGTTTTAGCTAAAAACTGTGAACTACACAAATGGGAGCTTCCACTTTATGGGTATCACTGCTCTCCTGCCTAAGACAACATACCGAATTCAGTTTGAATTTTTACTTCTATGGCTAATAAATGCCGTTTTATGGCACAATAGCTCATTTTACTAATGCATTAATCATCAAAAATTAATGAGTTTTGCTGTCATTTTGTCAAATTTTAGCGCAGTTTCCTATATTTTATCAAAATACCTAATAAATGATTATTACAAAACAATAGGTGCAATATTGCCCGTAAATCGTTGTGGAATTTCATTGTTGTCTCGTAAAAACCATAAAGCTTCTTAATGGGGTATTACAATCCTAACGACATGTTTTATAGCCAGCGCCTTGCATTGCCTTTCAAACCTATTTATACCAAAACGCCCAATTGGTTTCGCTAAAAGAAACTAAAACCAAATTATGGATTTGCGTTTCTTCTGAATCAACTAGTTCGCTACAGAGTTGTAAGTCGGGCTGGCCTTTTTGGGTCGGGTTCGGGCTTTGGTTTTTGTAACAAATGGGCTTAACTCGGGCCTGACTTCACGTTCTGTGTCCGTATTTTTTTAAATGTAAATTACCAAGCTAAGTGGCTAGTTGCTGGACTTAATCTACTGCCCAACAGCCCTAAAACGTCTTGTTTAAGCCATTGTCTACTATTGTCCAATGTGCATGTCTTCTTCATTATAGGCTTGCCAATCAAACATTCGGGCCTAAACGGGCTTCTCCCAAACGATTCAGGTTAGGGCCGGTTATACTTTCGGGCTTATACTTTCGAGTTCGGGCCGGTTTTTAACAATAATTAAACGCGTTGTATTCATATCATTAGTCTACCTAAAATGTTTCCAAAAAACTGGCTGTAAAACCACGGTTTATTAGTTTTATGGATTTGATTGTTATGTTTGCCTGAAGTTTGGTAAGTGTTTTGTAATCAATTTGGTGGCAAAAAACACTTTTATTATGACACCTCAAAAAAAAAACTTTACAAAATATTCAAACATACAAATTATTACATACAAGCTGAAAGATTCTATTTGAATAAGCAAATCTACAAAAAAATTAATGTTGTAAACTGTCGATGTTTTCCTATGGGAACTGGTTTACACTTTGGCCCATCACTCAACATATTCAAACCATTTACATAACTTTCATTGAGCGCTTATCATAGGGAAGCCACAATTTGTCATCAATCATCGAATCAATATTGTTTCCCATGCCACACATACCTCCTCATTTTAGTTCAGACAATAAAGACTTAATGTGTTGCGCAGAAAAGCGTTATTTTGTAAAATATTTAACAAAAATTAGGTTATTCATGCCCAATTATTTACACCTTAAATTGCTTGCCACGCCCCTATTAGACTGCAAGTATTACTGTAACATGTCACTACACAGGTACATGCGTACTGGAATTGGTAATGTTTTTGTATTGCACAGTGCCAGCAACATAAATCAAGATACCTCAACGATCTTTGCGCACTTAAAGCCAAACGCCGAGAAAATCACTTGCGATTTTAAAACGAAACAAACGACTAAACAACACAAAACGTATTGTCTGACAAACAGACAAAACAAAGAGCTCGTTCTAATAAAATGTATTCTTATTTTAATGTAAAATTGACACCTAGGTTTGTTAAAATGTAATGAATTTCCAACGAAAAGCAATACAGTTTGTCGAACAGATGGCCAAAACGTTTTTTTCATCATTGCATTTTTTTACGAAAAATTACACAGAGGTTCTTGACGATTTTGAAGACTATTTGTTCATTGTTGACGTCATCAGGTTTTTCACGCTCCTTGCCAAAGGACGGCTGATGACGTCAGACTTCTCGGCGCAGTATGTTCCTTGCGCTTTTGACAAAAGTTGTGACTTGAACGTCTGTAAAAGTTCGTGTGGGTCTCCTTCCAGCATGTCAAACTACAAGTCAAAACATCGTGGTAAAATACTTTTTGATGCGATCTTTACTTATTATTCGACGAATGTTAACAAGTGTTTTATTATTGTAATTTGTAAATAGATACAAAATATCTACGATTTACGTTATTCCAAACGACATTTTTGTCCCATTTGGAGAGCACTCTTAGGGGTGTTGATGAACACAAATCTTTTTCAGAAAAACTTTAAATTAGATTAGGTCAATTCCAATCGCATTTAAAACCAGACAAAAATGATCTAACGTGCAATGGTGCTGTTAGCCACTTTTGATTGCTACAAAACTTACAATCAATTGTCAAACTAAATTGAATTCCCCACTCTCTCAAAAGCTTGTTAACAAGCACAAAACAGCTCTCGTCGAATTCCCGCCTCTTTTTTGAAAACAAAACTTTATTGAAAGTTTCCACCCACCTTTAGAAAAGCCTCGTAAAGGGCGCGAAACGTCGGATTGACGTCACCGAAAAATGCCGATGTGATTCCGTGCACTGCACTAGCGCCCTCCAGTGACTCTGCGTCGCTACAAACGTTGTTTTCGTCGCTGCAGAAATTGTTCTTGAAGTTCCATGAGCAGGAAAGTTGTCTCAGCAAATCTGCGCCAAAAATGCGTTTACATTTTAATTTCTCTTGTTACTACATTTGTGACATGATGCTTTATTGCAAAATCGTCAATAAATAACTTAAGTTCATGTATTTGGATACATTTTTATCATAACAAGATATGTAATTACCAATACTGTTTAAAACAAAAGGGTTAAAACATGTCATTGCATCTTTGGAAATTATCCATTTCAAGAAATGGAAGTACGAAAACTCAACTCAGCGGTTTCTTGCACCGACAAAAATACACTCAACTCAACTCAACTCAACACCAACAAACATAATCTTAGATCAACTGAACTTAAATTAATGCCATTGATTTCCTGAACTAACCAACGCAAATTCTATAACAAGTCTGTAAAAGTGGGGATTGCATAGTTAAGGCCTCACCAGGGTTGTAATGGTACATAATGTTCAGCAACTTTTGGTCGTGTTCCGCTTTGTCCTTGTACTTCTCATAATACTTCAACAGTAACTCTACGCCATACGTCATCCGTTCTGCTTCAGCTGTTTCGTCCTTCTCGTCGTAAAAAACTCTCCACTTGCTGTTCAACATTCGTGTGAAGTTCATCATCATGATCTAAAGAAGAAAATTGAAGTTCAAGTTGCAGCTTTTTCCGATTTTTCGGGACACTTTTTGCCCTACAAGCTACTGGACTTGAATTGTCAAATGTTATTGCGGTTTAAATGTGACACAATAATAGAGACTTGGCTTTCGTAAACATGTAAGCATTACATATTGCATTAAATAGCATACATCAACTGATCCATTTTAAACTATGTACACTTATTTCGGAGCATAATATATGTTTCGACAATTTTAAATCTTAATAAAACACCAGATAAATGAAACATTTAGCTACAATGTTAGTACTCACCCCTGTGTTGACTTGAAATAGGCCGGATGAATGGGAAATAAAGTTCTCGTTGTATCGAGAGCCACGTAGCGGGTGCCCAGCAGTGGGAGAAATAGACGCTACTTGGCGCTCGTTGAATGAAGCGAACTGTTGCCAAAGTTGATCGATAGGTTTTAAGAAAACGACATCGCTGTCAGTGTAGATTGCAGCGTCAGTTACATCTTTAAGTATCATCTAAAAACAATAGAAGTTTTCTATAAAAAAACTGCAAAATAAGAGTTGCGTTGAGATTATTTCGCTAGGTGAAAAAACGCATGACGAGCACAATTGCAATGCACTAAGTTCTGAATATTTGTACCGAAAATAAATTATATATACGATATAACACTTTTTAAAGAAGAGAGGCATGTAGGTAATAACATTGTCAATCAGCTATAGATACTGTAGTTATAAAAGCTTTTTCATATTCTTTTGATGCAATATATGTTTGATGCAAATGGCGGAAAAAACGTACTTAGTCAACTCTACTATTCTCCATTTAGGTTTGTGTTTTATTGTTTTAATAATAACAATAAAAGACAGACTTGGGAAACTACTGTATGTACACTTTTCGGTGTCGTTGATATGTATCTGGTGTTTACAGCAAAGTGATTATCACGTTGGATATTCGTCACAATGACGTCATGCATACAAGCATTGACCAACACCTATAGGTCTGGATTCAGAGCAAACAATAGACACTTACGGGAAGAAACAGACGGAACGACCCACAAGGCTTGTACCACTTCTTCCAATCTTTTACCAACGAAGGTGGCAGATATTCATCGTAATTAGCCTGGTATAACTTGTACTTGAATCTTTCTCGTTTAGTTTTGGACCATGATGAAAGCTGAAAGACAATACTGCATACAGGGAAGTGATTTATGACCATTTCTTATCTATACACCTTCAAAATTAAAGGTTTTTACAACACTTTTTGTATTTTTTGAAATAACAATAAATTTTATTCCCTGCCCTGGCGATTCACCCCTGATTAAAAACCTCTACGCTTCGAGAATAAAGGTTTTCAATTTCAAAATAAAATTTGATTACCTCGGCTTCAAACAAGGGCATCATGTCGTCTTCAGTAAATATGTGGACATGTAGCGGAGATTGTGCAAAAAGGACTGCGGATTTCACCATAGTTAAAGTCAAGTCGAGAGGTTTTCGTATATCCTACAATACAAACGTATTCATGTCATTTGTCGACTAAAACATACTACGACTAATGTATTAAAATATACAAAGCAAGCAAAATTTTCCAACGCGCCGGCCCCCGAAGGGCTCCTGTCGTGGGTTCGAATCCTAGGCTAGATTTTACTAGCTATTTGAAAGGTCCACTTGATTCGGTATGACGTCTTTTATAGAGGGTGGCGCATTATATGGTTCATATATGAGCGTGTCGTGATTGCTGGTCTGGCTGCATTGAAGCTTCATAGGTTTTTTTATCCAACTTACCCTCACTCCTTGATAGTTTGGTCTGCCGCATGACACAGCGACAAGATGAATCGTATCTTTTACATTCTTGTTGGAATTCCCAATTAAATTTCTGCAAGCAAAAGGTGTTTGCTCATAATGATACGCCATTAAGAAAACGCATTTAGCCTATTTCATACAATATATTTTCAAATGTTTGGTGATCATTACGTTCAATTGTCATACTGTAGTGTCACTGCGGTTTATTGGCACGTAAAAAAGGTTTTCGTAAGTCATTGCCTCATGACTTACTGAAATGTTCTTAACATCACAGTAAACAGTTTTTTTGTGTTGTCATTGGTGAATAGTTGTAATAATGTCAATGCGAGAAAGTTTGCCACCCAAAAACATTGCGAAACAGTAGAAACTAACTCGTATATTTGGCAAAGGTTTCGACAAACTTTATGGTCTTTTTATATGCACAGTATACAAGATAAATGTTTTATAAATTTAAAAACTTACTGAATCCATTTTCCACATAAAGTGTAGGTTCCAATCAGCAAAGTCACCCACACAAAGAAGATGTTGAATCTTGTCAATCGACAACGTTTCATTCTGATGAAGTCTATAATGAAACAGGAATATACTAAGTATTGCTTTTGGCTTGTTGAACATATTATGCCTACTGTAGGCTAAACAATTTTCTGTCTATAAACTACAACTTATTTCACAAAGTTAATACCAAAACAAGAACAACACTTACCTTTTTATGTTGTACTGTTCATTATATAAGCATTTCATCTAAAACTCTTCATTTTTATTGAAAATCTACAATTGAAACCCTCACTGGAAATCACAACTCAACAAGCTACATAATGTCACGCTTGAATGCGCACCGACCAGTACTTTTGCTGTCTGTCTTCAACGAAAATAGCCCATGGCAATTTGCGATCTATAGCCAGTAATTTCGCCAATGAGGCCCCTTTGCCGACAGACGTTAGGCATCTGCGCTCTGAGGTCTTCGCCATTTCAATTATGATAACATTATATGCCTGCCAACTGTTTGACACCTGCTGACTAAAAACGTTGAGTCATTTTGTGACCGATATAATTTTGTTTTTATTTACTGTTATTTAATGTCGAGAAAAATGGTCAAATTAGGGTCGAATATATTGTTAAAAATACCATGTTTATATAATAGATGTTAAAATTACTTGTTAGTATACATTATAGTTATAAAAATTCAATGTTTTTTTTCAAGAAATACATAACAGAGCATGCGTTAAAACGACAACAACAAAAAACTGGAACATTTTACTTTAAAAGCTTGTAACTTAGTAGGAAAAGATATTTTTTTCTTGTTTTAACTTTCGTGAAACAGTGGAAAGAAAGGCAAAGTACATTAGTAATACATATGATTACAGTGAATCCACAATGTGTAATATAACAAAACACAGATAAAATCTGAAAAAAGAATTTAATGACGAACAAAAAATTCCAGGTTTACAAATAAAATATCGGCAGTAAAACAACCCCGAAAAATAAAACAAGAAAAAAAACACGGCGAAAATTAATTTTCTAACCCAAGCATTGTGTTTTAGCCCAATTGCATCGCAAAATTCACTCATCCAAAAATAACACAGTGTATAGTGAAAATCCAATTAATGTACAATACGATAAACTTTACCTAGTTCAGTGTCAATTGCCATCTGAAATTTACTGAGCTTGGTTTGAAAGCCAACAGCATCAACGATTTTACTTTGCTGGTTGAAGAGATGTCGTTCCGCGCAAACAAGAATGCTTTGCACAGATTTCGTGATCTTCGCAAGTTTACGGATCTGTACCGCTTTCATCGGACGACCGTAACCAATTTGCACTTGCATGTATTGAAGAATATGACGCACCTAAAAAATATCAAGACAATTAAGGTTAAATACAATTGTTGTTTTAGATATATGAAGTCCAAAACAGTATTGAGTTAATACATTATAAGTAAGCTGCAGACAGTGCACACTTTGTTTAGACCAGTGGTTCCCAAACTTTTTCATATTTTTTTCTAAACGGTCCCCTTGCCATTATTTCAAGGGCTCGCGGTCCTTAAGCCTAAATGTGTATTTCATAAAAACGAAAGTTTATTGCAGGATTTTAACTAGTTGTGCAAAATTGCGCATAATAATCATCCAAAGACAGCATGTGACATCACAAACAGGACAAAAACATTACGATTGTGCGCGAACAATTGCATTTTTTTTAGTTGTCATTCAATAAAGGCCATTGTTTAGCAATGGAGACAGTCGATTCTTAATTCTACTTTGATTTAAACTTATTTAGTGGCACAAACTGACGCCAAATAAGATTATAGCATTACTTCAATCGCTTCGCGGTCCCCCAAATATTGCCTCACGGACCCCTAAAGGACCGCGGACCCCAGTTTGGGAACCGCTGGTTTAGACCTATAAGGTCCATGAATCAGTGCAGCTGGTGCACGAGATAGGCCGTATTGGCAGGAGTAGCCACCGTGCAGAACTCCAGTTTGTTCGAAGTGCCAGGCAAAAAAAATAAGACACACCAATTGTGTGACCGAAACAGTGTTACAATTTTAATAATTCGTGGTTCCTTAATAGTTTTACATTTTGGTACGCCAGGCCTATTAAAGGGGTTGTACCGAATCAGCTGGTCTCCCAAGAATCTGCGTCGACGCTTCAGGGCTGATCCCAGTATGAATATGTTCCTCTTAGTTTTACATTTATTTCAATATGCCATGTTAACACGCAAGACTTACTGCGTCACACTGAAGGATCGCGTGTTCCATAACTATTCCCGTGCTTATTGTCCTTGCGTCCTGATATTGGATCTTCTGCAGCGTTTGTCTACTGGCTTTAATTCTTTCGCGATGTTCCTTGGTTTGTTCGAATGTCTTGCACGTTTCTATGGCAACCTCCGCCATAGACGCGAAGCCCATTTTCGTCTCCTCCAAATCCCACACCTAGAATACAAAACAAAATACTGCGTATCAGATTCTATTTGAATAAGACACCCATGATGCCACATAGGCAAAATATATTTATCGTGAATTCATAAGGATGAATGATTTGATCTTTTAATACATTTGGATCTATATGCATATGGTTCATTAGAGTCTTCATTCATTCACCACGCACGAGCTTGGAGATTCTAGTTCTAAAGTATACAGTATTGCTCATCGAGAAATACGGAAAAACAATTTAAACATTCTATATGCGACGCAAATTGTATTATGACAACTTAACAAGTTGACTGTTGGGACGAACTAATGCCGAAGTTGAAGCTCTGATCCTTTTTTCAGGAAGCTTTTTTTGGGGGAGGGGGGGGGGTACAAAATGAGTTGACTAATTTTTGCGTGACTGTAAAAGGTTTGACCTTATAATTTCAAGGTTACCCACCTCTAGATTAACAGGACCGGATGGGCTGCATCGGTACGAACAATTTTCGGAAGATTTAAGGCACTTCCAGCAGAAGTTGTAACCACAAGTGCACGTCATAATGTTACAACCACCGTTTTTCTGAATTGGCATCCGACAAGATGGACACCTCTGTCCGTCCACTGTCTTAATGAAAATTTTGGAACGAACTAGATCTGAAAAATGACATATTCGGTTTTTATATGTACAAGTCTGTACAAGTCAGATATAATTTTATTACAACTCCGAAATTGGGTATTCCACAATCTATATCCAAAAAATGCAAAAAAAGAATTTTTTGTCGTTTTAGCACTCTTCTATAAAACATATTTAAATTTGACAATGATTCATTCTAAAACTGTACGTTTACTCCGAACAATTCAACAGTGCAGAGTTGTAATTCGGGTTGGGTTCGGATTTGAATTTCTTCCTAAAATAGGCTTGGTTCGAGCCGACTCTACACTCTCTGTGTCAGTATTTTGAATGGATTCAACTAGCTAAGCAGCCAGTTGCTAGACCTGACCTAATGTCAAACAGCCCTAAAACATCTTGTTCAACACCAATTGTCTGTTATTGTCTATTGTGTTTGTTGTCTTGGTCTTTCCTGAGGCTTCTCTGCATGGGTCTGTCAATCAAACTGTCGGGCCTAAAAGGGCTTCTCAAAAACGATTAGGTTTCGGGTTTCGGGCTCCAGTTTCAGGCCCGATTACAACTCTGCATTTAGTGAGTTATCTAATTAAGCTTTTTTGAAACATGTCTAAACAGGAATGTCAAGCTTTAAAGAAAACCTAAATAACCAGCATTTCGATTTTAGATTTGTTTCGTATATAATAATGTTAAATATGTGGTCGTAATTTAGACCACTGAAACATGAATATCAAATATACATATAAGTAAACATGAGAAACATTACAACTTACAGTATTTGTGTTTTTCCTCGAGGTAGGCTTCGTTTGCTTTGCACGACGCTGGCCAGTGTGGTGCATTGAAGCAACCCGAACACCACTTTGCATTACAACTACAGTGAACTGGAATGGGTGTGACCTCATAACCTTGTCTGTTTCCTCCAGATCTCATGCAGCTTACCTTTAGAAAGTTCACAGTTTAAAGTTTTTGCTTCAAAATCCGTTTGAAATGACGAAAAAATGTTTTGATAAACACTTACGTAGTGACATTTTTACCTGCGCTGCTACAAAACAAAAGCTTCGCAAACAATAATGTTCAAACCCCGTGTAAAGAAGAAAAATTCGCTAATATAACTTTTAGAGAGTACTACGAGTGAAAACGTACATAGTGAGATGTTTACCTGCACAAAACAAAGGCTTTCCAAACAACAGGTTTGGTGTTTTAATCGCTTTTAAAGTAGAAGAAAAGGGCAATTTTGTCCATATCAATATACGAGAGTTCTAAGAGTCTTTTTACGGAAGTTTTTGAAAAAACTTAGGGACGAAATTTATATTTATTGACGTGAACTTTACAACAAAGTCAGGCGTTAATCTTTCCCCGTTTCATTTAAATTTCTGCCCGAACCCGAATCGAAAAAAACTGGCCAAACTAACAACTTAGCAATTATTTATTTACCTTTACGGTTATTTTGCAGTTCGGACACACATAAGAATCTCGCGACTTCGCAATGTTCCTCTCGTTCTGCAAACGTCGATGCTTGGCAATGACGTCACCGGGGAGAAGCGTCATCAGCGTGACGTCATCGATAGTCTCGGAGCAGTCGGCGGCCGGGCACCGGAAGGGGTAGAGTGCGCCTCTAGTGTTTGAGTATGAAGCATGTTGAAGCCAGCAATCGGAACAAAACCAATGTTTGCAAGTTTTCAGAGCACTTCCTGTAACACCTACAAAAACCTTTGTTACTATATAAATAAGATGGAGCTTTTACACAAAGACACTGACAGTATTGGTTAGTGTTAATAAACTTCTCAGACTTCTTTTAACAATTGCAAATAAAATAAAACGTATAGACTAAATTTGCTAAATAAGATATTGCTGCCAGGCATACTGTAGAGAGGAGTATTGTTCTTCCAACAGTTATTATTTATAAAAGACGTTTCGACGTCCCATATGATACATAATGATTATTTGGAATAAAAACTGCTGGAAGAGTATTAATCTTTTGTACGTGCTTGCATTTTTTTCAATTCAGCATTTTTACACAAAAGCTATATTTCTAAATTCCAGTTATGAATTTTGGAGGAGAGTCATATACTTCAAAAGTGGTTTGATCAAAATAAGAAACTGCCAGCAAGCTTCTATGCAGTTATAACGCATCGTAGTGCAGGCGCTTCAACCATCGCTGTTGTCATAGTTAGTTGCAGCTCATTTTGATATGCTCTATTTTCGTAATAAAAAAAAACTTACGGTCGACATTAAGCGCTACGAAGCAGATCCCACAGAAATCTCCTATTTCCATGTCAGGTTGAGCCAAAATTTCCATCCTTTCGTCAAAGGTGATTCCTCTGCTCGGAACAGCTTCAAACTGGTAACCGGACAGTTCAATAGCTTTGCTTTTCACTCTCTCCTTGTAGAATTGCGTACTGACTTGGCAAGAGTTTTCGGAATCAGAGGTTTTGAACAGGTCGGGGGCAATTTCGTTCGCCAAAGCGCAAAATGTGCGATCGGCAAGCTCAAAAAGTCTCTTTAAGTTGAATACTTCTTCACTTGAGTCGTTAACTTCCTGTTGAATGCTCGTAGCCCATCTAGCCCTCAACTCCCTGAACTCTTCTTCTTCAGAAACGATTGCAATCTTTACAATCACTTCGCATTTTTCTTCATCTTCAACGCGTTTTTCGCAAGTTATGAAAACTTCTGGGAAGCGTTTGAGCCAAAGCTCGCCAACAGGTCGATTCATTTTCATTGCGTACTTTGGTGGGTGACATTGACTACGATAAATTGTCCAACCGTGTGAATAAACAGAAGTTGTTAGATTGTTGAACTTTTGCTCCATCTTGTGGAAACTGGCAGATTTGATTTGAATCCGCACGGAGCGCTCTTGGTCAGCTGTTAGAACAGCATGCAAGGAGGTTTCGGCGGCAAGGGTTTGTTGGTGGCTAACGTCGGCTGCATGTTCGTTGTCACACTGAAATTTAAAAAAAAGTTTCGTAAACACTATAGAGATGTTATTTGGCCATAGAACGTTTTTGTGATTTTCAAAGCAGGCAACAACACCAGTACATGTGAATAAGAACGGGATAAATTGGAAATGTCAAAATTAAATTGGAAAAGGCAAATCACACAAAACTCACATATTTTACAGGCCACGGTACAACAATGTAGCTCTGCTCAAGATCGTCGGTCTTCTGATCCTCATCGTTCTTCTTCTTTTTCTCTCGTTGCTCCTCCGCTTTGCGACAAGCCCTCGCCATCTTGTTAACCTGCTTTTTAGCGGGTTTCCTCATCAAAGAGTCGATCTTGAACTTCTCCTGCTTCTCATGGTCGCCCCTAGCAACCTCTGAAACTTCCACATCCTCCTCATCAGACCACGTGACTTCGTGGATAGTCGGGTTTCCGGTTTCCCGGTGCTTCATTTTCCTTCCCTTACTCCGCACATCTCTGAAGGCGTGCCCTGGATATTTGTCCGGATAAAAGTTGGGGTATTTGTGAGTGGCGCGTGGCGTGCAGATCTCGTACGTCACTTGGGGCTTCACAGGCGCCACGGGTTCGACATTTTCTTCGTTTTCCGGTCTGAAATTATAGAAAATAAAATGTCTGAGTTAAACGCAATCGGCATAGTTAGTTAATTAGTGATTAACCAGTGAAAACAGGTGTCACAAATCATTAGGGAAACGCTTTTGTAATGGCATTGTACAGCGTAGTCTTCATGATACATGTACTTTTGTACTCATTTTTCGAAAACAACCAGGTTTCGCAACAAATATTATTACACTTGCACCGACTTTTTGTCGTTTTTTTCCTGTGGTTATCGAAATATACCATACAAGTTTTTTTTCATCAGCAGAATTTCAATTTTATATCTAATGTACATTTGCGAAAATCTTATTAACCTTTTTTGTGACATTCCAAGTAGGTCAGTGGCGTAGGAATACGGAGCTTTCTTTCCACTTTTTCTCTTCTTTTGTTTTTTTCTCTTCCCCTCATCCACTTTACGCGGCGCCAGAGTGGTGGATGCGAGGTTGGTTACGTCGGGTTTTGATGACAATGCAATCATTCCAGAATTGCGAGCGACTGAACGTTCGATCATTACAACATCCACCTCAGGATCCTGTTAGTTAAAATGTCGGAAAATAAATTTAAGTCCAGTTTTGTTGCTATTATAAATTTGTAATGACAAAGGCTTGTACGTCGTTTTTGAAATTAGGCTGACAATGCCTTGTATGCACTTTGTAGGCAGAACTGAATCAACCACTAAGCCAGTTGAGTTCGTGCTGGAAGATAGGCATCACAAAACCGCTTCATAGACAAACTTGTAATTGTATCGAAATATATATTATTTGGTAAATTCATTGACTGATTTTGTTATTTATTTTCCATTATCAGTTATTTATTCTCATAAACAGTGATCGTTATAGACCATACTGTCTGTTGGAGGGTCTGATACTGTTCAGTATAATCACACTCAATACCACAAAATTAATGTAAATGTTGCTGAAACCTAACAACAATTTAGCTATTAAGGTTGCTCTTCTCGCTCACCACCTACTAGCAAAACATAAGATACCACAGTATTAATACCACCTCAAAGTTTTACTGCACAGGGCCTCCAAAGAAAAAACATCATCAAATCAAACCTCTGGTCAACTTATAATTCAGTGTTCAATTCGCCTTTTGGAACCGACTTAGCGTATCAGGATTGCGCGTTAAACCACTTAATTCCGTGATTTTTTTACCTCATTCGTTTGTTCCTGGATTTCGTCATTAAGCATTTTGGTTAAATTCCATCTGTTGCGCTTGTTGAGCGAATAAGCAACACCTGTCGAAGTTCTCTGCGTCCAGTGGTCAGCGATAATGCAACGACTGCGCGACCCTCGCTCGAGATTTCTACGAGCATCACGTTGTGTATCGTGAGTCAAGCCTAAAAAGTGGTAAACTTATAGAACCTTAAAGCATTAAGCCAATAAATAATAAGTAAGCTGCAGACAGCGCACATTGCGGCCTATAGCGTCTCATCAGTGCAGCTGGTGACAAGATAAAAGCCGCATTCGCTAGGATTCTCATCTAACACGGCTCAAGTCTTGTCACCAGCTGCACCGATGAGACATTATATTCAACTTATTATGCAAATTTCCTGGTCTTGCATTGTGTAGGCATTAGATCTCGAGTCTCGACATTGCCTATTTCGTCAAAAGTAGAAAAACCAAAATTATATCAAACCAAAAATTTGTACACAAGTTAAATTTCAACATGCCTCCATCAGGTAAGTTTCTGTCACAGTGAGATTTCAGCCTTGAACTGTCCCAGTCGTCGGTTGTCGAATAATGTTTCAAAATAACAGCTTCGCCATTGCGTTTGCTTTTTCTCAAGTATCTGTAAACAATGTAAGATTTGAGAATATCTTTTGCCCAAACAAGTGCAATTTCACTTGATTCAATAAGAGTCTCATTTGCTCGGTGGAACAGCAGTTTAGCAACACAATTCCACTGACTTTTCAAACCCCCAAAAACGAAAGTGATATAAAACACGTGATTGTACGTTGTAACACAATATCAAGACTACAATGCGTTGTTTAGAAAGTTACCTTAAATTATGTTAAATTCAATTTGCCCGAAAAAAACACACATTGCAAAACAACAATCATTAAGCCGGAAAAGGTTGTGCAAAATTGAAACGTTAAGTACTCAAAGTAGAAGGGGCACGAACAACCATACCATTTGTTTGTACTACGTACAAAAATTACCAGCAAGTACTGGTCAGTGACTTACACATCAGCTTCAATGTCCTTTCGTAGAGTTGCCCCACATCGTCCAGATTTGCCGTGTTTAGCCTTTTTACGATTAATTTTGCTTGGCTTTTCGTACAGATAAGCTTCTTCAGCCCCCTCCATAACTTTTGTGTACTCCTCACCTTGTCTTGACAAATCAACAGTTATATTCCCTTTCCACAGTCCTTCCAACCTGTCACTTAAGCGCAAACTATTCTTTCTGTCCTTGAAAGCTTTATTTATGTTCGTAAAAGGAGCAGAAAGATAATGAAGAGAAAGGATTCATTGTTATGTATTGTGACCTCACCTGTAGCTCTGTCTGTCACAATGCTCGCTTCATTTAAACATAAACTTGACTAAAATAAACCACAATAAGCACAGCAATGTAATATTTTTAGCTCAAATATACAAAATGACATCTTTAGTCACTCAAGTACAGTAATTTAGCCTAATAAAATGGCTTTTAAAGTAATTTTTCGCATGCGAACCGGCATGTTTACAGGCCTATTTGCCAACAAAAGGCCTTCAGTCGTGTTGTCTGGGAGCAAAGAGCGCACGAGTGTTTCTTTATTATACACGTCACAGCGCAAAGTGCGATTGCGCCACAGCTGGAAAATCTGTAAGCTGGTTGTGCAACTCGGCAATCAAAACTTGTAAGAATGACATAATGTTTGGCATTTTTCATGGCGTTGTAATGAAAGTGTTTGAGGATGTTTTTTGTTTATTACTAATAAGTATACACAACTAATGCTTGCGGCACAATGTTTAGTTGCGACCATTTGACTTGGTTAGTATGGCATTTAAACATTACCCAACCCCTCATTTTTTGCCTGTACAATTCACATACCTGTGGTTCAATGTGAAAACTGCTCGGTTACTTGGTAAAATGTTGCCCTAACAGGTGGGTTATTAACTTTTTCTCTCTGGTTTGTTCGCTTTTTGCAAACTTCGATCGCCAATTGTGTATTTTTAACAGCTTTTTTTCATACCTGACAAAATTGTGCTTACTTTCAGTAACATATATCGAAATGACCCTTGGGGTGAATTTATATAAACCGCGGGGTTAAGAGCCTCGACAGGGGAGTATCCTTCAAGCGACCAAATGAAAAAACTGTTTTGGCAGTTATTGAAGATGGATACTCGCACAGACAGAGTGTCATTCGTTTATGTAGGCAAAGTGGTCGACTTTGAAGACTCTGATGAAGAGGAAAATGAAAAAGATCTCGACGTAAAATTTTACAGAAAGACCCCCAAAGCAATGAATTCATTCGTTGAGCCGCTAGTAGAAGACATTCACGCCGTGGAAAGTAACCGGGTTGCCATGGTTCTGCCAAATCCCGTATCAGTCGGGGGATCCAAAAGGCAAATGGGTGCCCTAAGATTTCCCATCAACCTTCCTGTTTTAATATGCGCTAAAGTACCAGCTTAGCCTAGTCGACGTGTATATTAGATGATTCGTTATTATTTCGTTTGTCGTTTTTACCAAATGTGTCGAATAAAACAAAAAAACGTATACTGTCCGAGGTGACCCCGGCCATGTCCGATGTTACCCCGGTACCGGGGCAACATCGGACACTTGAGAGCCTTAGGAATTTGACCTGTCACATGCATTTCTAGTTTGCTTTGGCTAGCGACACTCCTACCCTTTTTCGGCAAAGGATCACCCTTTACAACAAACTAACATTTAAATTCATGTGACGCATATTAAAAAAATTATTAGCAATTTTCAAAAAAACGTCCGAACCATCCCCGGTCTCCCCTACATATACATATGGTATCAGCCACCAGAAAATTACGATGAATGCAAATTTACGTCCTTGGCTTTCTATTTTGTATACTAATTAGCTTGGCATGCGCTTAATTATTGCTAAACATACCTAACTATCACGATACAAAAAGAAAACGGCCACATGGGGAGATCCAGGTTTTTTTTAAGGTTTGGTTTGGGTGACCGCTAAGTAATTTTAAGAGACCGCAAGTGTTTCATTTAAATACCAAAAACTGTAGTTGTAGTTGCAAGTCCAAATTTTGGGAAACCGCTAGAGAAATTTGAGGGACCGTTTCGGTCCCCCAAAACACCTTAAAAAAACACTGGGGAGATCTATCAAAAAAATTGTAAAACGTTTATGAAACTCGTTTAAAATCAAGCTTCTATGTTTTCGAAAGACAGTGAAAAAACAAAATTAAATGAAATACTTTCAATTCTATTTTTAATCAGTTTTGATGGAAAAGGAAATAGTTTTTATTTTTTTAAACCGTGTCGTCTTTGGTAAATTTTATGTTGGGCATAGAAATCGTGCACAGTATGATTTTTGTGGCCAAGGGAACTACGTAATTAATGAATCACAGTACGCCAGGCCCATTGAAGGCGCTATACCGAATCAGCCGGTCACCAAGCATTCACCACCATATGGCAAGGCGTAGGCTAGAAAAATCTAGATTTTTTGATTCGGTATAGCGCCTTCAATGGGCCTGGCGTACTGTGATTTATACATGAGTGTGCCGTGATCGCTGGTCTGCATAGACGCTTCAGGGCTGATCCCAGTTATGAATTTATGTTCGTCTTAACGTAATTAATGATTTACCTTTTGTTAGGTTTCTGATGTTCTAGATTGTCATTGTAATAGTAAACTGGAATCTATTTAGAGTTACATGTTTCTTTGTAGCAAAACAGTTTTTTTATAAACAGCCAGGTCACTGCTGACACCTGCTAACTAAAAACGTTGAGTCATTTTGTGACCGATATAATTTTTATTTTATTTTACTGTTATTTATTGTCGAGAAAAATGGTCAAATTAGGGCCGAATATATTGTTAAAAATACCATGTTTGTATAATAGATGTTAAAATTACTTGTTAGTATACATTATAGTTATAAAAAATCAATGTTTCAAAAAAATACAAAGCATAACATGCGTTAAAACGACAATCAAAGACAACAACAAAATAAATGGAACATATTGCTTTAAATGCTTATCGTAGGAAAAAAAATATTTTTTTTAACTTTCGTGAAACAGTGCAAACAAAGGTAAAGTGCATCAGTAATACGTTTGATTACAGTGAATCCAAAGTCACAATGTGTAATATAACAAAACACAGGTAAAATCTACAAAATAATTTAATTTAGAAAAACAATTTCAGGTTTACAAATAAAATATCACACTCAGCAGTAAAACAACCACGTAAAATGGAACAACATTTTGTTATTAAAGCAAGAAATAATGATGAAAAATTATTTTCCAACGCAAACACTGCCCAATTGCATTGTAACAGTCGATGGTCAAAAAATAACACAACAGATAGCGAAAAATTCCCATTAATGTACAATACGATAAACTTTACCAAGTTCAGTGTCAATGGCCATCTGAAATTTACTGAGCTTGGTTTGAAAGCCAACAGCATCAACGATTTTACATTGCTGGTTGAAGAGATGTCGTTCCGCGCAAACAAGAATGCTTTGCACAGATTTCGTGATCTTCGCAAGTTTACGGATCTGAACCGCTTTCATCAGATGACCGTAACCAATTTGCACTTGCATGTATTGAAGAATATGACGCACCTGAAAAAATATCAAGACAAGGTTAAATATAATTGTTGTTTTATCCATTTATCGGCGCATAATATTATTTTCAATGATGAAAAAGAGCATGAAATCAATAAATGAAAAGTAAGGTGCAGACAGTGCAAGCTTGGTCTCATCAAATTTGTTCGAAGTAACAGGCTAAAAAATTAGGACACACCAATTCTGTGACCGAAACAGTGCTACAATTTAAATTGGGTTGTGATTTCTTAATTTTTTCATTTATTTCAATTTGTAGTCATGTTAACACGCAAGACTTACTGCGTCACAATAGGTAACCGCGTGTTCCATATCTATTCCCGTGCTTATTGTCTTTGCGTCCTGATGTTGCATCTTTTGCAGCGTTTGTCTGATTGCTCTAATTCTCTCGCGATGTTCCTTGGTTTGTTCGAATGTTTTGCACGTTTCTATGGCAGCCTCCGCCATAGACACGAAGCCCAATTTGGTCTCCTCTAAATCCGATACCTTAAATACAAAACAAAATGCCGCTTATCATCGAGTAATAGGGAAAAACAAATCAAACATTTTATATGCAACACAAATTGTATTAAATTTTACAACACAGCAAATTTACTGTTGGAACAATACACATGGATCTGTTCAAGTTTAATGACGAACATATAATAATAAATAATAAATAGAATATGATAACAATTATAATAAAGCTTTCAAAGTTTATTTGGGCCGGTAATATTTGTCATTAAATTTATTGTTGTTTTCAAAGCCACAATAAAACTGTTTAACAAACAAACGTCGAAGTTTAAGTTCTGATTACAAATCTTTATTTTCAGAAAGCTTTTTCCGAATACACAAAAATCGATTCACTATTTTTTTGCGTGACTGTAATAAGATCTGAACTGAAAACTTCACTATAACTTACCTCAAGGTCAACAGAACCGAATGGGCTACATTGGTACGAACAATGTTCTGCTGGTTTTAGGCACTTCCAGCAGAAGAAATGACCACAAGAGCATGTCATCATATTACAACCACCGTTTTTCTGAATTGGCATCCGACAAGATGGACATTTCTGTCCATTCACAGTCTTGATAAGAACATTGGCACCAACTAGATCTGGAAAATGACATACTTGGTTTCTATATGTACAAGCCTACGATTTAGATTTACATACAATTCCGAAATTGGATTATCTATCTTACGAAATGCACAAAGAATAAATGTTTTCATATAATTTGACAACGAATCTTTTTAAAACTTAATTTACACCCAACAGCACAACAGTGAGTTTTCTAATAAACTACAATCATCCAAATGACAAAAAGTCAGTCTAAACAGGAAGATGGAGCTTTCAAAAAACTTGTTTTCAAGATTTTAATTTTTGCTTTGTTCTGGATATAATAGTGTCAAATGTAAGTCGTAATTTAGACCACTTAAATATGACATTAGAATTATACACATGTTAAAATTACAACTTACAGTATTTGTGTTTTTCCTCGAGGTAGGCTTCGTTTGCTTTGCACGACGCTGGCCAGTGTGGTGCGTTGAAGCAACCCGAACACCACTTTGCATTACAACTGCATTGAACTGGAATGGGTGTGACCTCTTGACCTTGCCTGCTTCCTCCAGACCTCATGCTGCTTACCTTTAGAAAGTTCACAGTTAAAACCTTTGGCTTCAAAATCCGTTTGAAATGACAAAACAAATGTTTTGATCAATAGTTACGTAGTGAAATTATTAACTGTGCTACTACAAATCAAAAGCTTTGATGTTCAAATCGCATTCAAAGTAGAAGAAATGGACAATTTCGCCCATATCACTATAGAGTATAAAGGGTCTTTTGTGAAAGTTTTTAAAAAACTATGAAAGAATTGGGCCCAAAATTTAGAATTATTGACGTAAAATTACAACACAAATAATAACCAGGGTAAAGTCAGCCAACACTCACTCCTGTTTTATCCAAACTAATGCCCAAACCCGATTGAAAAACTAACAACTTGACAACTATTTACCTTCACGGCCATTTTGCATTTCGGACACACATAAGATTCTCGCGACTTCGCAATGCTCGTCTCGTTCTGCAAACGTCGATGCTTGGCAATGACGTCACCGGGAAGAAGCGTCATAAGTGTAACGTCATCAATACTCTCGGAGCAGTCGGCGGCCGGGCACCGGAAGGGGTAGAGTGCGCCTCTAGTGTTTGAGTATGAAGCATGTTGAAGCCAGCAATCGAAACAAAACCAATGCTTGCAAGCTTTCAGAGCACTCCCTTTAACATCTGCAAAACACTTCTGTTGCTAACTTGTATCAAAATGATTGAGTTATTATTGCATGAAGACCTTAACGATACTAGTTATTTAGTGTTAATAAACTTATCAGATTTCTCTTAACTATTGCAAATGAAATAAACTCTAAAGGCGAAATGTACGCGTATTAAATAAGCTGTTGTTGCCAGGCATAACGTATAAACGAGTAGGCTATTGTTCTTCCAAAAG
This sequence comes from Phallusia mammillata, assembly GCF_965637545.1. Classification (NCBI taxonomy): domain Eukaryota; kingdom Metazoa; phylum Chordata; class Ascidiacea; order Phlebobranchia; family Ascidiidae; genus Phallusia; species Phallusia mammillata. The sequence continues at coordinate 5,240,541 of NC_137252.1, forward strand.
TTTTCATAACAAATAATTGACGTTTTGACGTCCTATACATGATATAAATAGATTATTTATAATAAAAACTGTTGGAAGGGTAATACTCCTTCGTACGTGTTTGCATTTTTACACCAAAAACTAAGTTTCTAAATTCCACTAATTGATTTTGGAGCAAAGACATTCTTTAAAAGTGGAGTGAATCTGCAAGCTTGGATATAGTCAGTACATCGTGATACGGGCGCTTCAACCATCGCTGTTGCCGCATTTAGGTGATGCTCATTTTTGACCATATATGGATGCTCTATTGCTCTAAACTTACAGTCGCCATCGTTAAGCGCTACGAAGCAGATCCCACAGAAATCTCCAGTTTCCATGTCAGGTTGAGCCAAGTATTCCATCCTTTCGTCAAAAGTGATTCCCTTCTTCGGAATAGTTTTAAACTGGTAACCTGACAGTTCAAGAGCCTTTATTTCCACTCTCTCCTTGTATAACTGCGCACTGACTTGGCAAGAATCTTCAGCATCTGAGGCTTTAAACAGGTCGGGGGCAACTTCGTTCGCTAGAGCGCAGAACGTGCGCTCGGCAAGCTTAAGAAGTCCTTTTACCTTGAATATTTTTTCACCCGAGCAATTAACTTCCTGTTGAATGCTCGTAGCCCACCTAGCCCTCAACTCTTTGAATTCTTCTTCTTCTGAAACGATTGCAGTCTTTACAATCACCTCGCATTTTTTGTAATCTTCAACGCGTTTTTCGCAAGTTATAAAAACTTCAGGGCAGCGTTTTAACCAAAGCTCCCTAACAGGTCGATTCATTTTCATTGCGTACTTTGGTGGGTGACACTGACTTCGGTAAACTGTCCAACCGTGTGAATTAACAGAAGTTGTTAGGTTGTTGAACTTTTGCTCCATCTTGCGGAAAACGGCATATTTAATTTGGATCTGCGCCGAGCGCTCTTGATCGGCTTCAAGAACAGTTTGCAAGGAGGTTTCGGCGGCAGCGCCTTGTTGGCTGATAACGTCGGTTGCATTTTCGTTTTCACTCTGAAATTTAAAAAAGTTTCGTAAACAACATACAGATGTTAATTGGCGTTGGATATTAACGCTTTTTGTGATTTTTTCGGCAGGCAACAACACCACTACATAAGAATACGAAACGGGATAAATGCAAATCATTCTAAACTTACATCTGTTACAGGCGAGGGTGCAACAGTATAGCTCTGCTCAAGATCATCCGTCTTCTGATCCTTATATTTCTTCTCCTTTCGCTCTTCTTGCTCCTCCATTCTACGACAAGTTCTCGCCATCTTGTTAACCTGCTTGTTTGCCATGTTTTTCATCAAAGAGTCGATCACAAACTTCTCCTGCTTCTTATGGTTGTCCCTAGTAACCTCTGAAACTTCAACATCTTCCTCATCAGACCACGTGACTTCGTGGATGCTCGGGTTCCAGTTTTCCCGGTGCTTCATCTTTCTTCCCTTCCTCTGCACATCTCTGAAGGCGTGCCAGGGATATTTGTCCTGGTAACAATTTGTATATTTGTCCTGGTAAAAGTTTGGATATTTGTGAGTGGCGCGTGGCGTGCAGATCTCGTACGTCACTTGTGGCTTCACATGCGCCACGGGTTCGACATTTTCTTCATTTTCCGGTCTGAAATTATGAACATTAAAATGTCTGGATTAAATGCAATCTGTGTTTTATATGCGGTTAAGCAGTGACAATTGGTGTTAAAAGTTATTAGAAAAAAAAACGCTTTTGCAATAGCATTGAAGCGGATTTATCAATAAATGTATTTTATAGTTGTTTTCCTTTTCTGAAACAGCCAGATTTCGCAACAACTATTAATTACTTGCATCAATTTTACGTCTTTTTTGCCGCTTTTGTCATAAAATCGAAGTCAAGTTTTTTTTCCAAGCTGCAGTATTTTAGTGTTATATATCTAATGTACAAATGCGAAAATCTTATTTACCCTTTTTGGGACATTCCAAGTAGGTCAGAGGCGTAGGAATACGCTTTCTTTCCACTTTTTTTCTTCTTTTGTTTTTTTCTCTTCCCCTCATCCACTTTACGCGGCGCCAGAGTGGTGGATGCGAGGTTGGTTACGTCGGGTTTTGATGACAATGCAGTCATTCCAGAATTGCGAGCAACTGAACGTTCGATCATTACAACATCCACCACGGGATCCTGTTGGTTAAAATGTCGGAAAATAAATTTACGCCCTGTTTGTTCGAAATTTGAATTTGTATTTGGAATGACAAAGGCTAGGTCAGTATAAGAATGACAAAGGCTCAACCAGGGCTCATGGCTCCCTGTGTTCCGGGGGCCACAGGTGTAGTTTCACCAGAAACACTCACTAAAAGCCATCTCTTTTTTTACTTTATTTCCTAATTTAATGAAATATTTCACATACTCTTTGTCTGTATTGAGGATTTTCACGATTACGGATTCTTGTTTGCTCTATTCGACCTGTTTAAAGTCGAAATTAGTACCGAATTCCAACACGAGATTGTCATTTACACTTGACCTACATGGGGGGCATGATGCCCCAAAGTTACTTTTAGGGGGCCATGGTCCACGGAGGGTTGAGAACCACTGGGCTAGGCAATTGTGCACTTTGCTTCTAAAATTGAGCTGACAGCGCCTTGTATGCACTTTGTAGATAGAACTGAATAATAAACCGCTAAGCCAGGTAAACACGTGCTGGAAGCTGGGCATCACAAAAACTTTTCATAGACAAACTTTCTAAATTAAGTATTGTCTGGTTCTTGAAAAATATTTTTTGTTCTCAGTTAAATATTTTCATTAACAGTAACCGCCAATGTTTATGCTGTCCGTTGGATGGTCTGATACTGTTCAGTATGATTACGCTCAGTACCACAAAACAGACCTTTTTGGGTAAAGCTGCATTGCGCTCAGTTAATGTAAATGTTGCACCAACAACATCTTTAGGTTTTACATTTATACTCTACTCCATATAACCACCCACTGTTCAGTCATGTGATACAGCAATATAGATAGTACTATATAGATACCAGTACCACCACAGAGTTTTGTGTACAGGGCCTCTAAAGAAAAACATCATAAAGTTTACCTCATTCATTTGGTCTTGGATTTCGTCGTTAAGCATTTTGGTTAGATTCCACCTTTTGCGCTTGTTAAGTGAATATGCAACAGGTGGAGTTCTCCGCGTCCAGTAGTAAGCGTCAGCGATTATACAACGACTGTGCGACCCTCGCTCGAGATTTCGACGAGCATCTTGTTGTGTTTCATGAGTCAAGCCTGAAAAGTGGTAAACTTATAGAACCTGAAAGCACTAAGCCAATAAATAGTAAGTAAGCTGCAGACAGTGCTCACTGTGGCATATAAGATCTCATCAGTGCAGCTGGTGACGAAACATAAGCCGTGTTAATAAGCAACAAGAGCCAACGAGGCTTATGTCTTGTCACCGACTTGACCGATAAGACAAAATATAACTAAAATATAACTGCTTATGTCGTTTTTTTAAGAGATGACAGTTAACAGGTGTAGGTCACGGAACCCGGTGCCAGTTTGTCACGTCATTGCATGTCATACACTGTGTGGACATGGGACCTCGACATTGCCGTGTTTCGCCAAAACTATAGGAAAACCAAAATGCTATCAAACAAGAAATTTATATACAAGTTAAATTTGAACATGCCTCCATCCGGTAACTTGCTGTCACAATGAGATTTCAACCTTGAACTGTCCCAGTCATCAGTTGTCGAATAATGTTTCAAAATTATAGCTTCACCATTGCGTTTGTTCTTTTTCAAATATCTGTAAACAACGGGAGAATCTATTAACCAACAACTGCAATATACTTATAACTTATAAGTTGTGAAGAGTTTAATTTGCTAGGTGAAACACATACCGACACAATTCCATAGACGTTTCAACACCAAATTCAAAAGTGATCTAATTCTAAAACACGTGATTCAACGTTTCATAATTTCAAGACTGTAATGTTAGATTTAATTCGCTCAGTAAAACAACACATTGCCAAATAATAATCACCAAGCGAGGACCACGAACAGTCGAACAGTCACACTACTGTGTGTTCTACGCAGTGTTTCATACCGGAACGGAACGGAACATTATACCGGAACGAAATAAATAATTTTTGGCTCAAATACCGGAACGAAATACCGAAATAAAAAATATTCAAAATACCGGAACGGAACGAAATACCGTTATTTTTTATTCCGGTATTTCGTTCTGAACATTTGACATGAAACAATTGCTGAAAATTTCGCGCCGTTAAGCTCTTACAATTTACATTCGTTTGACCATCATTGAGAAATGATTTGTGACGTAACAACTATCGACAATAATTTTTGTGTGTTGCAACTTTCTTTTTCGCTTAAAGACCAGAGAGAAATGTTCTTTTGTTTAGACCGAAATACCGAAAAATACCGTTATAAATTTATTTCGGTCAGACCGGAACGAAATGAAACTAGAAGAGTGGCTTTCTGACATACTTCCATTTTATATATTCTATACAATATTTATCACTTTACTATACACATCATTTGATCTACACATATGATTGTTTTTGTAAACAAAAACTAATGGGTCCCCACACGCGTGTTTGTGCGGATTTGCGGTAAACAAATGTTGCGGTGATTTTTAGATTCTTAAGGACAAATTGTTAGAAAGCATTAACCCAACAATAAAACACAATTGTTCGTATTTTTTGCACTATTTTTGTCAAATAATTACAAAAACATAAAAAGTCAGGTTTTAAACCCATTTTTTTTTCTAGAAAGCTGTAACAGCTGTGTTACAGACACATTAAATTAAAAAGCAATTTGCTACAAGTGTATACATAACAAATTGTTTTTTAACTTTGTTTCGCAAAAACGAGTAACATTGACATTGACCTCTAGTATTCTCTCAGGGTGCACACGCCAAACGACTCTTTGACCTTTTGACATCGTTTTCAATAACACGCCGTCCTTAGTGTTCAACAATACCGTTTAGCCTAATTTATACATGCCTTGAGTATTGATTCCTAAATTGATTGTCAAAAAACGCTACGTTATGACAAAAGAAAGTTCTGAACTGTGTTTGTAATACCTACAAGTTGACTTTAAGTAACCCGCGGTCATGCGGCGGCCAACCTGACAACGAGCATTTAAAAAACATTTATCTTGCAAAAAAGTCAAGGTTATTTTTCATCTTTATTTTGATTAACAAAGTTTTGCTTGGCATATACGAAACCGAAGCACGCTTATTAGGTTTAATTCACGTCATAGGTGTAAAACCTTTGCCAAAACTGAAAATGTGAGTGATAACTTAATAAAACGAAATAGCATTGCTGTGCAAAAACAGCTGATTTCTAATCACCGAAACGACGTCTCGTAAAACGTCTGTCCGACGTCAAGCTGAGCCCTCCTGCTATCGTAAACCAATGAGATACTCTCTTGGGACTTCTGTCTACAGCAGGGGTGTCAAACTCAAACCACTTTGAGGGCCAAAAACAGGCTTCCAAGTAAGTCAAGGGGCCGCACTGTCGAAACCTTTTTACAGTTCAACATGACAACAACACAATTGCATGATTATAAAGTAAAAGAATCATTTATTCCATTAAAAAACTATATTTTAATAAACAACAAACAGATATACAGTGTAACAAAGTGAAAGAATCAATTGTGCTTTATTGCTTTGTGTGAAAACGCAACAATCGCAGTTGCTGATTCTAAAGATGGATTATATCAATTAACCTATTAAAACGCTAATATATACCACTAATAGACAGGGATTGAATCGTGTGAACTCGCTGGGATGACAGGGTATTTTGCCTGAGTAAAATACATAAATAACTTCTAGAAGTTACTTCGGGGGCCGCACAAAAACTCTTAAAGGGCCGCATGCGGCCCGCCGGCCGCATGTTTGACATCCCTGGTCTACAGTGTCTTTCTTGACCAAACGAGCATTAGACACATTTACGTTTCGGGGGCCTGTGGGTAAACCGCTTGGTAATTCGGGGTCAAACTTCTGGAGGATCAAGTTTGGTTTAATAACTAACATATGTCCAAGTTTGAATAAATTTGAAGCACTCTTTCTTTACCAAACTAGCGTTACGAACCAGCGTTAAATTTTTTACGTTTCGGGGGCCTGTGGGTGAACCGCTGGGTAATTCGGGGTCAAACTTCTGGAGGATCAGGTTTGGTTTGATAACTAACATATGTCCAAATTTGAATAAATTTGAAGCACTCTTTCTTTACCAAACCAGCGTTACAAACCAGCGTTAGACAGAAAAAAAAAGAAAAAAAACACTGGTTCTACGTACGAAAATTACGGACAGGTTGCTGGTCAGTGACTTACAGATCAGCTTCAATGTCCTTTCGTAGAGTTGCCCCACATCGTCCAGATTTACCGTATTTAGCCTTTTTACGATTAATTTTGCTTGGCTTTTCGTACAAATAAGCTTCTTCAGTCCCTTCCATAACTTTTGTTTTGTCCTCAACCTCAATCACCTTGTCTTGACAAATCAACAAATATATTCTTTTACAGGTCCTTCCAACCTGTCACTTCAGCGCATACTATCCTTTCTTTCCTTCACAGCTGTATTTATGTTCACAGAAAGAGCAGAAAGAGAAAAGATTTATTGTTGTACATAAACTTCGACTGAAATAAACCACCATAAGCACAGCAATGTAATATTTTAAGGTCAAATATATCATGTGACAACTTTAGTCACTCAAGTGCAGTGATTGAGTCGAATAAAATAACTTTTGATGTTTTTTTCGGATGTTTACAACATTACAAGCCATTGAGCGAATGCAGGGCCTTCGGCGGTTTTGTCTGGGAGCAATGAGCGTACGAGTGTTTCTTTATTATACACCTCACAGCGCAACGTGGGATTGCGCCACAGCCAGAAAATTCGCTGTATGTGAAACTTGGCAATCGAAACTTGTAACAATGACATCATGTTTTACGTTTTTAATGATGCTGTCACGCCGAAGTGACGTACATTGGTGAGATAATCAAACACAACGAGTTAATGGCAATTACTTACACGTGGTATGATTGGTATCAGCCAACCGAAAAATACAACGGATGCAAATTTACGCCATTGACTTTTTACACTAATTACCTTGGCATGCATTTAATTCGTGCCAAACTAGGGTTGCCATACACCAGGATTTCCTCTGACATATCAGGAAATTTAGTGTATAAATCTGCGTTATGGAGAAATGTTAAAATGTACTTAAAAGTCAGGAATTTAAGAAAGGCTGAAATGTGCAGCATACGAGGCAGGCAACGGTGCTTGTGATTCGACTTTCGGCGGATTCTCCACTGAGCCTGCGTAGCCAACGACAGGAAAGACTCCTGTCATTGGTTCCAATCCCACCGCAGGCTAGATTTTTCTAGCCTACGCCTTGCCTTATGGTGGTGAATGCTGGTGACCGGCTGATTCGGTTTGGCGCCTTCAATGGGCCTGGTGTACCGGGATGAATTTAAGAAAATGTAATAATATTTTATAAAACTAGAAAGGTGGCTTTCTGGTATAGTTCCATATTATATATTTTATATCCTCTTTACCAATTTACTATACACATAATTCAATCTACACATATGCTTGTTTTTGCAAGCAAAAACGAATGGGTCCCCACACGCGTGTTTGTGCGGATTTACGGTAAACAAATGTTCCAGTTATGTTCTTCTTTTTGTTTCAGTCTGCGCTTTTTGCTATTTTTGTGCCATTGCAAATAATCTACGCAAGCAAGATGGGTAGAAAAATGTAACTTATAAATCGACAACACCGTATCGCATCGTAAGTTATGAACGACAAACTCTTTTTTCGCGTCTGGGCGAAAACACAACGAGAAACAGAAAAAGGTTGTCCGCAATTTCGCAGTTTCATTTCTGTCAGCGCAATCACTACTTCCATTGTAAACATGGCGCGAAAAACGATGCTATCCGCAATTTCACGCTTTTATTTTTGTCAGTGTGTTGCATTGTGTTAATGTATTTTACAAGTTGATTGCCACAGAATGCATCTAGCGCCGATACGACATAAAACACAAAATACAGCTGGTTTCCAATCACCGAAACGACTGTCTCGTAAAACGTCTGTCCGTAGCCTACGTCAAGCTGAGCTCTCCCGTTCTGCATTAAACCGCCTTAATCGTAAAACAGTGAGTTACTCCCTCGGGACTTCTATCTGACTGACAGTGTACACATATTATGGGCTGTGAAGGTAGCCATTTGGCCGATTATTAACACTCAACGAGTAACCTACTCCAAACAACGAGTAACCTACTCCAAACAATGAGTAACCCACTCCAAACAAACTTTCAGCACATTAGGACCTGTATTTCTGGCCTATAACTAAAACCGATTATTTCCAGATTTAGGGGTGAAAAATGGGTGAATCCAATGAAAAGTTACAAATTCTTTAGAATATCTTACATTGCATCAACCAACAAGCATGGAACTCCTAGATTAGTGGTTCTTAACCTTTTTGGTGTGGTTTCCCACTGAAGTAAATCACCAAGTTCGAATTTCCCCCTCTGTTATTTTTATAATGATGTTTTGTGCCACAAAAATTATTCTTTAATCGTTTTTAGTGAAGCGATTTGGTCGGGACCTTAAAGGTATACTGCAATCTTTTTTAGTTATGGGTCCCCCCTTTTTTTTTCTTTTTTCTGTCTAACGCTGGTTTGTGAGACACGTTTGGTCAAGAAAGAGTGCTTTAAATTTATTCAAATTTACAGAGATGTTAGTTAATAATCTAAATTTGATCCTCCTGAAGTTTAACCCCGATTGACCCAGCGGTTCACCCACAGGCCCCCAAAACGTAAATTTTTTATAACGGCTGTACTGACTAAAGTACAGCGTCTTGGAATTTCTTGTTTTGTTGCTTGGTGCAATGTAAGGTTTTTTAAAGAATTTTGTATCTTTTTTCCGGATTCACCCATTTTCCACCCTTTAAACCCTGAAATAATCGGTTTTAGTAACGCTGGCTTGTGAAACACGTTTGGTCAAGAAAGAGTGCTGTAAATTTATTAAAATTTACAAAGATGTTAGTTAATAATCCAAATTTGATCCTCCTGATGTTTGACCCCGATTGGCCCAGCGGTTAACCCACAGGCCCCCAAAACGTATTTTTTTTAAACCGTTGTACTGACTAAAGTACAGCGTCTTGGAGTTTCATGCTTTGTTGTTTGGTGCAATGTAAGGTTTTTTAAAGAATTTTGTATATATCTTTTTTTCGGATTCACCCATTTTTCACCCTTTAAACCCCGAAATAATCGGTTTTAGTTTTAGGGCAGAAATACAAAGCCCTATGGTGCAGAAATATTAAAAAAAAATAACAATTGTTTAAGCAGGGTATTCGTTTAGTATTTAAAGTATTTACCTTTACAACCCATAATATGTGTACGCTATCAGTCAGATATAAGTCCCAAGGTTTTTTTTGTAATTATATGACAATAATGATGCAAAAAGAATACGGACCAAAACTTTTAAAGTTAAGTTAATGCTTTGTAAAAAATTGTCCTTAAGAATCTAAAAATAACTGCAACATATGTTTACCGTATATCTGCATAAACACGTGTGTGGGGACCCATTCGTTTTTGCTTGCAAAAACAATCATACATGTAGATACAATCGTGTATAGTATAGTAAATTGGTAAATATCGTATAGAATATATAAAATTGAAGTATATCAGAAAGCCACTTTTCTAGTTTGGAAAGTGATTTCGTGAGAAAGTAAAATCGTGTGGAATTTTGAAAAATCTCATGTGCTTGCATCAGTCATTTATTGCATCACAATCAACAGATCAAATGCATTTATTCGCGAACAATAACAAAGTCATTGATACTTTTAGTAATGTCTGTGACGTAACAAACGATTTTTGGATTTATATGCGCCTTGCAAAAGTAGGTGAAGTTAATCTTACTTACATGTTATTGCGGAAAATATTGTTTTAAAATAACTTTCAACGGTTAATTTCAAACCACGGGCCCGAGTTTGGTGACTTCTGATTCACATAATTTCCCTCTAAAAACATAAAATTTCCCACTAGTGGGTGACTCAGCAATTATTCTTACCATAAACCAAAATTGCTGTAACAGCACCATAAACACCTATGCTCTGTTGCGCCATCTACCAGAAGTTTTCAGACCGGGCCTAAGCCAAATCTCAGTGTTAGTAGCTCTACCAACTATCACGATGCAATAAGAAAACGGCCACATAAAAATCGTTTACGTTTGTGAATTTTTTGTGTGTAAAAGTTTTACGTTTTCGTGAGGCATTGGAAAAACAAACTTAAATGAAATATATTTCTATTTTATTTTTAATATGTTATATTTTTTATCTTTTTTCTTCACAGGGGTCGAACCCAGGAGACTCAAGGGGATGAATCCCGATCAGGTTTTTTCTGTCTGTATGTGGGTCAGGCGCGCGGTACCATTCGGTCAAGTTGACGGAGAAAAATATAAAAATACAGGTTTTATTTCATTTTATTAAGATTGGCATGCGCTTAATTATTGCTAAACATACCTAACTATCACGTTGCAATAAGAAAACGGTATCAAGGGTAGATCTATAAAAAAAATCGTAAAACATTTATGAAACTCGTTTAAATAAAAAGTTCTATGTTTTCGAAAGACAGTGGAAAAACACAAAAACAAACTTAAATGAAATATTTTTTATTTTATTTTTAATCAGTTTTGATGAAGAAAAAAGTAGTTTTTGTTTGTTTTAAACTGTGCCGTCGTTGGTAAATTTTATATTGCGCATAGAAATCGTGCACAGTATGATTTTTGTGGCCAAGGGAACTAATTGATGATTTACCTTTTGTTAGGTTTCTGTTCTAAATTGTCATTGTAATAGTAAACTGGAATCTTTTTGAGTTACATGTTTATTTTGTACCAAACACATTTTTCTCATAAACAGCCAGGTCACTGTTTCAGTATTTTGTTGTACAAACGTTTTAATCCACAAAACTAAGTTCTTTTAATTTTGATCCTGTTTTACGACCAATTTCATATATTATTAGCGACCTGAACTCATAGTACCATGTATTACTGATGTAAATCTTCAAAAAGTTGGTGTGTTTTTCACTGTTTCTGAAAAGAAAAAGAATTGATTGTTTTCGGGAGTTTTATGCTAGTGGATTTTCTTCAAACTATGGTGATTTCATCAATACTATTTTGGAGCTTCACTGCTTTGGCAACAGCAAGCCAATGTAAGTTTCATTTTATACTATTCTGTGCCAAATGTTTTCTGGCTTATCAGAAAAGAGCTTTTTGTGTAAAGATTACGATTAGAGTTCCTTTTTAAGAACTACTCGAAATCTCGAAAAATCGGGTCTCGATTCTTGAGAAATGAATAAAATCCGCTAGAAATTATGTGACGTATTATAAACAAAAGTACACGCGACAGCTCTAAATATGTGTATTTTTCATTTCAACTTGTCCCTCAAGCGCAGTGAGCAGATTACTTTCTTCCTTTCTCCCAAAACAGCCATTTTTGAAGTGCGTTGCTCCTAAACTTTCATCTCTTCCAGGCAGTAGTCTTGCTTGTTTGTTTTTTTAAATCTGCCTAAATAAAAATTTCGAGACTCTCAAGATTCTCGAGAAATGATTTTTTTATTTCTCATTTCTTGAGATACGAAAAAGTCGAGAAAAAGAGGAAGCCTATTATGATACATTTAAAATTATGCTTCATTTGTTAATGTTTTTACTGCTATAATACTTACCCTTATAGCATTTCCAAGTAGTTAAACTATCATCAGTTATATATATACTATGGGATATTTTTTTCAGCAAACACCTGTATTGATGATGGTTACGTTCCGAAAAATGGTTATAGAACACCAAAAGTGGAAGATAATTTGAAATATTACAATGGTTCAACGTTGCACTACTTTTGTGATGAGGGTTTTGCTTTGAATACATCAACAACATATCGAGCTTGTACCGATAATAGTGGTGGATCTTTGGCATGGAGTCCAATGGATCTCCCAGTGTGTGTAGAAGGCAAGTTATATTCTATGTGTTTTTTAATATGACAAACTAGGCTTAGCTAACACTTATTATATTTATTGCATTTGTTTATAAAAATTATATTTATTGCATTTGTTTATATGGCCAGTTATGTTCATTAATTTCAAAGCATAGTATTTCCTATTAGAGGTTTTCTTTAAAATGGTAGTACCAACTATTCCAACATAGCCACCAAAAATATATCTCTATTGGTTGTATTGCAGTATTATACACTTGGCAATGAATAAGAAAAAAATGTACTATAGAGTTTCTTTGCTGTTCACCAAATAGCAAAGTATGTTTCATGTTTCATTTGTATTTAAACCACTATTCAACATGTATTAAATTAAATGTTGTGTTTCAAACTTGCTTTTGCACTTCTGAAATGCCCCGGGGCTATTGTCAACTGAATAAGCTCATGGTAGTTAAATTAATTGTATAAACAGGAAGCAGTATTGATCCTCTAAAGAGCAGCTCAGTTTAATGATTAGGGCAGTTTTGCTTTTAAGTTGAGCTATATATATATATACTTTTTGTAATGAATTACCCTAAATGTACACCTGCATTAAAATTTTGTAAATATTTACACGCAAAAATTCTTTGCGGGTTTTGTGTGGTTACTTGCAATTAGGTAATCTGAAGTTTGTTTTTTTAGTGTACCACACCTGTTTCCCACCGGAACCGATTGCAAATGGAATATTCGTCCCCGACTTGACGATTTATCCCAGAGGAGCTATAATAACTTATCACTGCAATGACGGAACACTACCCCTAGGTGGAAACAAAACACAGATTTGTCTTAATACAGGATTTTGGTCTGGAACAACTCCCTATTGCAATAAAGGTATAATGTGATGGACTTTTAAAAAAAAAAAAAACGTAAAAATATTTTGTTAACTCCTTTTAAGGCCGAGAGAAATCTTGAATTTTTTTAGAATTTAGGGTTTTTCTTGTAAGGTCCGTAAAACTATTTGACTTCACTGCTATGTTGTATTTGAAACAGTTTGTACAACACATCTTACAATGTTTTTGAGCAGTGAAAAACAATGAAAGTTGTTTAAGCCTACTTCGCCGTTTGCAATTATTTTTATTATTTTTCACTGCTTTTTTAATATCACCAAAACATGTCTGATACGAGTGAAGACACCAGCATCTGATGACTCATAATGTGTTGCATTATGACACTACAGTATGTAGTCTGCCCCACATGAACAAGTCTTTATGACATCACAAAACACAGTCATGTTTGTGCTCGGCATTTTGTTTTCTGCCAAAATTGGCTGATTAGCATTAATCATTTGTGCAGATGCCCAGCACAGCATGAAAGGTTAGAAATGTGAACCAAGTTATACAGCCAAATCACTAAGCAAGGCTTATAACAGAACGTTTGCTTGTTGGACATCTGTTCAGTTGTTTTATGACCCTCCTTCCCTGCTACTGTGACACATTAAAGAAAGGCCTAGCTGTGTTTATCACTGCTGTGTCACTACTTGTATGTAGTTAGTTTTGTCTGCTTAGCAAGGAAGGCAGAACTGCTTTCCATTGTAGAACATATGCCAGCGCTGTGCAAACTTTGTATAACTTTGTGACTAATGGTTTTATAACACTTGTTGAGACAGACAGGCACTTTACAATTGTTTTGAGTGGTGTATTTCTAACCATACATAGCATGTTTTTCAAAAATATTGTGAAAAAAACCCTTTATGTGATTTTTACATTTTTAATTCTTTTAACATTTGTTGAAAAAACAACAAAATGCATTGCATATGATTTACATATTCAGGAAAACAACTTTTTCTAGTGACTTCCAGCCATTCGTAGGTAACTGATTGTAAACTGGTTTTTGACAGTGTTTGTTGTAAGTTCCAGGAAGTGTTAGGCAAGGGTTCTTAGACTAGTTGTTAGGGAAGCATTCCAAATGGAGGAACAAAATGTTTAAGAAGGCTATTGATAACCTTTAAACCAGCTTATAATAAACAATTACCTCATTTTAAACATGGTGTATGTTTGTTTGCTTTATTTAAAACATTGTATTTTTATTTTGTTTTATTATTTAGCAGTGGTACAAAGTTACGGTCATTTGGTCTGAAAATATGTTTGTTGTTTCAGATACAACCACTATAGTTAGCCAAATGTCGTGCCCTAAACCTCACCCCATTGACAATGGCTACATTTTGTGTTGTGAAGGTAAGTTCAGAGTTTCAGCAACTGTGCTTTAAGTGTTCTAGATTCTCCTGGTAAATTTATACAGTACTATTCAAACTTTTGATATTATGATTTTAAAACTAGGATTCTTAAAAGAAAAAATATAATAGTAAAAAGAGTAATAGTAATGTATAAATGACATGAATATGAACTTATTTATGATGCTCAATAAAAAATTGGAATATTTAGGAATTTTCTCATATTTCACTGACATGCATCCTTAGTAGTACATGAAACTGTACATAATATGTCCTTACATGGAATTTCAAATAGTGGAGTGAAAATTTAGACATTGATTTATTACGTTTAGACCGAAACTGAAACATTTACGAAACATTGGCTAACCGAAACTGATTTGCATCACTACCGAATTGAAATATCAATCATAAATATACGTACTGTTTTAAATCTATAAGCTGTGCCTCATTTCCCTTCAATGATTGGTGCACCATTCATGACAATTTGTCCATTAACCTTAAATGTTAGCTAAATTATACCTTTATTAGTACAATACTGTAGGCTATATTGATGCCAATTGTACAGAACTATGATTTCGTAAAAGTATTTTTGGTCATGCCTGCTGTTTGTCCAGATTTTGAAGCTTGTTTTTTTGTCAAAACTATAGTATTGCGGCAATTTTGGTTCAAGCTAATTTGTTTTCATAACATCAAAATATGAAACCTAAATATGATAAGTAAACAACAATGCACTTGAAATGCCATTTAGTGATTATGTCCTTATCTTTTTTGATACAATACTTCTCTTTCAGATGTTGATCACAGTAATGCATGTTGCCCACACAATGGAAAAGCACAGTTTGAATGTGAACCTGGATATGCGTTGGACCATGGTTTGCCAGACGTTAAGTGCTGGAATGGGGAATGGGTTTCCATCGAACATACCGGCCCAGCACAATATCCAACATGTGTACAAGGTTGGTGCTCCAATACATTGAAAGTTATGTATTAAAGCACTGGTTTTCAGCTTTTTTACGCTTGTAGACTGGTAAATATTGAAATAATTTACACAGCCACGTTCTATGAGCATGTCACAGAATGTCAAGTTAATCTCAAAACAGATTTAAAGCACGCTGTTTTGTTTTATGAAGTACAAAGGTGACTGCACCTACTTACAATTTTCTCACTTTGATAACTGATGCAAAGTTTATAAAGTGTAAAAACAGACTTTGAAAAACATTTTTTCAAAAAACAAATAGTTTGAAAAAAGATTTGCTAGGGGAAAATATATAATCATATTATAACCGAGCTTTTTTTGAAATATATGTTTCATAAGATGACTGTATTTTAATGTGCTTTGTTCTTTGAAATTTTTTTTTATTATTAAATCTAAGAACTTATTTTACAGTTGAGTCGACGACAGTTGTTGTCACAAGAGCGAATGCTTTCCAACTTTCAGACGACATGATTCGTACAGTGATCGGAGTAGCTGCCGGTGTCCTTTCATTGCTTCTTCTCGTTATCGCTCTTGCTTTCTGTAAACCTAAATTAAAAGACATCAAGCGGAGGTGGAGAGACATGAGAGAGGATGAGGTAAAAATAAATCTTATATTTACTCTAAATCCAGTGGTGGGATTCAAATTTTTTGTCAGTCTGTTCCATCACAAAAGTCATATTATTCAGCCGGCTCTGTTAAAAAAATGTCCATTGACGGTAACTAGTTATGTTAACTGGTTCGCTGATCTTGAAAAATTTCTCAAGAGGATTCTATAGAACTGGTGCGAACCAGCTGAATCCAACCACTGTCTAAATCTGTAACTGGCTCTTTCTTGCATGTATATAAACTTATCAATGGAAACTAAAGTACCGAAGCAATCTTACTTCAGATAAAAATATAAAATCACATGTTCTCGGAATTTAAAGATAAATATTTAGTTTAAGACAGCATTGCCCACCATGCAATGCAGTGCATAATTCTATTTTTAACTAAGAACCATTAATATTGTCAAGCGTAGGATTTTCCAAGTAATTATAACAATTATAAGTAAAATAATTATATAGGCAATAATTTGTTTTAAAAAAACTGGTCTTAATAAAAATATACATACTAATCTATGTAGAGTAGACCCTTTAAAAGTAAGTGTACATTTATTCCTCATTTGCAAAACAAGGTAATACAGTATATACAGCATGCGTTAAAATGTTTTGTAACGAGGGAATTAATTTTTCACCTTCCTGCATGTGACGTTGGCTGGTAGCATAAATGTGAGTTTGACATGACTTCCCTTGTATTACTGAGAAGAGTTGTCAAAAATGCACTTCCTGTTTATTGGATGCAACGCCTAATATTGCAAATATCATTGAATTAACCTAGAATACAGCTTAAATCTGTCATGAAATAAGTATATATGGATATAATGTACATACATTTTATTTTTATGTGTATATATATATATATATATGTATAAAAAAAGTGGTTCAATACAATAAAATTGGAATTTTTAAAACCCTTTGACTTTTCTTTCAAAATTATTTATAGCTTTGAATATAAAGATTGGCTAATGTAGTGTTATAACACTTTACAAAACAATCTGCTTTCAGACTTTTACACTTTTGTGTACTTTGCAAGCCACAATGTTGTACCATATGTTGAGGTTCGCCTACATCACCACAATTTTATTGATCACATGGCTTTTACGACAAGTAGCATGTGATTAAGTTTACTTTAATAGGCTTACTGCTACTGTATGCACTGTTCTGTAGAGTTGTAAACTCCATGTGAGAACTGTTTAATAATAAAGTGTTTGTTTTTTAATTTTAAAACACATGACATATACTGTTTAAAGACAAAACTCTAAAATTGCTTTTTGTGTCAATAAATTTTCACAAAAAAGTTTCTAAAACAAACCGATTTTAACTCTAAATTATGTTTATAGTTTGTTTTCTAGTTATGCTTAACTATTTTTGTTCTAGTTTTTTACATTTCATGAGCAATAACTTAATTATCAGTCGAGGTACAATTCAGTTCTTTAAATAAATGATTACATAACCCTTTTAAAAGAGCAAGAAAAAAAATACCAAGGAAACCGAAAAAAAAAAACTTTCCAGTCTGACCAACAGCTAACTTATTTAGTTCTTTGTGATGTCACACATGAAACTGAATCATAATGATCTGCAATGACCCCTGAAAAATAATGAATAGGGGGACTTCTATTTATGGTGATTTATTATCATGTTCATGGTTGACAAAGGATCATGGCTACTGTCTGTTGTTAAAACTGTAACAAGTATTTTCGGTTCTCGATTTTGGTTGTAATTCTTAAGCGACCTGCAAACAACTGCACAATGTTTTATATTGGCTATAACAAGTTCTCTTGCCTAAAAAGCTATTGGTTTATATTATGTGTAGAAATGTACATACTTCCTCCAACTCGTGCCATGTGTTGGACACCCCTGGGTTAGGTTCTTAATTTCCAACTTGGGTTATTTAATTTAATGAAAACAATACAACCTATTAGTATTCTTTTATGAAAGTTATTTTTTCAGTTTACTATAGACCAGTGGTTCTTAACCGGTGGGAAATTTAATGTTTTCAGAGGGAAATTATGTAAGTCAGGTAACCAAACTCGGGCCCGAGAGTCGAACTCGGCTTTGAATTAATCGTTGAAAGTAACTTTACTTGTATTCTTCCGCAACAACATGTTAGATTAATTTTCCGTTTGTTACATCACGGACATGTCTGAAAGTATCAATGACTTTGCTATTGTGCACGAATAAAGGCATTTCCTTTGTTGATTGTAATGCAATAAATGACAATTGCAAGCAGAGGAAACTCTTCAATATTCCAAAAACTTTAATCTCTCACGGAAGGACTATTTAAACTGAATAAGATTGCAGTATATACCTTTGCGGTTCCAGACCAAATCGCTTCACAAAATTATTTCATTTAAAGAATAATTTACGTAGGGCACAAAACATCATTATAAAAATAACAGATGGGGAAATTCGAAGTTGGTGTTTGACTTTAGTGGGAAACCGCACCAAAAAGGTTAAGAACCACTGCTATAGACAGTCTAAAATTGACATCCCAAGTCTACATTATAAGTAGTTTCTTTCAAGGTACAAACGCATTGTTACAACACTACAAACTTTTGTTTTCGTCACAGAACGGGTTGATAGTGAACGGACAAAGGGTGATCTTGCCTTCCTATGAAGAAGCCACAGCGTGTACAGACCAACTATGGTGTGACGCATATAACCGTGTCGGTTCTGTTCCACCTCCCCTCAACTCGTTTGCGTCATCGCTGCAGCGCGACTCTGAGCTCACGCGGCCGCCCGAGAGCAACCTCAGCAATGACGTCATAATACATCGTGACGTCACGGACGTAAGTTTATTGGAAGACGCGCCAGGGAGGCCACCGCTCGCATTTGAAGACAGTTTCTTGTCGTTTTTCGACGGCCCGTCGCTTCCTTCGTCGGCGGCGTCGGTTCCATCGGCGGCCAGAGTCGGTGCCGAGTCGCCCGACAGCGCGTGTGCGCTTTTGAACAACCATAACGAGCCTACGGTGCCTCAAGAAAATAACAGTGTGCCCGTTGTCACATCGCCACAGGATGTGGTTAGTTTTGAATCATCTTCTGTGACGCAACAATCAGAAGGTGACGAACAGTTGCCTGTTGTAAGGGATGAAGGCGACAACGGAAACTTTTTAAGTGAGTTTAAGTTTCAAAATATATTTAATTTCCCTTTAAGCTTACTTTTTGTTTGACTCAAAATTGTCCAAGTAGTTTTTGGTTGGTTTAATGTTTGTGTTTTTAATGTCTGACCTGCGTTGGTTGATTTTGGACATGAAATAGGCATCATTTATTTGATAAGCAGCAAGCTGCCAGACAGCTTAACGACAAACCGATTATTACGATCTTAAAACTTGTGGGCGTAGTCTGACAAACGTACGAACACCACGGAGACAATTTATGTCGAAGTGGGTTCACAACCTTTCTTGTAGACATCAAAATGTGTACTTTATGAGCCACACCGAAACTGAAAGGTTTTTTTAATAACTTCTGGTCTTCATAAAACGCCACTTTGTTTTAGGTCCTTTTCTTGTTACTGGGGCCGTTTCAGATGACAGGTCGGCGACAACGGTCGTTTTGACGTCACCAGATCATCTTCACACCGATTCAACAAGCGTTTGACTTAAAGAGAGCAAGGCCTTTCCCAGTATGGGTAAGTTTAACGCAAAAATTGTAAAGGGTAACGTGGCAAAATTATGCTAGAAAATTTGACTTAAAAAAACTAGTAAAGTTATCTTATCAGTGACGTTTCCCGATTTTGGGGTAATGTCGAAATAGTGCTTTTGCGCCACCCAGCGACTAACTTAAAAGCGCTTCCATCGAGCGCTGAATTAAGAAAATAACAACAATTTGACAAAAGAATTTGAACAATTGGAGTAAATGGGCGATAAAATATCGGATTTTTAATTTATGATTTTATGAATACATGATAATCGCATTGTCAATTCTAGCTAGCCAAGTGGTAATATATTGCCAAGTGTGCTGAGATGTAAAAATTTTAATGGTATGGTCGTCGTTGCAAGTAAATTGTGAACCACAGTGTTCACAGTGTTATCCCAGTTTTCGTTATTTTTTCACCTTGTAGAAGAATCTTACCCACTTTGAACTAGAAAAACTCTGAAACGAATAGGTTGAACAAACAAACAAAAAAACTGAAAATGAATAGGCTTTTGTTTATACTCAACTTACCCCTTATATTTTTCAGACTTTTCGCTATTCAGTAAAAGATCAAAATATATCTTTGCTGACTTGAAGTCGATTTCCATTTGAAGCATCTATCTCTCATTTATGCATTTGTTCCTCTATTTTACATGGGAACTAACAAACGCCACAGACCGTACCTTAACGTACTTCTAAACTCGTCTCAGTACACGTTAGTATTGTTCTGTTTTGTCTCATCAACGTAGAATGTAAAGTCATGTGTCTTTGTCTTTCTCTATTCCCAGTATTATTTCTTGTTCCTAAAATCCTAATGTGTTTCAGTCTGTTTTTTTATGACAGGTCAGTTAAATCGCCCAGTCCTGATTTTATTACTTTGCATTTTTCAACAGTAATGCATTTTTCAACAATTTTATGTATTCCACCATGAAATGACTCAAAACGTTGCTCATTTTTTGCAAATTGCTTTAAATATTAGAAGTTGATCGGTGTTCCTTGTATAAGCACAATTAAAATAAAGCTAATGTTAAACCACAAACTTATTCAGCCGACAAACAAATTTGGTAATTGGCCATCAACCAAACCCCAAGATTTCAGTTTATTCAGCTTTGGTTTGACATTTAGTGCATCGTATGGCTCTCTCTATGGACACGAGCACTTACAGGCACGTCTGCAACTTTTCTTATTTTGTTGTCTGTCTTTCTCTTTTAGTACAATTACGAATTTACATGCACCTACAAAATACGTCTTCGCACCAGCATTCTGTCATGTTAAAATCGTTACCACGTGTTTCAACAGACATGAAATATGTTACACGAAAACGCATGATTAAATAAATTCGGTTTCAACGTTTTGTCCATTTAAGATCTAAACTCGTTTGCAGCATTGCCAAACTGCATCACCTCCTATTTGCTTATATGACTCGGTTTATAAGTTGTGTGCCCTAATAGTTATAACTTATAACTTATAACTATTAAGGCCCACAGCACGTATGGAACTTGTTTAATCGCTTGGATCGCAAACCTACTGCACAGTTTTTTACGTTACAACTCCCTATATGTTAATACGTTCTCAGTTTACTTGCAAAAAGTGTAGCACCTGTTGCACTGAAATATCGGAATTCGTTAAAAACGCGAAATGCCCAATCTTTTACATTCTGTTCATGGTCATCTTTGCTCGTTTCGAACGCATTCTTTTAGCCACAATATCATTTAAGTCGTTGACAAAAAAGCTACTGTCAATTTCTTGTCTTGTTATGGCACTGTCTGGGAACTGTTTTTTGGCTATTTTTGCTTCGACACAACCATTCGCTGACTGTATTTTATGAAAACACTATGGAGTGTAAAAACATATGTCTGTATATGGACTCGAAAAAAACACAGTCTTGGGATTAAGAAACTCTGCACCAAGCCCTATAAATGATTGTTTGTTCCCATGTTTGCATTGAATTAGTCTTAAGCATCAGTCATACGCTTAACAAAAACGTATAAACAATGTAAGAAGTTGGTCGGCAATGTCTTCTTTGGTGGATTTGGTTTTAAGCAGACCTGAGATATGATTGTCTATTTCATTTTTCCTCTCATTTGTTTGCAAAGATGGAAACAAAAAAGTTCTAACTTCGATTTGTATTTCTCAAAATTTTCCTCTCATCTCTGTACACTGTGAGTTTGCACAAACCTAATGTGACTTTATTCCCGAACATTTATTGATTATTCTCACAAGACCTGTTTTCTAGGGGTTGATATTTAGTGGGTGTTATTTTCTGTCAACATGAAATGATTATGTTTCATAAATGTGTTTTTCTTTCTGGTTATTGAAAACAGCTCGACCTGTTAACGATGTTGTTATTTCAATAATACGATACATACTACGTTGATTTTTTACAACTTTTAACTTTGTGTATTATTTTGAGTTTGCATGAAAAATTGCTGCCCATATTCGCATTTTCATGTTCCTGATTGTAGCGATGTTTATGTTATGGCGTTTTGCTAGCTAATAGACCAAAACCGCTATCAAAGTGTTTGTTCTTGTTGTTGTGACAATCAGATCAGCGGGCCAAAGCTTTCAGCTCTTTAAACGATTTTACCAATAGGACTGTAGTTTACGTTAAATGCATTTCAACAAAAAGACCTTTAACTTTCAAAAACACACAAAAAGTGTTTTTTAATAATAATAAAAAAAAGCGTCTTACTAACAAATATGTGGCTCTTCCAGGAGTTTTAATCGTTTCGAACAGGCCGGCGTTTCGACGTCTCACGAAGGCTTTTTACATTGAACAAACAAGCAATACTATTTGGGTGCAGTATACAAAACTCTCAGTCACACAAAAGTTTTGTATTTTTAACACAGTTTTTTTAAACAAAATTTGCAACTTTTGAAACAAAAATGTGGCAAACTGATGCCGAGTGTAATACTTACAACTCTGGTTAGAGCTTAATGTGCATTTGGATTGACGCTTTAAAACTTAAAGTCAAATTTAACTTGTAACGCACGCAACAAGCAGAAAAGGCAAAACGTTTTCAGGATTTCTATGCCAGGGAAAGACCCCGTGGTACACGCCCATGTTTTTGTGTGGGTGTGTTCTTTCAGCAAAATATTTTGCAAACGTTCAAACTCAAACTTTAAAACAATGTTTTGTGAAGAAAATGGACAAGAAGTCAATGCAGAACCGCCGGTAAGTGTAGAAACTGTTTTTAGGTTGACAATTGACGCTGTAGTTGATAATTTGAACCAGACAGTGCAGGGCTGCTGGTCACAAAATGAAACCACCGAGAACAATTGTAATCAGGAAATAGCCAGACGAAAAAGTTTTACAATATCTGCTAACTAAACACAGAACATATGATTTTTATACGCATGTTAAGAAGATTGATTCTATTTTTTGTAAATGTGATTCTCACTTAAAGTCAAATTTATGATATGTATAATAAAAACTTTTGAACGTTTGATTTCAGGAGTGGTCTTATTCAATGCGACAGGAAAAACAACTAATAGTCAAAGGAGTTTATCTTGGACCATATTCTGCTGCAAGCAAATCTCAAGTATTATAATTTAATTACCATATTCTGCTGCAAGCAAATCTCAAGTAATTAATTAAAATGTTGTTTGTTTAGTTCCAAATAAGATTGTGAAAGTGGCCATGTGTGTAATGCCATTTTTGACAGATTGTGTTGTTTTGGTTTCATAATGAGTTTAATGTCCAGCCACTATATTTACAGCTATCGAATTTGTTGGATTGCGGAATAACACATATTGTATGTGTGAGGCATCAAATGGAATCTAGAATTATTCGCCCAAATTTTCCAGACCATTTTAAGTAGGTCAATACATGTGCAGCACAGAGCAATATGTTTAAAATTTAATGCAAAGTGTACAACACTACTAAGCCAAAATGTATTCAAAGTTAGGCATAAGCTAGGTTGTTTTTGCCTTAGATTTGTTGCCCAAAATGCTTTGATGGTTGAAAAAAAGTACCCAAATTAGCACATGCTTAAAGAGGCCGGATGTTTAATGATATAACATGTGATATTGTGATTGTTAAGTTTATGTCAATACAAATTATTTTTTTTAGCAGTGGCTAAATTTATCAACAAATCACTGCTTTGTACCTTTTCATGAGCCTGTATCAATCAGGCAAACGTAACTACAATTTTCACATGAAGACTCATAAGTATATTGCTTGAAATTTTTCAGATACCTTATTGTTGAAGTGGCTGACAATCCATTTGAAAACATTCTCATTCATTTTGAGCAAGTCATTCAGTTTATGCAAATTTGTATTCAAAATAAAGGTTGTGTCCTTGTACATGGAAATGCAGGCATGTCAAGAAGGTAAGTTGTGTGGATTCTGACTTTTATTGGCCTTCTTTGGTTCAATGTGCTTTTTTTTGTAATTAAGATTGCATCAATTAGAATGATTTGAATTTTGTCTGTGATATGTGTGTGAAAAAATAATTCTTCCTTTGACTTTTTTCAGTGCAGCATTTGTTGTTGCATTTCTCATGCAGCAGTATGAAGCATCTTTTGTGTAAGTAACTTTGAAATTTAATAAAAAAAAATTTGTAAAAATGCATTTTTTCCAAGACCTGTAAACAATACGTACACAATTCATAGTTTTAAAGATTCAAACCAACCAATAAATTTGGAAAAAACATGACATTTTGACAATCCTTATGTCATTCTCAAATAAAGTGTAAAAATGAACTGTTTTTTCTCGAATGAAGTGTAAAAGTGAACAAACTAAGAATGCTAAGAATGACATAAGGCTGTTAAAATGTCTTGTTTTGCACAAACATATTGACTCGTCTGTTTCTTGTCAGAACCTTTAAATTTTAATATCCTTGTCGTTTTATTTGGTTTGATAAATGTGCTTTTTCAATTGCTTAATTTGCCCATAACCATTATCAACTTGTTTTGTATGTTACAATAAAAATAGTTGGGTTAAAATATTTCAACATTACAGTGATGCTTATGCTCATGTGAAAAACAAGCGATTCTGTGTCAACCTCAATCTGGGATTCATCCATCAACTAAAAGTAAGTTTGTCGATGAGGCTTTTCAGGCACAGAGAGCTTTGCTGTAACCATATACATAACAAAGGCACATACTGCCATATATGTCCGTATCGGTGGATGACTGCATGTAAATGTAGGAAAAAATAAGGACTAGTCAAAAAATTTACCCAGTCTATTTAAGAAACATGCCCCAAATATTCGTTGAGATTATTGAGGATTAAACCTCTTACATGAAGAATTCTGAGATTTTAGAATTTAACGAGAATTAAAAACAACTTAAAAATTCTTATACAGGAATTTGAACCAATTTATAAAGCCAAGGTTGGGTCAGATGAAAACTCTGCAACATGTGGTGGTCTGAAGAGAAACGCAAGCGAAGCCAACTTTTCAATAAACTACATGGACACCTGATATGTCAGATCACCATAGAAACAGGCCATGGTAGGTCTATAAAACTTTATTGGACACAAAACTTGAAGCATACACATTCATATACATTTAAATCTTCTGCAAAGGGTTTGTGAAAAGAAAACAGAACAGGTTTTCGAGGAGTTACAACATAAATGGGATGTCGAAATTCTTCTCTCCGGTTCCGACATAGATACAGCCGAACTTTGTTGTGTTTGGAACATGGTAAAATGTGAGACCAACCCATTGCAGTGAACGGATGCAGACTAAACCGCTTCCTCGCTCAAACTGAAGGCTCCATGATCCTAAATACATTTTAATATCCAACATCTGAATTTGGATACATATCTTGGTGTACCAAAAACTGAATTCAACAAAACTTGGTGGCTTTTTAACATAACAATATAATTTATTCGGCCAAAATCAAATCTTCGTAAAAATGGCCAATTCGGTCAAATAAATTCGGCAAACTGAATATTTGGTATATCACAAATTAGAATATTGTTGACTATGCAGTACTGTAAAAGTGTAAAAAAAATTGTTTATTTCAAGCAATTTAACACAGTAAAGTTTGTTAATTAAATGCCTGACAATATGCTAGCATGATATACACCGTAGCATTTAATTTTTAAGTTTTGAAAATGTAACTATAGTGTCCAGTTGTGTATGTACATGTTTTATGGGAATGACTGTTATTGGGTGAATATTTCTGTATTGAAAGATACCCTTGGGAATGTCGTCTTCAATGTTGTCAAGGAAATCTATCGATGGGTCTAAATCGGCTTTTTCCTTTATTGACTTTGAGTTTAGGTTTTGTGCTTCACGGAAATGCATGTAGGAAGCAAGTTTGCCGCTTTCTGTCACTGTTAAACCTAAAAACCAAAATAAACATGACGTTGGCATACATTCGATTTTCAAAATACTGTATTGAGGGTTCGGTTAATTCAAAATACTGTATTCGGAGGGTTCAGTTAATTCAGCAACTGTTATAACCAGGGTTGCCATACTGTTCTTATTTCTAAGATTTGTCCTTATTTTGAACAGTAGTGTCTTAGAAAAGTTCATTGTCCTTATTTCTAAGAAATGTCCTTATTTTTGACTTGAGTCCTTCTTTTAAACGAGGAGTTGCTGGAACAGATTGTTTCTGGCCAAATATAACATATTATATGTAATTGCTCGTATAAATGTAAAGGTTTGTTAAAAAAAACGTTTGTTTTGTATTAAAATTTAATTTTTCGGTTGTCGTTATTTTTGGTTTCAAGTCGATGGCAACCCTGGTTATAACTAATAGAAGGTAAAGCTGTTGCTGCCAGGTATACTGTATTACAAATTATTGCTTTTCCTGCATGGCTGTTATCCTAAAAAAGGCATCGAAACATTTGTTATTTTTTTAATTAAAATCCGTTGGAACAGCTATATTTGTTACATAAAATGTAAGTTAAAGAATTAGTTATTTTACTTTTACAAAACAGCCTCTGCGTTGAATTTCAAGTTTACTCAAATTTATTATTTCATGCTTAAATATGTGCATGATGAAATCAGAACTTTTCCAAATGGCATTTTGTTGCTAGAAATATTTAAAAGGTATATATGTCCTGCAACACTTTTTTACCAGACATGCCTTTGCTGGACATTTAAAAAAATAAAAAGCAGAATTTAATTTAAAAAATGATATCTAACCTTCAAAACTTCGGTTTGTGTGGACTTCTCCAAGGGGTGTTTTGATAAATGCGCCCCTCGGCACAATACTGGCTTCTTCATTTATTGTTGACACAATAGCAGCAACTCTGTCCTCCTCTTTAATTTGAATCTGGAACAAATGTTTGATAAAAATCAACACGAACACATATTTCAACAGTGTTAGTGGTTTGGATGTTAAGAGATTTATTACCAATATACTGAAATATATCTTTAAGTAATAGGGGGTACCAAACTTGTTTCATGACAAGTCAGATAGCTGTAAAAATGACAAGCAAGGGGCACAAAAGTACTTGTCTAACTCTGATTCAAAGCTATTTAAGATAGCATTTAATTATTTAGGAGCAATTTATTCCGGAAATATGTTCAAAGCTGCATCTTATGTTTAGTCAAGGCATAGAGTATAAGATGCAAAAGTTCAATCTTGCAGAATTTCTTTTCAAACCTATTTATGGAGTGAAAGTAACTATGACTTATTGTAATTAGACCTTGAAAAAACACAGTAAGTTTTAGGCTAAACTATGATGATTTATTATAATACTGCTGGGTCAGATAGCTAACATTGCAGCCTTCATTTGGCCTGCAGAACATTTTTTTCATGACCTGCAGTTTCAACCCACAAATGTCTTTCTTTGAATGAAGTTAAAATCCTTAGCTTGGCTATTTACATGATTTAATTTCTGGTAATGTTAGTCCAACTTAATATGTACTTAATATAGAGAAGACAAATATGAAAAAACGCCATAAAAAAATCTAAACAATACAATGCAAAAATAAATTAAAACAAACAGACAGTTTAAAATGTGGCCTATCTACAAAAGGTAAACTTTGAACTGATTGTACTAACAGTGACTTCTTCTTCTGTGTATTCCTCTCCATCTTTCACTCGACGAACATCTGTGTGTTCATACTCATATGATGGATCACCCATTAGGCGACCACGGACCACTGCTGCTTTCTCTTTCATTGCTTCACTTGCAGGAGGAAGAAGATGCCAATCAACACAGTTCAAGCTGAAATAACATGAAGTATTATATTTTTCATCAGAAAGTTAAATTTCTATTATTTCAACAACAAAAGCCTTTTATGTGATTTGTATGCTTTTTCACCCAACCTGTAAAGCGACTTTTGATCATTAAGTTCATCTTTTCCCGTTCCTTGCGCAATAAAATAATCATCTTTGATTCCTTGTACTTTTCCCCACAGCAAAACTTTTTGGAATTTGTAGTTTGTTTTCAAAATGACCAAAGATGTTTCCAATGCGGCCTTTTGTTCTGGGCTAAGTATCACGCCACTGCCCGACGCGTAATTGATAGACAAGTGAAGACCTTCGGCATTCATTCTTTTTGGTAATTATATGAACACAAATTCAGAATTTATAATATAACTGCACAGCAATCCGAAATCGAAGCACAACCGAACTGATTTGTCTGGTTGCTATGACACCGCCACCCACTGGCAGTTATGTATGAACATAGAAAAAAATAATAGCACAGAAAAACATAAACCTCAAATAATAAAAAATATATTATAATTTTGCAGTACATACACAGCTTTTTATGTTCCAATCAAATCGATTAAACATGAAAACATCCGTATCAAATTACTGCGAAAATGTATCACAAACAAATGCAATAAATTTTTTTGGTTTGTTCTTCTTAATAACAAGTATAGATTTTGACAACAGGAAATAAAATATATTTTGCAGTATTTATCAGCATATTTACAAAAAAAAATCATTTTTTTTGTATGATATCTGTAATTTACATCAGCTGTTCGAAGATTTCGAGCGGATGTTTATGGCGGGAAACAGGTTTAAAATGAACTCAAGTAAGACTACAGGGTAAAAAACAAGGATAGTTTGTGGTTGACAAGTTGTTGTAGTTGAGCTAATTACTGCAAGATCTGTCATAATAATTCCTTGACCGTTTTTAGAATCATTTTTGCATCAAATCAAATCAGTTATGTCGTCAATGAAATTTAATCATTCGTCAAAATATGTTTTGAAACTTATTACGCCGAGCGCAATGAGCAAGCGGAAAAGGTAAAATTTGGCATTCACTAGTTACATATTCATCGCAACATAATGTATATATCTTGTAGGTTTGATCAATCTGATTGTAATGAAATATCCTTGAAGTCCAACGATGGCCTGCAACCGACCATCAAACGATCCAAAAAGTATTCTTACCGTCCGCGTTTCAGTGTCACTCAAGACGAAATTGAAGCATTTTTTGATATATTTGGTGAGAATGTTCATAGTTATGGCTAGTTACAAATATTACTAAAGCTTTTGCTTCCCAATTTGAAGGCACATGCTACATTTTTAATTTTTTTGTGCATGTATAAATGCCCAGGAAATATAATTTTGTGTTGTGTGTAATAATATGCTGGGTAAACTATATGAATTGTTTTGTAGAGGACAGTGTGGTTCAAGAGTTCCTGTGGATTGATGCCTGTTGTAGAGTGGCAGACAATTATCTTCTTGCTATGGTTTTAACCTATTTCAAGCGAGCTGGTTTACTGCCATCTGAATACAGCAGGACAAACTTTTTTCTTGCCCTGTAAGTTCCCACTAACAAACAAGATTAGGGTGCAAAGTTTTGTACGTCAGCAGATAAAGCACAGTATACCAGGCCCATTGAACATTCACCACCATATGACAAGGCGGTGGCTAGAAAAATCTAGCCTGCGGTGTGATTCGAACCCATGACAGGAGTCTTTCCGGGACGCTTGTTGACCGGATGATTTGGTATGGCGCCTTCAATGGGCCTGGCGTACTGTGATTTATATATGAGTGTGTCGTGATCGCTGGTCTGCATAAACACTTCAGGGCTGATCCCAGTTATGAATTTATGTTCACTGTAACTGACAGTATTGTGATCTTTACAAAATAATCCCTCTCGGAAAAGTTTATCTGTATTTTTAATGATTGTAAAAGGGAACTCATGCAGCTATGTTTTTAGCAAGATCTCTCATAAACGAAGTAGTTTTGCCCAAAGCTTTTAAAGCCTATTCAGTTGATAGTGTATTTTAAATATTAATTGTTTAGCTACTTGGCCAATGACATGGAAGAGGACGAAGAAGATTACAAGTATGAAATATTTCCCTGGGCTCTGGGAAAAGACTGGAGAGATTGTTATCAAAAGTTTTTGCAAAGACGAGATGAGTTGTGGTACAAAATGAAGTTCAGGGCAGCTGTGAGCAAGAAGTGTTGTGAGGAGGTGCAATAATATTAGTAGCTAAAGATGAACAGACTTATTTTTATAAGTTTTGTTGCTCAGAAGTTTTTTTTTTTTGTATTGCATAAATGTCTGTTTTAAAGATAGATTGCAGGCTGATTTTCCTTTACTAGCAAATTTGTACACAGCTTACATAAGCAGTGCCTAAAAACATTATTGTCATTGAAGTTACACAAAATGTAAGTCATAACCAGTGAAATAGTGCAGAACAGATGCTTAGTATTAGAGTAGATTAAAATAGCTAATGGGTAATGGCAATAGTAAAAAAAACATAATTCTCAATAGGCTTCAGACTGTGCACACTGTTTCGACCTGTAAGGTCTCATCAGTGCAGCTTGTGATGAGAGATTGCCTGTATGACACCAAACCTGTCTGCAGCTTATTGGCTCTATGGTTGTATATTGATGCAGATTTCTTATACTTAGTTAAACGGATATGTAGTTCAGTAAAAATAGCTCATCTATATTTTGACTCACACAGGTGATGAAGATTAAACCTGATCATTACATTTGGAAGCGAGTAAGACACGATTCACACGGAGGAGCAAAACGTTCCTATCAGAAATCACCCGAGGAAAAGGAGCCGTATCCAAGGGGACCAGGGAGATCCCCTATTCCATGCAGACTTTGTGTAAAAGCAAACAACAGCAGTGGGTATGTGAAATGGTAAACAACAACATGATAAAAGGTTATGTCACTTTTTTGCACACTGTATCAAACTATATCTTATCATTGGTGAAGAGAAATGTCTTTGGGCAAGTGTAAAAAACAAATTTTGGCAACTTCTAGCTGGACGTGTCAGTAAATAAATGCAGTATGTAGCATTTTAATTAGATATTAAATCAAGCAATGGATAGAAAAAGGTAATAGTTGCAAGTGTTTAGTAATTGTCATGCAGTGCATATTCTGAAAAGCCTGTAAAACATATGTGTTCAAACATTAAAACTTGGCGTTTTACTAGTTTCATCACCAACATCCAACCAAGTTTTGGCGAATCAATACCTGCTTAAAATAAAAGTGTTACTCCGTTGTAGATACTTCTCTGACAGCAGTTTATCAGCGGATGAACATGTTATTTTCCAAGTGGGTTCATCTGACAGTTCGTCACCAGATGAATATTTCTCAAAGGTATACATGTGTTATGTCTAAAGATTCCACAAACAAACATGAGCAAAATGTGTTGATTTACCATTGAAGAGAGATCTTAAAAATATCAGGCTACAACTTTTATTAAACCAGATACAATGCACATATATATATTTGCTTTTTTGTTATTTTTTTGAGTGCAAACTTAACAGACATAAAACTTGGGGTAGTCTAGTACTGGGTCTCTAAACAAAATCCACACAGAGATGCTGCAACAGGGGTTTGTCAATTCCTGACCTAAACCGACTTTTTTAGAAACAAAAGATTTCTCGTAAACCACTCGCCAATGTCAGCAATCATTTGTGCAAGTGCAATTGTCAAAATAAAAACAACATTGAAAGTATGGAATTTTCAACTGAGGATTCATTTGACATGGACAGTAAGTTAGTTTATTTATTGGAAATCCCAGTTTCAGACTGCACAAACTGGTTTGGTTTCAGTCTTAATGACTTGCTCATGTTCAATGGAAGGCTATGGTATTGATGACTATAAATCACAGTGAGAAACAAAAATGACATGGTCAAGCCAAGTATTTCTTTGTGTCAAGGCTTAAGACCTTTATTATGCCTGGTATACTATGATTATAGGCTTCAGTGTTGATTCTGCTGATGATTATATGATAACATAATTAAGAACTGTGACTTGGTTTTGTTTTAAACAGTAGTAAAGGACTTTTTGACAATTAATCATTTTCAAATAAACTGGTGCATTAAGGACCTTGTCTAGCTAATATAATGGTTCTCAATGCCTAATTTGGTCAAATTTATCATAAGATCGGCTGCTGAAACTGATACCTCAAATTTAGACTTCAATTTGTCCACAGGGGTGTGTTCAAATAAAAAAAAATATTACGAAACATTTGCTTCATGTTTTTTTTATACTTTGTACAGAACTTTGGGTTACATTGCTGTAGAACCAAATGTCTGCAATCAGGATAACATCAGCAAAGTGGTTAGAGCTGGGTTATCTACAATGGTAGCTGTAAGCGAGATTACAGAAGAAAAACAAATAAATGTTTATGTGTGTTTTATTTATGTTGTTGTATTTTTTTGTTGTTCAATCTTAGCCAATATAAATGTTCTTCCAAATTGTTCTTGATATTTGTCTGGTACAGAAATACTCCCTTATGGATTCATAACTTATGAAATTTATTTTCAACAGGATTTTTAAAACATAATTTGTGTTTGCATATGAAAGAAATGTTATGTTTTGTCTATTTTTCAAGTATGCCGTAATTTCAGTGCACTGTGAAAATATTATTTTTATGTGTTTTTGTCTATTACACTGCCAGCACTATGCTTGTGTTATCGTTTTGTTATATTTTTGGGTTATTTTTCTTTCATTCATGCAACCCCTTTCTGGTGTTATCAATAGCATTATTTTCCCTTTTGGTTTTTTATTCTTTTTTTGTGCAAGTTAATGTTTGTTCCCACCTTGACCAATCCAATAAACAGTTCTGATTTTTTCTTTTGTGTCTGACTACGGTTATATCATTAGTTTTACCGTACTACAAAATCATCTCTAAAAAAGTCAAGTTTAACAGGCAAGGCAGACGGAAGTCCTAGGGTCCACCGGCTTCAAGTAAACATATCTATTCCCACTAACTACTGTATACTATGCGATATACATAAAACTAAGCAATTTACTCGAAAATACAAACAAAGTGCGCCCTTCTTCCCCCTACGTGTCGACGCCCATGACGATTTTTATAATTTTGACGCCATGGGTTAACTTAACATACCACAACTACATAAGAACGAAGAATCTGGCATATAAAGTTTACTATTTGTGGTATTTTGTACTTCACATTACATAATACATTTCAAAACCACTGTTTAAAAGCCATTTAACTGCAACAAACTTCTTTGATAAAACATCGAAAAAGTTTAAATTTAGGTTTTTAAAAAAGTTAGCATTCTATTTTTGACACGACAAAAAACAAAAAGTTATTTCTTCAACATGTCGGAATACGTTCCGTTATGTTTTTGTACTGTTTGTAGCTGTAACCTCGTAATAAACCTACCTTGTGGCGATTTTTTTTTAATTTGACACACGTCAACTTTGATTACGGGTACGCGTATGTGTTACGTAACAAAGACGTTCGTTGCGTTTTTGTTGGGCTTATTTAGTAATTAAGTGCGCAGTGGGAAATGTGTGGTGTTGTTGCGATTGTTTTGTTTCCCATTTTAAAGTTTAAGTTTTCGTGATTTAGCTTACAAAAACGGTAGCAAGCTGAAGACAAGTTATCCGCTTGGGTTGTTGTCGGTTTGTAGGGGTATTGGTCCTGATGACGTCGTACTTATTACTACAGAAGTATCTTTCGCTGTAGATGTTTATACTCTAAGTCCCTGGCTGTCTGAGGCTCTGAGCTACTGCTTGTCTAGGCTTAGTCCGATTAGGAAGACGGCGTTTAACCTTAAAGTCAGTTTATTGCGTTAAGAGAGCTATACGTTAAATATTAAGTGTGAGAGTTACAACACATGTGAATATATAGTGGCAAAGGTGTTATCGATCTCAACTGTACAATCGTGCTTGAGGTGTTAAACAGCGACAACTGACAATTGAGATTGAGTACTGAAAGGGTGACGATGATGAAATAAAACGTTCATGCAATCACAGTCACTCGCACGATATTATACACGCTTATATGTATAACTTCAATACACGACACTCCACAGCTTTACAGTGTTTTACGCCTGGTACAACTACAAGTCGAAGGTTTTTGTTAGGCCCAAAGTTATCGGTGATGTAAAGGCTGATTTTGACCACAATAAATAAATATAGAAGATATGGTCATTTATGTCAAGTTGTCGACTGAACTAAGTTTGGATAATCAACTTCAACATGCTTGCCTGATACCTCATTTGTTTTGCTTTTACAGTTACACTACAGTACATTTATGCAAATTTATTGTTATCTGAGCAGTGAGCTTGTGGCTGCATGTTTCTCAGATAACAATAAATTTGCATAAATATTTAAAAAAGTAAAGTTTTGTTCGTCAAATGAAGCTAGATTCTATGGACAGCAAAATACTCTGTATAGCTCCGCCTCCCCTTCAGTCTGTGGAGTGTACTCAGTGTAGCAGCTGCATGCACAAGTTTTTTTTTTAGTTTTTGCGTGGCATTTTTTTGACACATGGAAATTAAACACCAGGTACTGTCTAGGCCTGTTTTTAGCTTCGGTTCTACCCAGTATAGGTGATCTTGCACCTGGACTTAAAGGTTTTGCATGTGGGATATTGTGGTCCTGCCCACTCAAGATTTTATCGGGAACTGCCCTATTCTGCAGACTGCATGTCACTGGTAACATGGTCTACTAATTGGATTTCTCAGATTAATTGCAAGCACTGGTTTGTTACTTCTGTTGTTAGAAAATGTCAGTCATTTTTGAGGCAATAAGTGTTATGGTGCTGCATTATCTAAAATGATTGTTTATCCTTATGGTAACATAAGCTTAATACCTGGCAGTTTCCCATAGCATTATTTCACAAATAAATATTTGTATTTACAGACATTTATGCCTGTGATATACATATCATTATTGTTTAAAGTTCTACACTGTTATGCCGACAAAAGTAAAATGTACAAAGCTCATGGCAACTGAATATTACCATGGCATGCCGTAGGATAACTGGAAGAAGGCCATTGCATGTTTCACTGGATGTAAACAATTCATCCTCTGGTGATGATGCTTTGCAATTTATACCATCCCTGAAGAAAATTACATGTAAAAAGTTTAGAAGGCGGAATATTATTTCCCCCACTAAATCAACAACTGCCTCGGCTGTCTGCAGTTTACGGACGTTTAACAACTCATCTGTAAATAATCGTCCGAAAAGATTGCAGTCTATAACTGTGTTAGATGACAGTGACGAAGATGAATACTTCGATTGTCAAAAACAATTTCCTCAGAGAACAAAACAATCTGATTCGGTTAAATCATTTTCCAAGTTAACAGTCCATACAATCCCATCTAGCACTTCTGATGAGGAAAATTTGTCTTTAAAAAATGATGATGAACAAAGTACATCTTCAAAAGATGGTTTAGGCTGCAGTGAAATAAAGACTAGAACTAAAGAGAAAACATCTAATTTACCTGAAGAAAGTACTGTATCAGAATTTATGAAAACATTTGCAGTGTTGCGTGATGGTTTAAAAGAAAGTGAAGAAGACGATTTGATTGTGGTCACCAAGGTTCACCCTGATGTTCATGTCACATATCGGGATTTGAAACAGGTTGTTAAAAGTAAGTTTGTTTCTAACTAATGGTCATATACTCTATTTCCTTGCATTTATTTCCATTGGTGGCATTGTAAATAAATGAAAAACACAACAGCTTTACTGCCTGAAATTTTATTTTGTAACTAAAACTGTATTTTTAGATATTGTGGCGAATATATCTCTCAATAAAACTCAATCAGTGGAAAGTATCACACCACAGCAAGTTGCACATCGAATGAAAAATCTTTATCACAAAGACTTTACGGACAGGTAGGTAATTCTGTTTAGTTTAAAATTGTCTACACAGATATATACTCGGTATCAACCACCTTACTGAGTTTTTATGTGCAGGTTATGTGAAATCGAATTGTGTCTTGAAAAAGCAAAACTACGCTGTACTCCAGAAAAATCACAATGCCACGAAGTTCATCCAGGACTTAAATCAAGTGATCTTGAAACATTAAACCCAGGAGAATGGTTAAATGACGTTATTATCAACAAATACCTCGAACTTTTAGTAGATGCATCATCTGATGCTTGTCTACTGAGCAGTTTTTTTCTTGAAGAACTTCGTCGAAATGTAAAACCTAGTTTACCGGAAAGTTGGCATGAGAAAAAATATTTGCTAATTCCATTGTGTGTTGATTCTCATTGGAGTTTGCTGTGTGCAATGATTCATGAACATACTGTGGATATTTACAACTCCATGGCGTCAAGTCACAAGGAACAAGAATGTGCTAGTGTATGTATGAACAATTTTTACTGCATGTTTGTTTTTGAAGATGTATCCTAAGGTTTCTCAAGCTTTTTCCCTAGCTCTCACTATCGTATTGTTATTATTATTATTTTACGACAATCAGACGACAGTCCGGATTGTTATGCAACCCTCAATAATATTGAAAATGGAACCAGTAATGCTTACTGGTGCACTGATTTCATAAATTTTGTGAGACGGTTGTACAGAATCGGTGTGAACCGGCTGAATCCCACCACTGCCTGATCCCTAAGGGTGTCCTTTAGGGCAGTGGTATTGTACAATGGGGCCTAAGATAAAAGAAAAGTAATTTTGTGTAATACATGACTAACTTTTCTATATACTTATCAATTAGGCTTCCTTAAGTTTAACTCATTGTAAGTGGGCGCTGGTATAAAGAGTTGAAGGAACACTAATTAGATGGACTGTAGAAAAATTAGGTGGACAGTATTGTATTTGTATAATGTTTGATTTATTTAGTTTAATAGAAACAGTAAAAAAAAATTCCTTGTTTACAGATTATACTGACTTACTTGCAATTGAGATACAACGAACAGACAAATCAAAATACTGAATGGAATCTGATGCTTTCTAATGTAAGTACAAAACAGTGTTTGTTTTTGCCGGTTAAGCATCACTTGCCAGTGCAGTTTTATGGAGTAATATACTTTTTTATGCAAAAATGATCTACAAATATAATGACTTTACAAAAAAATACGGTTAGGGCTTTTCGTGTTGGCATGAGAGATTGTAATTATTTCATACCACAATTGCATAAAATCAGACTTAATGTAGAAATATAATATAATTTGTTGTTTCCTGACAACTTGTCTTATTTTGTTGTAAAAAAGAAACATTTTGCTTGGTTAAACTTAATTTACTTGCTTAAAAACTGAGCAAAAATACTTACAAGTTTTGACACTTGAAAAAAACTACCTTTGGCCCTGACAATAAAAAGGGTTGAGAACCATTGATTTAATTGGAGGTCAAATATTAGTAAACCAAAGTTTAAATTCTAATATTTCTGAAACACCATGACGCCTAACCCCAATCTCAACTATATATATACTGTTTGCAGAATCTACCACAACAGATAAACGCCTTTGATTGTGGGGTGTATGTTTGCATGTACGCTCGTCTCATCCTGTTTCGGCTATCTCCCAACTTTCAACCAAGTCATGCCACTGCTTTTCGCCAATGGATTCGACAAGAATTAACAACAAAGAAATTGAACTCTTAACTTTAAATTTTATCTTTTCATGTTCTTACCTTTTCGAATTCTTTTTTGGTCATTGCCTCAGTATTTGCTTTTGTTACTTATATTTATGCTTTTTGTTTTGTTTCTATTTTTATGTCCAGAAGAAATTTCATTGGCCAAACTGATGGCTGTGGGCAAAAACAAAACACGGACTTCGTTTTCTTAAAGTTTAACACCATTTAATAAATAAACAAAGCGTTTTTCACTGCAGTTTTACATCAGATGTTATTCAGATTTCTTTTTTGAAATAAGTGCAACGCAAATCAAATGTTAATACAGCACTGGTCCCTCTTTTTAATCGTTCACAAAGAAATAATTTGCAGCATAAATGTGAAGAATTTCACTGCGATTTGTCACAAATAAAGACAAGATTAAGCACTAACGTTGTCACCCTAATGGGCGACGGCACGTATGGCCAAGTGGGGGCACCTTCTTCCAGTTTACCTCAAAATTAACATACTTTGTCAAAATCCCTGAATAAAAATGTTTGAAATCTAAGTTACATTAAGTACTTCATGTTTTGGGCAACGCAATTCTATTGTATGTAATTAATGCCTATGAACATAATTAATCTATTTGATATTGTAATTCAACCATCATGTTTTGCGTAAAAATTGTCCTCTTGCCAAATTTTCCACCGACGCCCATATTCACATTCACATGCGTTTTGACATGAAGCTTTAACCTTGAACACCAGAAAATAGTTTTAGCAAAAACTAATTTTTTGCGACATGGTCAAAATGTCACGACACAGCGAATGCGCTGCTTGAGCACTACATTGGTAGATGGACAAATACGTCTTTCAGTGGTACGAGTTTCAATCTCTTAAGCCTTCTTTCTATTCATAAACTTCCGGCAAATCAGACGCACATTTCATTTACTGTCAGTCGAAAGTTGTAGCAATGAGAGGCTATACACTAACGTAACGTGTAGTAGTTTCAAATATCGTCTTCAGCAAAATGGATTTTAAACGTCGATTATTTTTTACTTTCATGTTTTTTCTTATCAACAACAACTGTTTGGGTAGGTATCGTTAATTGGTTCATCAGTTAGTCCGCTCATTGTAACATTTCATAGTTTTACGTAGTTTCTTGGTGTGCTGTCGTGTTCTAAAATTTTGGTGTGCTGTGGTAAGGTTTTGACTTTTGACCGCACACAGAAGAAATGGTTTTCTAAGACTTTTATTTGATAGAAATCATTTATTGTTCGATAAAGTTTCCATGTATTTATGGTTGCAGATTGTATTGTCGTTGGCATGGACGATTCTATCGAAGCTGGAAATGAGTAAGACATAAAAAAACGATGTAAAATATTTAATGTCCCTAATTTGTTTTAATCTGAAACCTTTATTATAGTGCAGTCCTATATAACTTACATAATATTGTAGTTGCAATGTTTCAAATCACTTTTTATTTATTTGATATTTGCTTTACCAATTCTTGACTTGTTTTTGTTCGATGTCAAAATGTTATGCAAACTTACTCTACAAATTCAGTCAAATTGAAAAAAAAAACTTTTTTGTTCTTAGACCAATTCCTGTAACAAGCTGGCCGGGAAAAAAATGCAGTGTCTTGTATAGGTAAGGAAGTCATACATTAAAGCCAACAAGTAACCTATGATAATTTTAACTTATAAGCACTCGACTTAAAGGTTGTGATAAACCATACATTCCCACAGACTTTCTGTAATGAGGATAAATTTAACGCCGTAGATTTTTTAGGCTTGAATTTTGCCCTATAGTGTGTATTCAGATGATGCAGTTGAGCCTCATTTTGACTACATTTATTCACCTGAAAACAATCAGAGCAACCTTGCTGTTCAAATAAACAGGATTGAATGGGATGTTGTAAACTGTACTCGAGGTGCGAAGGAAGTAACAGCTTATAGGGCCAAGCAATGTGTTGGAATTACCATCCCTATTCAAACAAGTGATGGAAATATAACGGGTAAGTTTAGTACGACACTCTTCTTTGTTTTAACCAGTCAATGTAATTTGTTAAAATTTGAGGATACAGGGTTATACCACCAGTCACCTATGCAGAAAAAGACTGTAATATGTTTGCTAATGTGGTGGTTGTCTTGTGAAAGTATATCGAAATGTATGCACTGGATATTTTGAACTGGTAACACACTGGCCACAGTCTACAATAGCGACTGGCCATGCAACTAAATTAGCAGCCACCCCTAACACTAAATATTTTTTGATACTTAACGTTCCATCCTCAAAGTATGACTTAGTAAAAGTTAAAACAAAGTATGGCGTAAAAAATATGTTGCCCATTATAGACATTAGTGCCTTGCTGCCCGACAGTCCACTTACTTATGACGTACGCGGTATTTTCTGGTCTCCGAAGGACGTAGACATGACCTCAGATGACCTTGCTGCTGTCTTGTGTGAGTTCAATCTTCCACCAGTTTGTATGTTGGGGAACGTCACTAGCTCGGAATGTGAAGGGCATTTTGTGACTTCGACAGGCAAGATTGGATTTTTTGTTTTGTTTTTAGTTTGTTAAAATTATAACTGGCTTTTACGCAGGGTTGCCATACCGTCCTTATTACTAACATTTGTTCTAATTTTGTAGGGAAAGGTCTTACAAAAATGTATTGTCCTTATTTCAAAGAAATGTCCTTGTTTTTGACTTACGTCCTTCTTTTGTCTTATTTTCAACAATTACATGTCGAATTCCTGCCACAAGTCAAAGTAAACCTAGACTTGAGCTGTCGTGAGATGCACTATAGGTAGTTTCTACGAATAAGAAGTTGTTGGAACAGATTGTTTCTGGCAAAATATATGGCATTTGATGTGTCATGGCTCGTATAAATTTAAAGATTTATTCAAAAATGTTTGTTTGTTTCGTATGGAAACTTAATTTTTCAGTTACAACGAACGTTTATAAACATAAGCTACAATTAAACTAAAATTAAAAGCTGCTGTCTAATCAGAATAATTTCGTTTTACAGAATCAATTATTCACATTCCGATTATGAGGTATTTAGGCGTGACGTTGTCATCACGTGACAGTTCAGGTTTTTTTCCTGCTTCAGTCCAGTTTGCTTATGACACGTCAAACGAGTTCGCATTGCAACGTCTCACGTTACCACCACAAAAGTAAGTTTCTCGAACGAAACACAGTGAAAGTAAATTTGAGTGCACATCGACGGTAGTTCTTAAATTATTCGTAGCAGCTGTCCTAGTTACAACATAGAAATTCACATTATTTCGACAATACCGATAGGTGACGTAAACAGCGCCACAATCCTAAACTCCTAACTGTGGACCTTTTCACAATCTTTTATAATTGCTCGTGTTTTTAAGTTACCTATCAGTTTTCACCAAACTTGTCTAATGTGAGCTATAACGAAAGTATTCGGTGGCGAGCATACATTTGCTAAAGACGAC
Organism: Phallusia mammillata; assembly: GCF_965637545.1. Lineage (NCBI taxonomy): Eukaryota > Metazoa > Chordata > Ascidiacea > Phlebobranchia > Ascidiidae > Phallusia > Phallusia mammillata. The sequence continues at coordinate 5,281,071 of NC_137252.1, forward strand.
GCAGTGGGGTCCCCTTTCTTTCATATCTTTCGATACGCACTTTGCCCAATGTACGGAAATAATTTCAGAAGTTCGTTTTTCACGTTTGTCATGCAAAATGTACCTCAAGCTCTGTTTTGATAAACTGAGTGGTATGTTTTAATTATATCTATTTAATGGCGCGTTTCTACGTGGCGACTTGATGTAGTTTAAACTTAAAACGTAAAACGTAAAATCCCAAAACAAGGTGTGCTCAAGTGTGAAGCCAGGTTCGAATCAAGCTTGTGTCAGTAAACCTAAAACCCGAACCGGTGGAGCTACTAACGTAAGAACTCACAGTAGCCAGGTTTGCTAACTTCCGGTAGGTGGCGCACGCAAATATTTCAAATGCAAAATGCTCACGGTTAGGGCTATTAGAGTTGGCAAACCTGGTCACTGAGAGTTCTTACGTTAGTAGCTCTACCGCCTGAACCTGGCCCGAATTACAATTTCCCAGGTTTAGCGTGCCTTGCATATGATGTGCTAAAACGTTTGTCCAACTTTTGCTCACAGTCAATACACAAGTGGATTTGAAAACGCAATTACAATCCGATCAGTTCAACATCGGTGTATGTTTGTGGACGAAAACATCGGACAGTTATCCGACGTCGGTTGTCGAACGGTGAAACGTGGTTCGGTGGTCACGTGTTCGTGTGATCACTCAACCGTGTTCACTGTGTTGTTGTCCATCGAGTTTTTTGAAGTGCCCCAAAGCGTTCAGGTAAAAAAGATTATCAATAAAAATATTTTCCATGTGGCAAGAGCTGATCACTATACGCAACTGTTATGAGAATTTATAGAAGTTTAAACATAAAAAGGCAAGTGGTATTTCAATACTATTTGGACAAGGTTTTAATTGGCCATGTATTTTATGGAAAAAATCAACTCGTTTTTTATTATTGTTTAAAAACACTTTGTTTAGACACTTACCCTGATTTGCGAATCAATTTCCATTTTCTTTCTGCTCATCACAATCCTGTCTCTCTGGATATCCCGGAAAGTCTTCTGCCAAGATCGGACTCCGGTTCAGATCAGTTTATCCGCATCTCTCCTCCTATTACACACTCTCAACATTTCAATCCCAAGCAGCCGACAACCGGATGTTGCTTGTGAAATTCTCACCGTTTTCATTCACTACTTTCTACTCGCGAGTGCAGCGTGGATGCTTATGGAGGGTCTGCTGCTTTCCATTAAAACCGACCCATGGATTTCAAAGTGCTTTTCCTGTGACAACGAACGGAATATGCACAAAGCCATGTTTGTGTTGAAAATATGCGGTTGGATTTTGCCAGCGTTTTACGTCGCTTTGACTATTGCCTGCACCTGGCCCAGTGCTTCGTACATGGATGTCTCTATCGCCTACTCTGACTCCAATTCAAAATCGAACACGACATTTGCGAGCAAGCTGACAAGAAAACATGCGAAATACGACCGATGCTGGATTTCAACTAGCAACGGCGTGGTTGTGTGGGCTGCGATCGTCCCTGTGTCATTTATGCTAACAATCAACTTCATTATAATTGCACGCACTGTACGACATGTGTGGAGGCTCACAGACAACTCAAACGCACTTAAACCACATCAAAACGCTTCTTGCATTACAAGTGACTCCTTTACCTGTAGTGCAACTAACTTAAGAGCTACTACAAAAGCGTTGGTGATTCTTGTTTTTATGCTGGGCATACCGTGGGTGTTCGGCTTTTTTGTAAACTTCTACGACGACAATGTGTTTGTTTTGTGCATCCACGCTTGTTTCAACGCCACCCAAGGTCTCTCTGTGTTTGTTTTGTATTGCGTTATCAAGCCTGAGACCAGAGCGGTTATACTGCGAGAATGGAGACGACGATTCACGTGCTAATACAGTTTTTGTCCTGAAATTTGTGGCAACAATTTATTGCTACCTTATAACATCTGCCCACTAAACCATGGAGCAGCAAACGGTAAAGCTGACTCGTTTGGTCTGGTTTAAAACTCAAACGTTTTTTGATGGAAACGGCAGGAACATTGCTTCTTTAGTGTTGTTTGATTTGCTTGATTGGGACGTTTAAACTATTTGTTTACATTTCCATCATTATGCCATGATAACCTCATTAAAACAAATATGATTTCTATTGACTCATAAAGGGTAATTCCCAAATATGAGATTTTGTTTACATCAGATGATCAGACCAGGGGTGGGAACCTTTTTGTTTGTGAAGGCCGCCAAACGGTTTATCGACACTCGTTTAGGCCGCACAGACTATTGGCCAGGCCAAGGACAGTGTGTTCAAACTTTTTGACTTACAGACTGGTGGATGTGCTATTGAACTTGCGGTCCAAGCTAAATAAAATTCCTCACTACGTTTCCACCTTCACTACAACATTCGGGATTTTATTAATGTAGAAACTCGCTTGTTTACCAATATTAATCTACGAGCAGCTTGTGACATCACAGACGAGTTTAAGACATTCGATTATACGCAAACAATTGTTCTTTACTATACATGTAAAATTGTAGAACCTGGGTCTCTTGGCAGACCTACGGAAATCGCTTTGTGTATCAGTACACAACCACTTGGCTCTAGTTTGAAAACAGCTGCCCTAGAACCAATCAAATAGTAATGTGAAATAAAGGTAAAAAAATACGTTTCTGTCTAGTTTTTTGTGCCTGGTGCAGTGTGTATTATAATTTATCAACATCCTAAATTGTATTTTGACATCGAAGGCCGCACATATTGCACTAAAAGGCAGCATGCGGCCTTTAGCCTGCAGGTTTCCCATCCCTGCACCAGACCAAAGTCAACATAATATTTAGTATTTACAGACTTTGGTTTGCTCGGGCCAGACAGAAGACATTCGATAGCATTAGTGTTTAGACAATTACTTTGACGAAATTTGTTTTTACAGAAATGTAATTTGCACATTTTAGTTACCAAACGTAACGAAGATGTCTCATGCGAAAGAGTTTTCATGTGAAAATTATGACAAAAAGTTCAGAACAACAATTCAGTTGTAAGTGTTTGATTTGCATTTAATTTAACTTGTTCAAATGTTAACAAAACATAATAATATTATATTAACAAAAAAAAAAAACCTAAAGGGGGAGAGAAGACAAACTACTTTGTGATGTCGATATTGAAGTTGGAAAACGAACTTTTCCAGCTCATAGGATTGTTCTTGCTTCACACAGTGATTACTTCAAGACCATGTTCACCACTAATGTTGGTTTGTAATATCTTGTGAGTTCCATTAGTAAAATTATACCTGTTTCTGCAGATGAAGGAGAAATATTCTCAAACTGTGAGATTGAATGAAGTAAGTGCAGATGTTGTTGGACAAGTGCTTGATTTCATCTACACTGGCAAAATCATGTTGACAGTTGATAATGTGAATGACATCATGAAAACAGCATCACTACTTCTTGTGGAAAGTAGGTTTGTTTTTGTTGCAACTATATTTTTCTGTTTAATTTCAAAATGAAATTTTTGCTTGAAAATTGGTATTTGCATTGATTTATTTTAACTTTTGAATTGATCGTGTACTTTTTGTTCACAACACACTTAAGTATATTGAATAAGTCTTTTTTTGCTTTTTACTCCAACAAACAAATGTTACATTTGGGATAATATAGTTTGATTTGTGATGTAACTGCCGTAATATTGTGTGATAAATGTTACTTTATTTGAAAGAAATTTGTAGAGTTTCGGTGAATATTGCATACTTCAATCCATTTTATCTGAAACCATGGTAAAAAAAACTTAATGTAATTTGAAATACTTATTTGTTGGGGTTTAGATAGGGCTAGATATGGCCACTTTGTTCTTGTGTAAATACATTTGTTTAGATCATGTAGTTACATTTAGGTTTGCTTGATATTATTAATGATTATCTGGCTGAGACATTGGATCCATTAAGTGCACTTCACTTGAGAGATGCAAGTCGATTGTTTTCACTCCATAAACTTGAGGAAGAAGTTGAAGAATGTATTGTCCAAAATTTTGATGTTGTTTCGGCTCAAAAGAAATTCATGGAAATATCAGAAGAAGATTTAAGGAAATATTTGTTAATGAATGAAATCAATGTAAACATGTGTTTTTGTTAAAATCTACACCTGTTTGTTCAGTATAAAGGTTTTATATAACTAGTATATGTACATTTTCAATGAAGCCATGTGTGTTGGGTAATTTCTAGAACAATGTTTTTAGACAACATGAAAACAAGGGTGTTAAGTCAACTGTAGGCCTGAATCGAACCTTGTGTATAAACTACAGTTCAGATATTTGACATAATGACATAAAAATTTAGGAAGTTTTATGGAATTCTGTTTCAGGCATCAGAAGATGAACTTGTTTCTTGTTTGTTGAATTGGTCCAAGGCAGATTTGTCAAGAAGACAAGAAAAGTTTTTGTCACTTTTTAAACTAATTCGACTTCAACATGTTTCTGTGGAATATCTGGTCGATACTTTGAGAAATGATGTGAGTTGTTTTTCTAAATCAAATTTTCTTCTTTAGTGTAATGTTTCATAAAAAATTGCCATGTACAACAAACACAAAAGACAGAGAAGAGTTTTCAAGGACCCCTTTCAGGAAATCATACAATTTTTGCCTCTTTGACCTGGTTTGCAGCAGCTAAATTTTTTTAAATTATTTGTTTTAGCCTTTGGTAAAAAGAAATCATGATTGTCGGGATCTTATCGAGGAAGCAATGCATTTCCATTTGAAACCAGAAGGAATAGAAAAGCAAGTAAAACGTCAAGGTAATCAAAGCAATTTTTCTTGTAAACTATTTTTTTATTTTATTTTTCAAATAGGCCTTTTTGATGCATTTTAAATGTTGTGGTAAACTGAAAACAACTCATACAAATTGCTTTTTCACAAAATAGTTATTTGCAGGTAAAGGAAAACAAGCTACTTTTTTGTTGACATCAGGAAATTCAATTGAAAAAATTTCTATGGATGAAACAACAGAAATGGAAGAAGTATGATAAATTAATGATTTTGTTCAAAAGAATTGTCATACAAACCTAAATAAGAGATGAAAGAATCAATTAACATTTTTGCACAGATAACCCAGCCACCAATGCATGTGAGTCATAATAGTGCTGTTGTGCTTCATGGTGACAAGCTGTTTTTCTTTGGTGGATTTAGCCAAAATAGAAATGTTGTCACAACTTCAGTCATTTCATTTGATGGTAATGATTGGAAGCAAGAAGGAAACATGAAACATGCTCGAAGGGATGCAAGTGCTGTGTCAATACACGGTAAACTAATGACAGTTTCATGTTGTATTAATTATCCTATAATATATAGATTGACATGGATACCATGTAGTATATTAATACACCGGGGTACATAAGATATAAACCTAGTTTAATTGTTATGGCAAACCCTAATAAAACTGTTTATTTATCTGACAGATGATATGTGCACAACTCTAAAATATACAACTTAAGTTTCGGGGTCTGGTCATAATCTCATTGATAAGCATCTGTGGCCTTTTTCATTTGTTTGATAGGTGATTGTATTGTAATAAAATTTTGTTTTTACTTTAATCATATGTGTTGTAATATTTTCTAGGGGATATTTATGTGTTTTGTGGTTATGGAAATGGAGGTTATGTGCTTCAAACTGAAAAGTTTAGTGGTGGACGATGTGTAGTAGATCAAGAAAAACAATCAGATTATTACAGAACTCATGCTTGTTCAGTTGCAGTGGGAGGTAAACAACACACTTGTGTCCCTTCAACAAATCACTTGATCTAAGATTTTTGTTTAGATTATATTTTCACTATTGGAGGTCTCAATCGTACAGGATATGGTACAGGTTACACATGAGTTATTGTAAAATTAATATCTTAGGTAATTTTATTTTTTATTGTTAGAACCACATCAAATTACAACAAGACTAAATACAAAAAATGGACAAAAGTTTAATGGTCACAATTTGAATCATGGAAGATATTTATTTGGTTCTTGTGTGGTTGGCAGCAAAATATTTGTCTGTGGTGAAATGATTATATTTTGACATAGTTTGTGTAGGTTTAATTATAACTGCGAAACACTGTTAGTATAAACTTTTTATGTAGCCCTTCATATCACTGATGATGGCTTTTGCTGAAAGGTTTGAATGTTAAAGCATGTCGCTTTTACATCTATTTTATTATGGGTCCCCTTCCCTGAAGGGGACACATATTGATTTTACTCAAAATGTTTTGTTTTTTTTTTCTTCTTTTTTCTTCTCCCCAAAGTTTGTCCGACTCGTTTTTCCATCAAATCCTTGATGGATTTGGATGAAATCTACACAGATGGTAGATGTAGTTATGTAGATGTGCATCCCACTTTGTTTTTGTTGATAACCCCAGTATTTACCCCGCTAGCCCCCTAAAATGGGTATTTTTTTCCCGAAGTTTGTCCGACTCGTTTTTCTATCAAATGTTTGATGGATTTGGCTGAAATTTACACAGATGGTAGATGTGCATCCCACTTTGTTTTTGTTGATAACCCCAGTATTTACCCCGCTAGCCCCATAAAATGGGTATTTTCCCCCGAAGTTTGTCTGACTCGTTTTTCTATCAAATGCATGATGGATGTGGCTGAAATTGACACAGATGGTAGATGTAGTTATGTAGATGTGCATCCCACTTTGTTTTTGTTGATAACCCCAGTATTTACCCCGCTAGCTCCCTAAAATGGGTATTTTTTCCCCGAAGTTTGTCCGACTCGTTTTTCCATCAAATGTTTGATGGATTTGGCTGAAATTTACACAGATGGTAGATGTAGTTATGTAGATGTGCATCCCACTTTGTTTTTGTTGATAACCCCAGTATTTACCCCGCTAGCCCCCTAAAATGGGTATTTTCCTCCGAAATTTATCCGACTCGTTTTTCTATCAAATGTTTGATGGATTCGGCTGAAATTTACACAGATGGTAGATGTAGTTATGTAGATGTGCATCCCGCTTTGTTTTTGTTGATAACCCCAGTATTTACCCTGCTAGCCTCTTAAAATGTTTTTTTTTTCTCTGAAGTTTGTGTGACTCGTTTTGCCATCAAATGCTTGATGGATTTGGCTGAAACTTATACAGATGGTAGATGTAGTTATGTAGATGTGCATCCCACTTTGTTTTTGTTGATAACCCCAGTATTTATCCCGCTAGCCCCCTAAAATGGGTATTTTCCCCTGGAAGTTTGTCCGACTTGTTTTTCTATCAAATGTTTGATGGATTCAGCTGAAATTTACACAGATGGTAGATATAGTTATGTAGATATGCATCCCACTTTGTTTTTGTTGATAACCCCAGTATTTACCCTGCTAGACCCCTAAAAGGGGTGAGTTTGTAAACAATGTCAGAATTGGCTAAAATTTGGATAGCTTGTAAAGTATGCCAATTATCGTTATTGCGCCATTGCAGTTCGGGGTTGTTAACAGCCCTTTGACGTCAGAAACATTAACGGTTGTTGCTCAAAACACCTCTACTGGTTGAAATTTTAAACGTTGGCAGATTGGACTGAAATTTTGCAGTACTATTGATTGAGTCACTGTGGTTTCCTACTTTTAAGTTTGTGTGTGTTGAACCTCCATTAGTTATCCTACTAGGCCCCTAAAATGATTTTTTAAATTTAAATAGTTTTTACTCCATATAGCATATTTAAATATGCACAGTACCAATCACTGTGTTTGTCTTCACAATACCAAACTCACTTATTGTTATCTATTGAAATGCATTATCTACAACTTTGCATGTGTGGGAACCCATGAGTTTTTGCTTGCAGAAACAACTAAGGTTATAAAAGACAGTGGCTAATATGGGACCCAATACAAAATAAGCATAGGAAATATATTTATGTTTTAAAATAGATCATAGTGTATGTGCAAGGGCAATATGTGCTAAGCCACCCTTCTAGTTGTTATTTTCATTATTATTTATATTTTGTTCACTGAAATTTAAAGTGACATAGCTTTTGTAGCTTGTCTGTCCAATCAAGTTAACTTGCCAGTAAAAAAGAAAAAAAAACTTTTGTATTGTTGTAAATATATCATTTACCTTTTTCTTTTGTTTTCAACTTTGTCTGGCCCTTTTTTGCCTTCTGCAACTTATTATAACAAATCATTGTTTGCAGGTGGGTCTGTAAACTCAATTGAATTTCTTGACACCACAAACATCAACAACAATACTCCATGGACAATTTTACAACAAAACCCACCATGCCAACTTGGTAATACATCAGCTCTGTTGTTTGGAGATGATCAAATGCTTGTGCTTGGGGGGTGAGTGAAATGTCAAATTTTTAGGGTGCAATATAAAGTCCAGTTTTGCAATAAAACTTACATTTCTTTGACAGAAACAGTGATGATCTTTATTGTTTTGATTGCACCACATCACAGTGGAAAAGGGAAATTAATACAGGTGCAATTTTAATTGTTCAGTTTTTAGAACATTTAAAACTTCCAAATATTGATTTGTTTGTTTTCAATATGGTATATAAACAGGTCATACAATTCCTAATTATTTTAAAAATATTGCCCTAAAACATGTTTAAATTTGATGACAAGAATTCTTGACATTGTTTATCAATTGATGTTTACCTTCATTTGCTTTTACACTTCAGGAAAAAAGCAATCCATTTGCAAACTTGGAACTGCTACACGTGGATCAAATTTGTTTAAACTTTAAACACTATGATTGTTTCCCAGCTTGTTGTCACTTTATATGCATTAAACTGTCATAATCTGTTGAATTACTTACGTTTTTTGTCTGGTATTTTTAAAATTAGGACATATTATGTTTTAACCTTACATCATGAATGTTTCCTGGCTTCAACGTTCATTTTAGCAACACTGTATTTGTGTTTTTGTGGTTTATGTTTGTTTTTTCATTGTAACATGTCTTTTGTGTTTTTCTCACTGTTTTGTATTGCTCTATGAACTACAATTTTCTTAAAAAGTTCTGTTATTTTGCTACATTTTTACATTAAGTTCAGCGAATAGTTTAAGAGTGTTTTTTTCTACATTGAGTTCAAAGAATAATTTGAGAGTGTCTTTTTTCCTAAAACTTTTACAAACTGTGTGAACCCGGATATTGGGCTTTCCCTAATACATATCCAATTTTTGATGTGTAGCATTACAGAAATGCCAATGTCTGTACCAACTTGTGCTGCAGGAATAACCGCACAGTAAGATTTGGTTGTCTAGCTGCTGCCGGCAAATCAGGCGGTTGTAAAACAATGAAAATGAGCCAACCAGTCTCTGTGGTTGCAATCAATATGATGGAGTTTGTTTGGTGCTGCCCACAGGAACAGTTGTTTGTTTAGGTTGTTGTTAGTTTTATTAAAGCAAACATATTCAAATCTTTTTCAGAGATTTTGTTGGTAGTATAAACTGGTTTAAAATCTTGTTGCATCCAAAGACCCTCTTGAATTTATTTAACACATATGTTTATGTGGTGCGAAAACAGACCAAACATTTTATAACCATCATTTTATCATTTGCCCTGCAGTAGTTAGCATAAGATTAATTGCTTTGATATGCAATAAAGTTGATGTGCATTTACAGTCTTTTATACCAGTGTGTCTCAAACTGTTATTCGCAAATGATTTCGATGCAGTGGATTCATTAAACTTTTACATTATGCATGGTTGCTCTATAAAGCAATAAAAATTTACTGTATTGATGGCAGCTTTTGAAGTTGGCTTATTTTCTTGATATAAGTGGTGTGAGAACAGATTTTCAAATGTAATCTTTTCTTGTGAATATATGTGTGCTAATCTTTTCTTTTGTATTTTCGTGTTGTTTTTGCATTTAACCTACTTTGATCGTTATTCTACCGTACAGATATAGAATAAATATTTTTCAAGCACGTTTCAGGTTTGATAACATTACTGTTCGTACTATACTTTGTTGTTATTTTCACTTCCATTGTTAGCTTATTCGGTTACTACAAATTAGTTGTGTTTGACGGTCCGAAGCAGTTTTCATTGTCTTAGTTCAGTTGCATATTACACGACAAACAAGTCAGCAGATTACATTACCACATCACAGCTATTTGTAAAACAATTTCTTTTTTTCTCTTTCTCCTGTCCCTTTGAATATCCCGGAAAGTCTTATGCCAAGATCGGACTCCGGTTCAGATCAGTTTATCCGCATCTCTCTTCCTATTACACACTCTCAACATTTCAATCCCAAGCAGCCGTCAACCAGATGTTGCTTGTGAAATTCTCACCATAATTCTTCACTACTTTCTACACACGAGTGCTGCGTGGATGCTTATAGAAGGGTCTGCTGCTTTTCATTAAAACCGACCCATGGATTTCAAAGTGCCTTTTCTGTGACAACGAACGGAATATGCACAAAGTATTGGTTGTGTTGAAAATATGCGGTAGGATTTTGCCAGCATTATTCGTCGCTTTGACTATTGCCTGTACCTGGCCAAGTGCTTCGTATATATGGATGTGTGTTATGCTTATTCCGATTCCTATTCAAAATCAAACACGACATTTGCGAGCAAGCTGATAAGAAAACAAGCGAAATACGACCGATGCTGGATTTCAACTAGCAATGGTGTAGTTTTGTGGGCTTCGATCGTCCCTGTGTCATTTATGCTGACGATCAACTTGACTATGATAGCACGCACTGTGCGACATGTGTGGAGGCTCACAAACAACTCAAACGCACTTAAACCACATCAAAACGCATCTTGCATTACGAATGACTCCTTTACCTGTAGTGAAACTAACTTAAGAGCTACTGTGAAAGCGTTGGCGATTCTTGTTTTTATGCTGGACATTCCGTGGGTGTTTGGCTTTTTTGTAAACTTCTACGACGACAATGTATCTGTTTTGTGCATCCACGGTTTTTTCAACGGCACCCAAGGTTTTTCTGTGTTCGTTTTGTATTGCGTTATCAAGCCTGAGACAAGAGCGGTTATACTGCGAGAATGGAGACGACGATTTACTTGCTTATACAGTTTTTGTCCTGAAATGTGTGGCAACAATTTATTGCTACCTTATAACAACTGCCCACTAAAACATGCAGCAGCAAGCTGACTTGTTTGGTCTGGTTTCATTAAAACTCAAATGTTTTTTTAATGGAAACGGCAGGAACCTTGCTTCTTTAGTTTTGTTTAATTTGCTTGATTATGCCATGATAATCTCATTAAAAAAATATGATTTCTATTGATTAATAAAGGGTAATCCCCAAAGATGAGATTTTGTTTACAGCAAAATGACCGACCTAACCAAAGTTTCTTCGAAAACAAAACAGGGCCAGACACAAGACATTCGATAACAGTACTGTTGAGACAATTACTTTGACGAAATTTGTTTTTACAGAAATAATTTCCATATTTTAGTTACCAAGCTTAACGAACATGTCTGATGAGAAAGAGTTTTCATGTGAAAATTATGACAAAAAGTTCAGAACAAAAATTCAGTTGTAAGTGTTTGATTTGATTTGCATTTAATTTAACTTGTTCAAATGTTAACAAAACATAATAATATTATATTAACACAAAAAACCTAAAGGGGGAGAGAAGACAAACTACTTTGTGATGTCGATATTGAAGTTGGAAAACGAACTTTTCCAGCTCATAGGATTGTTCTTGCTTCACACAGTGATTACTTCAAGACCATGTTCACTACTAATGTTAGTCTGTAATATCGTGTGGTATTTATTTAGCTAAAATTATACCTGTTTCTACAGATGAAGGAGAAATATTCTCAAACTGTGAGATTGAATGAAGTAAGTGCAGATGCTGTTGAACAAGTGCTCGATTTCATCTACACTGGCAAAATCAGGTTGACAGTTGATAATGTGAACGACATTATGAAAGCAGCATCCCTACTTCTTGTGGAAAGTGGGTTTGTTAATGGTTGCTGCCATATTGTTCTGTTTAATTTTTAAATTTAATGTTTGCTTATATATCAGTATTTATATTGATTTATTTTTGCTTTTGAACTGACCATGTACATTTGTTTACAACACATTTAAGTATATTCATCAGTCATTTCTTGCTTATTTACTTGAAACAAAACGAAGATTACCTTTGAAATCACTGGCATAGAGTACAGCTGCACACACCCAGCCTTGATTTTGTATAACATCATAATCACATATTTGTTGAATTTACGTTGGGTTTAAAGCATGTTTCCCTTTAAACACTATCACATTTTTAGTTACTTCGTTGATAAAACAAACATTGGTTAAAATGCAATGATTGCAATTGTTTCGAAATAAACAGGCACTTCACAGCAACATAAACATGGCATTTAGACTAACGTTTTTGTATTACTTTCCACAGAAACATCCTGCACTGAAATTTTTTTAGTTATTACATTTCTGGCCCCAACATTAAACAAGGCAAGGAGCTTAACTACTGTTAGATGTTGCTGTTGCAGGTCTGCATTAACGATTCCTTAGATGTGTTTAATAATCATATGCAAGCCTAAACTTGATTCAAGGTGACCTAAGTTTATGCACCAACAATACATACTGGGCTATATTTGAAATGCAAATCACTTTTACTTTTATTTCACGGCGTAACAAACGACATAAAAACTAAATCATTGTTAAAATTGCTGATTCGGCAAATCACCTTATCTATACGCACATAAGTTCTCAGACGTACATCAAATGTCCCAACCACACAATGGAATTGTGTCAAGTGACTATTTCCAAAATGATGTGATAGAACTACAGGCTAAAGCCCTATTTAGGCCATCAGTGTTTGGTTCCATACGGGTACAGATACTGCCCATAGGTGTCTACACCAGCAGTGAAAAGTCGCACCCCCGGTACTTTTTAAAACTCTACGCCTATGTTTGAGATAATGTAGTTTGGTTTGAAATGTAATTGCCTGTCTGTTGTATTAGTAATATTGTGTGATAAATGTTACTTTTTGTTTTAAGAGATTTGTAGGGTTTCTTTAAACATACGCTAAAAAATAGGGAAATGCCTATAAAATGCAATTCGAAATGCCTAATAGGAGACACCGATTTGTTGTGATGTAAATGCATTTGTTTAGATCAAACCTATACTTACATTTAGATTTGCTTGATATCATAAACGATTATCTGGATGAGACATTGGATCCAATAAGTGCACTTCACTTAAGAGAGACAAGTCAATTGTTTTCACTCCATAAACTGGAGGATGAAGTTGAAAAATGTGTTGTGAAAAATTTTGGTGTTGTTTCGGCGCAAAATAAATTCATGGAAACTTCAGAAGAAGATTTGAAGAAATATTTGTCTCTGGATGTTATCCATGTAAACATGTGTTTTTTATTAAAACTAACATATATTTGCTCGGTTAATTAAGTCAGTTTTTATGTAACTGATTTATACAACTTGAAAAAAACCTTGTGAGTTACGTAATTTCCTAGAGGTACAAATTTTAAATGAATAAGTATTTATTTTTTTTCAACTTCTGTTTTAGGCATCAGAAGATGAACTGGTTTCTTGCTTGTTAAATTGGACCAAGGCAGATTTGTCAAGTAGACAAGAAAAGTTTTTGCCCCTTTTCAAACTGATTCGACTTCAATATGTTTCTGTGGAATATTTGGTTGATACTTTAAGAAATGATGTGGGTAGTTTCAATTGGTTATTTTTAGGAATAAAAAGTTTTGGCAGCGTAATGGTTAAATTTCTGGAAAAAAACACAGTTTTATTGTTTGTTGTTTAACTAATACAACTCTTTACCATTTTCTCAGCCTTTAATTAAAAGAAATCATGATTGTCGGGATATTATTGAGAATGCAATGCATTTCCATTTGAAATCTGAAGGAATCGAGAAACAACCCAAACGTTCTCGTAAGAAACAAAATTATTTTTAGCAAACTAAATAATATTAATTTTTTTAAACATGTTTTAAAACATAAATTCAGGCCATTTTCGTTCATTTCTGATGACACCAACTAACTCAATTCATGAAATTTCAATGTCAACATCTACATCTGTTGAAGAGGTAATTAAATTAAAACAAATATTTGCCAACTTACATGTTTTTGTATGCACTGTTCTTTTACTTTTTAAAAAAAAAATGTTTGAATTATTTTATTCATGTTTTAAAGCAGTGAATCCAAATTTCCACACAGGCAAATGTTTGTTAATTATCCAAAAATCTAAAAGTTTGTGCTTAGCATGCAACATAAAATAAATGCAGCACACTTTTTGCATCAGATAACCCAGCCACCAATGCATGTGAGTTATGCTAGTGCTGTAGTGCTTCATGGTGACAAGCTGTTTTTCTTTGGTGGATACAAACACAAAGGAAAAGTTGCCACAAATTCAATCATTTCATTTGATGGTAGAGATTGGAAAGTTGAAGGAAACATGAATTATGCTCGGTCAAATGCAAGTGCTGTATCAGTACAAGGTGAACATGGTGACAGTTATTTTGTTATCTGCTATCCTGTAGTATAATAATTACTTGAGTATTGTATCCAAAATATAATAATAAATCCAATCTGCTGTGGTAAGCCAATGGAATCTATTTTTTATTGTAATCCAATATGTGCCCTGTCACAAAATATATTGCATATTTTTGGTATCTGACCTAAATGTATCTTTGATTAAAAATACTGTGTCTGTGACATACTACATTCTGTTTTATGGGTCTTTTTTGGAACATGATTTTGTGTTATTTATTTTTGTGTATATTCAATAAATTTTATGATACATTTCAGATGACATTTATGTATTTTGTGGTGGAAATGTGGTTTCAACTGAAAAGTTTAGTGGTGAACAATGTTTAATAGATCCACAAAAACAATCAGATTATTGCAGAAATGGTGCTACTTCAGTTGCAGTGGGAGGTAAAAAGCGTTCTACTCTTCTCGTGACAATTTAAACAAATTGCTTTATTTTCCAGATTACATTTTCACTATTGGAGGCCAGCATCAAGCATCTGGTACAGGTTACATGTAAGTTATTGTAAAATATTAATGCTTTAATAACTTATTTTTCATATTAAGCTGTGCAGGTCACTACACGGATAAATATAAAGAATGAAGAAAAGTTTAATGGTCACAATTTAAACCATGGAAGATTTACATTTGGTGCTTGTGTGGTTGGCACCAAAATATTTGTATGTGGTGAGCGTATTGTTTTGTGACGTATTTTGCATGTTGTTAATTATTACTGTTATAATGATCTAATCATATTTCAAACTTTGCTATTTAAAGATGTTTTTTTTGTTATGTAAACAATCATGGTAACCAAAAAAATAAATAGTAGTTTTGTTAAAAATATAAACTTATAAACTAATGTTTCCAACATTGTCAAACGCTTTTCTTTTAAACTGTAGGAGGGCTTGACAAAAAGGGTCAGCCTCTAAACTCAATTGAATTTCTTGACACCACAAACATCAACAACAACACTCCATGGACAATTGTACAACAAAGTCCACCATGTCAACTTGGTCAGACATCAGCTCTTTTGTTTGGAGATGATCAAATGCTTGTGCTTGGGGTGTGAGTGAAATGTATTTTTGATGCCATATAAAGTTCTGTTTTGTAACAAAACTAACTTTGTTTTGACAGAAACAATGATGATCTCTATTGTTTTGATTGCACCACATCACAGTGGAAAAGGAAAATTAATACAGGTGCATTTTTTAATTTTTTAGAAAACCTGAACAAAATAATGAATTGTTTGTTTTAAGTGTTGTATGTGTAAGGTAGTTTTATCTAGCCTAAATGTGCATAAAAGCAATTTCAAACTTGGTAATAAAAAATCCTTAACGGATTTTAATAAATAGTGTAAACCTTTCTACTTGCTTTTACACTTCAGGAGAAAAGCAAATGATTTGCCAACTTGGAACTGCTATACGTCGATCAAAGTTGTTTAAACTTTAAACGAAAATTTCATTTTCAATCTTAAAATCTGTTCAACTAGTTTCCTCAAATTGGTAAAATACAAATGCAACAAATTTTCTTCTGATGTTTTTTAAATTAATGAATTTTGTTTTTTAACGACATCATGAATGTTTCCTGGCTTCAACCTTCAGTTTTTTGTGGTTCTTTTTTATTGTCAACTGCCTTTTTACTGTTTTCAAATTTCCTTTTATTGTTGTATCATCAGTGTAGCGTTACAAGAATTGGTTTTGTATATACTGTAGCGTTCCTATAAACAAAGGTTGAAAAAAAAACTAATCCTATTACACTCTTGCAACTGGAATTGCAATGCCTTCTCAGCTGAGGTTACATTTTTTTATGAATTATAGTGGATAAGAATAAACATTTAAAACCAAATATCTGCTCGTACTATACTATGTTTTTCACCATACTATGCTGTTCATTAATTTATCTTTCTTAACATCATGATCCTTTTCCCTTTGGACAAGTTTAATGCATAGATCGGATTCCAGTTGACATTAGTGTATCTGCATCTTTCCTCGTTTTTGCACACTCTCAACATTTCAATCCCAAGCAGCCGACAACCGGATGTTGCTTGTGAAATTCTCACCATTTTCATTTACTACTTTCAACTCACGAGTGCAGTGTCGATGCTCATAGAGGGTCTGCTGCTTTGCATAAAAACCGACCCCTGTATTTCAAAGCACTTTTCCCGTGACAACGAACATAATATTCGCAAAGTTTTGTTTCTGTTGAAAATATGTTGTTGGATTTTGCCGGCGTTTTACATCGCTTTGACTATTGCCTTTATCTGGCCCAGTGCATCCTACATGGATGTCTCTATCGCTTACTCTGTTACTCTGTTTTTTTATCGCTTCAAAATTTAACACGAGTAAACTGACAATAAAAAAAGCGAAATACGACCGATGCTGGATTTCAACTAGCAACGGTGTAGTTGTGTGGGCTACGATCGTCCCTGTGTCATTTATGCTGACGATCAACTTGATTATAATTGCACGCATTGTCCGACATGTGTGGAGGCTCACAGACAACTCAAACGCACTTAAACCATATCAAAACGCTACTTGTATTACGAATGACACCTTTACCTGCAGTGCAACTAACTCAAGAGCTACTGTAAAAGCGTTGGCGATTCTTCTTTTTATGCTAGGCATTCCGTGGGTGTTTGGCTTGTTTGGAAACTTCTACGACGACAATGTATCTGTTTTGTGCATCCACGCTTGTTTCAACGGCACCCAAGGTATTTCTGTGTTCGTTTTGTATTGCGTTATCAAGCCTGAGACAAAAGCGGTTATACTGCTAGAATGGATACGACGATTCACGTGCTAATAAAGTTTTGTCGTAAAATTTGTGGCAACAATTTAGTACTTCCTTATAACATCTGCGCATGCAAAAGCGAACAGGAGGAAGTAATTCAATTCAGCAAAGGTTGGCTGACTCGCTTGGTGCAGTTCGAAACACAAACGATTTGTACTTGAATCTTAACGGCCACACCCTGGCCCTTTCATTTCGTTTCGAACTTTGCGCTGTAAAGAATATGATAGCTGTTTGATAGCTGCCGTAGAAATAAGAATTGATAAGTTACTTAAATTTGATTTTGCTAATGCGAACTTGATTTTCAGCCTTACTTTTTATCAGAGTTTTTGGTTTGCATTTTTCCACCAAACTGTACACTCATGTCTCGAAAAAGAAAGTTTTCATGTGAAAAATATGATCCAAAGTTTCGGACACAAATTCAGTAGGTTTTTAATTTGGTATTGTTTTTTGTTTGCACGAATTTTAATACAACGTAATTTTTTTTTATGAGAACAAGTTAGTATATACAGTAGTTATGACATACCTATGAGTTTTGACATTCACGCATATAACTCTATGTCAAGGTATAAAGGAGAAATGTTATATTTTTTGATCACTTTGTTTTGCAATGAACTAAGTAAATGTCAACTGTACATCACAATAAATTACTTAAAAAATTTTTTGTAGGGGGAGAGAGGACAAACTATTTTGTGATGTCAATATTAAAGTTGGAGAACAAACTTTTCCAGCTCATAGGATTGTTCTTGCTTCACACAGTGAATACTTCAAGACCATGTTCACCACTAATGTTAGTCTGTAATATCTTGTGGTATTTGTTTAGCTAAAATTATACCTGTTTCTACAGATGAAAGAGAAATATTCTCAAACTGTCAGATTGAATGAAGTAAGTGCAGATGTTTTTGAACAAGTGCTTGATTTCATCTACACTGGCAAAATCATGTTGACAGATAATAATGTGAATGACATCATGAAAACAGCATCGCTACTTCTTGTGGAAAGTGGGTTTGTTGAATGTTGCATCTGTATGGTTTTGATTTATTGTACATAACATTTGCAAGAAAACTGCATTGTTATTTATTTATTTTAATATCTGAATTGAGGGTAATGTTGCACACCTAACGGCATCTCATCACACGCCATGTGTGGCACAAATTTGAAATGGTTTTTGTGTGAATACATTTGTGTAGATGATGTAGTTGTATTTACATTTAGACTTGCTTAATATCATTGGTGAATATCTGGCTGAGACATTGGATTCTATAAATGCCCTACAGCTGAGGGAGACAAGTCGATTGTTTTCACTCCATAAACTTGAGGAAAAAGTTAAACAATGCATTGCAGAAAATTTTGGTGTTGTTTCGACTCAAAAGAAATTCACGGAAACTTCAGAAGAAGATTTAAACCAATATTTATTAATGGATGAAATCAACGTAAACATGTGTTTTTGTTAAAATCTACATCTGGTTGTTCAGTCAACTACAAAGTTTTTATATAACTAATATGTACATCTTAAATGAAACCATGTGTGTTAGGTAATTTCTTGGTCAAATTTTCTAGATATGTTTCAGGCATCAGAAGATGAACTGGTTTCTTGTTTGTTAAATTGGACCAAGGCAGATTTGTCAAGTAGACAAGAAAAGTTTTTGTCACTTTTTAAACTGATTCGACTTCAACGTGTTTCTGTGGAATATCTGGTTAATACTTTGAGAAATGATGTGAGTTTTCTAAATGATTTTTTTGTTTAGGGTCATGTTTCTTACCGTATTTTACGGACCATAAAGCACACCCGATTATAAGGCGCACTGTCAATAAATTGCTTTGATTAGTATTTTGTTCTTACATAAGGCGCACCGGACTATAGAACGCAACGTATTTTAAGGAGGGTTACCGTATAAAGCTCATTAAAGTCCCGTATAAAGCTCATAAAGCTCTGAATATCACAGTTGCTAGTTGCCTTTACGGTAGTTTATTGTGTAAGATGGTGATTTATTTATATAATAATAGTATCGGTACTGGTTTTGAGTGTAGCCTAGGCAATTAAGCACTACTTGATCCATACATTAGGCGCACGGGCTTATAAGGCGCACGATCAATTTAAGAGGAAAAAAAGAATTTAAATTGTGCCTTATGGTCCGTAAAATACGGTACATTTTATGTATATACAAACACTAAAGGCAGAGTAGATTTCAGGGACCTTGCAATCATGTAATACTGGTCTTTTTGACCAGGTTTGCAGCAGCTAAAAATTTGCAAATTATTTGTTTAGCCTTTAGTAAAAAGAAATCATGAATGTCGTGATCTTATCGAGGAAGCAATGCATTTCCATTTAAAACCAGAGGAAATAGAAAAACAAGCAAAACGTCAAGGTAATGTAACAAGTTATCTTTAATATTCTTAGTACAGCACTTATGCCACAATTTTTTTTAAACATGAAACCAGGCCTTTGTGATGCATTTGGAAGGTTGTATTAAACTGATTTATTTTGTAAAAATGTTATTTGCAGGTAAAGGAAAACTAGCTATATTTTTGTTGACACCAGGAAATTCAATTGAAAAAATTTCTATCAATGAAACAACAGAAATGGAAGAAGTATGATAAATTAAAGTTTTTGTTGATGAGAAATGTAATGGGAACATAAGTGAGAGATAAAGAACTTTATTAATATATTTTGCATCAGATTACTCAGCCACCAATGGATGTGAGTCATGGAAGTGCTGTGGTGCTTCATGGTGACAAGCTGTTTTTCTTTGGTGGATTCAACCCAAATGAAAATGTTGCCAGTAATTCCATTGTTTCATTTGATGGCAGTAATTGGAAAAAAGAAGGAAAAATGAAATATTCTCGAAGCAATGCAAGTGCTGTGTCAATACAAGGTGAACACGATAACAGTTTCATGTTGTATATACCATAATCAATAGATTAACATCGTTACCATGGAGTAATATACACCATTGTAAATAACATGGAAAACTAGTTTATTTGTTGTGTCAAACCCTTATAAAACTTTTTATAATATATAAAATGCACACAACCCTAAACTGGCAGAATATTTGGTGTCTCACCATATTGTTTCATTGATAGGCAAATTTTGTATCTGTGGCCTGTTTTGTTTGTTTGATAGATCTCTTGTATTATCACAAAATTTAAATTTAATTGTTTTTCGTCTTCAATTAATAAGTGTTGTGATATTTTTCCAGGGGACATTTATATATTTTGTGGTGATGGAAATGGAAATGGAGGTTATGTGCTTCAAACTGAAAAGTTTAGTGGTGGACGGTGTGTAGTAGATCCACAAAAACAATCAAATTATCAAAGAATTCATGCTACTTCAGTTGCAATGGGAGGTAAACAACGTTTTTGTCTTTTTTCAACAAATCAAGTCAACTGATTTTTGTTCAGATTTTGTTTTCACTATTGGAGGTCGCAATTATTCAGGTGAATTTGCACGTTAAACAAAAATTGTTGTAAAACGTTAACATTTAAGCAAATTGTTATTTTTTTGTTATCAGTAAATGAAACTACAACACGAATAAATATAAAGGATGGAGAAAAGTTTGATGGTCACAAATTGAATTATAGAAGGTATTCATTTGGTGTTTGTGTGGCTGGGAGCAAAATATTTGTCTGTGGTGAGCAACTTGTTTTCTGGCATACTTTGGGTAGTTTCTAATATTACTGCAAGTGAATACAATGAAATAATCATGTTAATGCTTTGGATTAAAAAAGAAACAGCTTTCTTTTAATCATTTATCTAAATCAGGGGCGGGCCATATGTGGTTCGCTTTCCTTTTGAATGTGACCTGCATCACAATTTTGTTAAAGTATACAAAATAGGATCTGAAAAATTTTGATGTACAGATATTTCCTAGAATGATTTGACATTATCAGTGATTTATATTCA
The DNA here is from genome assembly GCF_965637545.1 of Phallusia mammillata. NCBI lineage: Eukaryota > Metazoa > Chordata > Ascidiacea > Phlebobranchia > Ascidiidae > Phallusia > Phallusia mammillata. The sequence continues at coordinate 5,302,154 of NC_137252.1, forward strand.
ATATCCCCCCTTTCAACATTATAACGTCAAACTTTCATAAAATTGCCATACATTCAACCACTTGCTATTATTTGTAAGTAAAAGCCACTTGATTGCCTCTTCTTGTGCAGTAACAATTCATTTGCGGTGTTGCAGAGCTATTAGCTTACTGTGGAAAGCGTTGGATGCTTATATTGTTATTTAAAATTTAATCTTGGAAAAAAAGAAAGCGTGCTCTGGGTATTTGGCATGAAATTTTAAAAAAATGCCCCTCCCCAAATGTTGTGCAATTCATGCAGCCCGCAGTACTAAGTTGGTTCCCCACCCCTAAATTAACTAAACATGTTTAAAAGTTCCAAGAATTTTTTTATTGCTACTTTGGGCTGTTGTTTTTCATATTGTGGTAGCCTGGTCTTTTGCCTTGGCCATGACGCTTCTTTACAAATTTTCCAGATTTCTCAGGCGCCTTTTCCTTTTCTCAGCCCCTGCTTGTTTCAAAAGGTTCCGGTCCTTTTTTTTACCAGGCCCAGGCCCAGGCCCACTTTCCTTTTGTTTTACTATTGCTTTAGGTTTTGTCAGCTGTTTGCTGTGTTTCAGTGTCAACATGCACATCAAAATGCCATATATTAAAATATTACTTTCTCTAGTTATGGGTTCCCTTCCCTGTAAGGGACACATATTGTTTTTGTCCATATTTTTTTTTCTTTTTTTCTGTCTAACGCGAATTTGTTCCCACGTTTTGGTTAAGAAAGAATGGTTGAAACTTTTTCAAATTTACACACATTACAGATATTGGTCTAAAGATGGTCCATGTGAATTTTGACTCCATTTGACCCCTAAGTTCACCCACAGCCCCTCAAAACGTGAACATTTTAACGCGGATTTGTTCCCACATTTTGGACAAGAAAGAATGCTTCAGAGTTTTTCAAATTTACACACATTATAGTTATTGGTCTAAAGATGGTCCATGTGAATTTTGACCCCGTTTGATCCCTCGGTTCACCCACAGCCCCCAAAACGTGAAATGTTTAAAACGGCTGTACTTGCTAAAGCAGATGATTCTGGAGTTTCATGCTTTTTTAATTGGTACATTGCAGCGTATTTTAAAGTATTTTGTAACTTGACGTTGTATATATCCATTTTACCCCCTTACCCCCAAATATTTGTTTGTTTGTTCACATGTTAATAAGGTCAGAAATATAAACTTAACTTGCTGAAATTTGAAACAGGTGTGGATAGGGTACTCCTTATTGGCTGTTAAAAATTTCAGTGCAATCAGCTCAGTAATAGTCAAAATATGTTTTTCTTGTGTGTCTTTTGTCAAATTCGTGCTCGCTCTGTGCACAGCTGATGCAATGGGAGTGATTGACGATAGTCGCGCATGGAAAAAATGCCTCTGCTTCACGCATGAACGCGGTCGTCACTTGACCATTTCTCATTGGTATTAAGATGTTACGATGTTAGTTGTATTGCGCTGTAACCTTTAATCTAGGTCAACTTATTTGTGTTACGAAACGCAGAGCGACAACGCCTCACTATTTGTTACACCTGTGTAATGTGACTTCTCTAACTAAACGCGTTAATAGAATTGTTTCAGAACAAGTTTTGGACATAAAAAGCCCAGCTAAGCAATGATATTGATGGTATGTAGAAACTTAATGGCGTCAGGGAACGCTATGTGTGGATTAAACATCATAATTCAACAAACAAAGGGCTGTGACTGTTACAAAATAAAAGTTTATATATATTTTTTCTTAATACGTTAAATGTCATCTGTGCAATTCAAATTCTTACCTAGCATATGCATGCGCCATTTATCCTGTTACAAACTCAAAATATATGTGTGTGTGTGGGGACCCATTGGTTTTTGCTAGCAAAAACAATTATGTTATAACAGGCCACAAAAGTATTGGTATCATAGTGAATGTATCCATCAAATATATATCCCTTACAATTATAATGAATGGTGCGTAAGTATGGAACAGTTTCTGTAAAATGGAATATATAGGAAAACCACTTTTCCTGTTTAACAAAGATTGTGCCATATTTTTACTGTTACCAAATCGCATGTACACATGTGTGGGGACCCATTAGATTATGCTTGCAGATACAATTATGGTATAAAGTGCCAGGAAAAGATAGGGACCCAATGAAATGTAGGTGCCAAATATATATCCATTATAAATATAGTAAATTAATATGTGATACATCGTTAAATATGATGTTATATATATATAAACTGGCAATATATAGGAAAACCACTATTCTAGTTGTTCAAACTATTTCACTAGTTTTTTTTACATGTACCTGTATGTAAGGTTTTGATACAAATCATATCATTTTGCTCATAGGTGGGCTTGATGAGCGGATTGGGTATATCCCTAAACCAGTAAATACATTTGAATTTCTTGATACCACAAACATCAATAACAACACTCCATGGACAATTGTACAACAACATCCACCATATCAACTAGGTCAGACATCAGCTCTGTTGTTTGGAGATGATCAAATGCTTGTGCTTGGAGAGTGAGTGAAATTTTCAATGTTATGATGCTCTGTAAAGTTTTATTTTGCATTAAAACTTTAACTTTTTTTTGTTTTTGTTTTTGACAGAAGCAATGATAATCTCTATTGTTTTGATTGCACCACATCACAGTGGAAACTGGAAATTGATACAGGTGCAATTTGTTTTGTTCATTTTTAGAAAATCCCAAACTTCCAAATAATGAATTGTTTGGTTAGAATGAAAGGGGTCTGATAAAGCCCAGTTATTTCTTAAATATTGCCCTAAAATCTAAACTTGATGGCAAAAAGTTCTTGATTTGGTGTATTAACTCATGTTAACTTTTTCACTTGCTTTTCCACTTTAGGAGAGGAAATGACAAACCAACAAATCATTTGCAAACTTGGAACTGCTACACGCGGGTCAAAGCTGTTTAAATTTTAAACAATATTTTTATCCCGAAACTTGCTGTCAATTACCGTGCATTGAATTGGTGTAATCTGGTGGTGCCTTAGATTGATTGGTGACATGAAAATATAGCTAACTATATTTTTCTTGTGATGTGCTTCAAATTAACCAACATTATTTTTGAAACTTACATTATAAACATCCAGGCTTCATCTGTCATTTTCGCAACACTTTATTTGTGGTTGAGTTTTTTATCTTTGAAATATCTCTTTATGATTTTTTTCTCCATTTTTTATTATGTTTTAATGTTGTATCATATTATAATGTTGTATTTACTGCATTTTATAAATAAATATTGTTAACTTGCTCCTTTTTTAAAATTCAATGAATGTTTGGTAGTGTTTTTCCCCTGAACTTGTATAGAATGTGTTTGTGCCCTTCATTAAACTGTTACCACCTGGATTTTACTAAATAAATATGCAATCTTAGACCTGTAACGTAAATGAAATTCCAATGTCTGTATCAACACATGCTACAGAAATACTTGGCAATATGGTTGTCTAGCTACTGCTGGCATATGAAATGATGAGCCACCCAGTCTCTGCGGTTGCGCTCATCCCACTAAAGTTTTTCCAGTAATTGCTTTGATATGCAATAAAGTAGTTTAGTTTTTACTTCTTTGCTCTATATGTAAGCCTGTACCAGCGATTCTCAAACTGTTTTACGCAAATGATTTCCCTGTGGTACATCGGTTTATTTTAGTTGTCACGCATCAAAGTAATTTGACTGGCATGTACTTTCACATTGTGCTGTTTTGTTTCAGAAAGCAATAAAGATTAGTGTATTGGTAGCTTTTGTAGTTTTGCCTATTTTACTTGATATAAGGGGCGTGAAGACAGATTTTCATATGTTCGCCAATCTTCTGTTTGGTGATCTTATGTTGTGAAAATAACGTTTGTTTGTTAATGTTTTCTTATGTATTTTTGTCTTTATTTTTGTATGTAAGTGGTATTAAGCGTTACATTTTTCAAGCACATTTTGAGTTTAAGAACATTGATTGTTATTTTCACTTACATTGTTAAGTTAAATCGGTGCGACATGACGTTTCAAAGCCATTTTCCCTGCTTTAGTTCAGTTTGTATAGTAAACGACAAACGAGTTTACATTGCAACGGCTTACATTATCGTGTCACGAGTAAGTTACGTCCACTTTGATTTATCAATATTTTTTATTATTTTTCTTTGTATCACGATTCTGTCCCTCTGGATATCCCGGAATGTTTTATGCAGAGATCGGACTCCGGTTCCGATCAGTTTTTCCGCATCTCTCCTCTCGACATTTCCATCCCAAGCAGCCGACAACCGAATCTTTCCATGTGAAATTCTCACCATATTTGTTCACTACTTACTACTCACAAGTGCAGCATGGATGCTCAGACAGGGTCTACTGCTTTCCATTAAAACCGACCCATGGATTTCAAAGTCCCTTTCCTGTGACAACGAACGGAATATGCGCAAAGTAATGTTTGTGTTAAAAATATGCGGTTGGATTTTGCCAGCATTTTACGTCGCTTTGACTATTGCCTGTACCTGGCCCAGTGCTTCTTATATGGATGTCTCTATCGCTTATTCCGATTCCTATTCAAAAACGAACACGACATTTGCGAGCAAGCTGACAAGGAAACAAGCGAAATACGACCGATGTTGGATTTTAACTAGCAATGGTGTAGTTGTGTGGGCTGCGATCGTCCCTGTGTCATTTATGCTGACAATCAACTTGATCATAATTGCACTAACTGTCCTACATGTGTGTAGGCTTACAAACAACTCAAACGCACTTAAACCACATCAAAACGCTTCTTGTATTACGAATGACTCCTTTACCTGCAGCGCGACTAACTTAAGAGCTACTGTAAAAGCGTTGGCGATTCTTCTTTTTATGCTGGGCATTCCGTGGGTGTTTGGCTTTTTTGTAAACTTCTACGACGATAATGTATCTGTTTTGTGTATCCACGCTTGTTTCAACGCCACCCAAGGTTTTTCTGTGTTCGTTTTGTATTGCGTTATCAAGCCTGAGACAAGAGCGGTTATACTGCGAGAATGGAGACGACGATTCACGTGCTAATACAGTTTTTGTCTTGAAATTTGTGGCAACAATTTATTGCTACCTTATAACATTTGCGCACTAAAAAATGCAGCAGCAAACGGTAAAGCTGACTCGTGTGGTCTGGTTTGAAACTCAAACGTTTTTTAATGGAAACGGCAGGAACCTTGCTTCTTTAGTTTTGTTTAATTTGCTTGATTGAAACATTTAAACTTTTTTTTGCATTTCCATCATTATGTGATGATAACCACATTAAAACAAATATGATTTCTATTGATTGATAAAGGGTAATTCCCAAAGATGAGATTTTGTTTACCAAATCAAAGTCAACAATCAACATAATGAGTTGAGTTGAGTTAAGTTTATTTATTTTATTTAGTATTTACAGACTTTGGTTTGCTCGGAGTCGGACCAGCCAGAAGACATTCGATAGCATTAGTGTTGAGAATTTGTTTTTACAGAAGTGTAATTTCCATATTTTAGTTACCAAGCTTAACGAAGATGTCTCATGAGAAAGAGTTTTCATGTGAAAATTATGACGAAAAGTTCAGAACAAAAATTCAGTTGTAAGTGTTTGCATTTAATTTAACTTGTTCAAATATAAACAAAACATAATAATATTGTATTAACAAATAAAAAACGAAAGTGGGAGAGAAGACAAACTACTTTGTGATGTCGATATTGAAGTTGGAAAACGAACTTTTCCAGCTCATAGGATTGTTCTTGCTTCACACAGTGATTACTTCAAGACCATGTTCACCACTAATGTTAGTGTGTAATATCTTGTGGTATTTATTTAGCTAAAATTATACCTGTTTCTACAGATGAAAGAGAAATATTCCCAAACTGTGAGATTGAATGAATTAAGTGCGGATGCTGTTGAACAAGTGCTTGATTTCATCTACACTGGCAAAATCAAGTTGACGGTTGATAATGTGAATGACATCATGAAAACAGCATCACTTCTACTTGTTGAAAGTGGGTTAGTTGAGTGTTGCAACTATTTTGTTGTGTTTAATTTTAAAATTTAATGTTTGATTAAATATCTGTATTTGCATGATTCATTTTACCTTTTGAGCTGACCATGTACATTTGTTCACAACGCATTTAGGTGTATTGAATTCTTAGTTTTTTTTTGCTTATTTACTTCAACAAACAAATATTACATTTGAGATAATATAGTTAGGTTTGGAATGTAATTGCCACAATATTGTATGATCAATGTTCTTTTTTTATTTATAGATTGTCAGGGAACATTGCACACTTCAAACTGGTTTATAAGTAAAAATAAATAAAATTGCAAAATTTGATATACCCAATTGTTGAGGGTTGAGATAGAGCTAGAAATGGTCAATTTGTTGTTGTGTAAATACATTTGTTTAGATCATGTATTTATATTTAGGTTTGCTTGATATTATTAATGATTATCTGGCTGAGACATTGGATCCAATAAGTGCACTTCAGTTAAGAGAGACAAGTCAATTGTTTTCACTCCATAAACTTGAGGAAGAAGTTGAAGAATGTATTGTAAAAAATTTTGGAGTTGTTTCGACTCAAAAGAAATTCATGGAAATTTCAGAAAAAGATTTGAAGAAATATTTGTCAATGGATGAAATCAATGTAAACATTTTTTTTGTTAAGATTTACATGTTTTTGCTCAATCAGTTGTTATGTAATTGATATAAACACCTTGAAATAAACCATATGAGTAAGATAATATCTAGATGTATACATTTTAACATAAACAAATGATTCCTTTTAAATTCTGTTTTAGGCATCTGAAGATGAACTGGTTTCTTGTTTGTTGAATTGGACAAAGGCAGACTTGTCAAGTAGACAAGAAAAGTTTTTGTTACTTTTTAAATTGATTCGACTTCAACGTGTTTCTGTTGAATATCTGGTGGATACTTTGAGAATTGAGGTGGGTAGTTTCAGCTGGTGAATATTTAGAATGATAAGTTTTGGCAACTTAACAGTTAATTATCCGGAAAAAAACATGGTTTAATTGATTTTTTTAGTGAAATAATTAGTTACCTATTTCTCAGCCATTAGTAAAAAGAAATCATGATTGTCGGGATCTTATTGAGGATGCAATGCATTTCCATTTGAAACCTGAGGGAATAGAAAAACAAGCAAAACGTCGTGGTAATGAAACAAGATCTGTGGGTGAAACTTAATTTCATTTTTGTACTGTATTGTTTTTGTGACATAAATTCAGGCCAGGGTGATCCATTTCTGTTGACACCAACTAACTCAATTCATGAGATTTCCATGTCAACATCAATGTCAGTTGAAGAGGTAATCATTTTCACTTCTGTGTTTATGCAGATACCATACTTTTACATACCCCCTTTTTAAACTAAGTGCAACATTTCATTGCTATTTGAGGCAGGGATTGAATATTTGTAAATGCATTGTTTATCAAATATACTAAAACATCAAAAATTTATTGCTTTGTGTGCAACTGAAAATAATTGCTGCATACATTTTGCACCAGATAACTCAGCCAATAATGCATGTGAGTCATGCAAGTGCTGTGGTGCTTCATGGTGACAAGCTGTTTTTCTTTGGTGGTTACAACCAAGATGGAAATGCTGCCACTACTTCAATTATTTCATTTGATGGCAATAATTGGAAAAGTGAAGGAAACATGAATTATGCTCGTGCAAATGCATCTGCTGTGACATTACAAGGTAAATTAAGTTGCTGTTTTAGGTATAGATATAGAGCTGTTTATATTTTAGGTATAGATATAGAGTTTTCAAAAAGATGCAAGGTGGTGCAATAAGTTACACAGGCAGGGATATTAGGTGTGCTTGGTTGTTGTCATACTTTATAAAATGTTTTGCAGCAAAGCCACTTGATTTGGTTGGTTACAGCAGAGATTCCAAAACGGTTTAACTTGTATGCCATGAGGTTTAACAAAGTTTTTACATTCCAATTTTATCCCAAAACTCTGCTTGTGTGCCACTGATTATTAAAATTAGACTGTCACAACCACCTATTTGGTGCAACATGGGAGGCATTATTTCTTAATCTGTTATAATGGACAAACAATATGTGTCTTTTATTGATGTGAGTGCACAAGGCAATGTTAAAAGGTCATAAAAAAAAACGAATATGTTTGAACTTAAAACACAACCCCAAACAAAACCAAAAAAATGCGATAAAAATTCATTTTGTTTAAACATGAATTATATGCATTTTGTTGCTGTTACTGATATCAGTTGTTTCTCATAGGAAAAAATATGTGTTTATTGTCATAAATTATAAGATATTTGTCTGCTGTTTGGTGATGGTTTGTAATCTTGCAGAACAGAGATTTTGTTGTTTCTTTTTGCAAAAATGTAACAAAACAGTTTTAACGTTATTTTTGCAGAAGAAATTTATGTTTTTTGTGGGGAGTCAAATGGAAGTTACATACGTAAAACTGAAATATTCAGTGGTGGCCAATGTGTAGAAGATCAACAAATACAATCAGGTTATGATAGAAAATGTGCTGCCACGGTTGCAGTTGGAGGTAAAAACATGGTTGTATTTGTATTAAAACAGATTTAAAATCTACTTCTGTTCAGACAATGCTTTCACTATTGGAGGTTTGTACAGATACCAGACATATACCACTTATGGAAATTACACGTACATTGATAAAGGTGCGACTGGTTGCATTATAGTTATGGAGAATTGTAACTTTATGTATTTTTTTTTACTGCAGTGCAACACAATACTACTCGAATTGATATAAGGAATAGACAAAAGTTTGATGGTCACAATTTAAATGAAGGAAGACATTCGTTTGGTACTTCTATGGTTGGAAGCAAAATATTTGTTTGTGGTAAAAAATGTTTTTGGACACACTTTTCTGTAAACTTTGATATTATAACAAGTGAACCACTGAAACAATAACCTAGTTTTATGGTATGCTTTATGATTTAGAATGATGCTTTTATTTTATCTTGTGTATGCCACCAAACTTGCCACCAAAAAGAGTAATTTATAAAATTTGAAAAAAAGTTTAACATTTAAAAAACTGTGTCATTTAGCTGTGTTTTACTTCACACCCACAGTGTCCAACCTAGTCACATATCTTTCAGTGCCACTTGCTGCACTAGTGAGATTCCAACACACCTGGGTTCTATTCATTTTAGCTTATGTTGTTGTTTTTAACCGTATCTTTTACTGTTGTTATAGCATATTTACAACTGCTAGGTTCTTGAATTTGTGTCCTTTATTTTTGAGCCAAGATTGTTATGTGCTTATTATTTTGGTAATGTCGATGTACATCTTACGTAATGCAATTTAAGTTGTTATTTCAACTGTTTAACTGATGTTTTTTGCCACATATGTTCAAAGGTGGTCTTGACAACCAGAATCAGCCTGTATAAGAAAAAATGTAATATAAGAAAATATTATGTGTGGAAGTTGCTCAAACTATTTTACTAGCTTTTTTTACATATCTATGTGTATATCTATGTAGTTTTCAGAAATCATTTAATTTTGTTTAAAAGGTGGGCTTAATGCCAAAAGCCAACCAGTAAACTCAATTGAAGTTCTTGACACCACGAACATCAATAACAATACTCCATGGACAATCCTACAACAAAATCCACCATGTCAACTTGGTCAGACATCAGCTCTGTTGTTTGGAGATGATCAAATGCTTGTGCTTGGGTGAATAGTCAATTATGGCTAAAATGCAACCTCAAACTTTTGTGACATGAATGTAGTCAACTTATTTTGTTACAGACAAAGTGATGATCTCTACTGTTTTGATTGCACTGCATCACAGTGGAAAAAGGAAATACATACAGGTGGCAGTTTTTTAGTTGTTTCAATACACTGTCTTTTCCAATACATGTTTTAAAAAAATTAAATTAGTTTGCTATTAGTTAATTTGTTGACTGTTTATAGGAGACAAAAAGAAAAATCAGCATACTATTTGCAAACTTGGAACAGCTACAGGAAGATCAAAGTTGTTTAAACTTTAAGCGAAATGACTAAGTTTACAAACTTAGCTCATTTGATTTAAAGCATTTAAGTTATAGTTTGTACATTGCACTTTAGGTAATTAGCAAAAAATTACAGAAAATTATGTTTTTTAACGCTCTTTAAAATAACTCATGTAGACTTTTAACTAATCCCATATACTATTCTAACCTTCAATCTTCACCTTGACATTTGTTGTTGTGCCATTTTACCACTGTAGTAACTAGGACATCAGTTTGCAGTTTTAAGAATTCATTGCCAGTGTTTAGTCCTGTCCTGGTGATCTATATATAGTTACATGAGTAATGATTTCAGTTTCTAACGCTATGTCACAAAAAATGGACTCCTATACGTTTTCCTTCATTATTGATAACCCTTTACATATTAAGTATGTTGGGCCAGATTATAACGTATAAACCCACACTGCCACCAGCTTTTTTCATCATTTGTACAGAAGAGGTTTCTGCTGTGGAAACAGAATTTGAGCCTTTAACATCAGTAGCAAGATTTATTTGATGTTCCAACTTATCTTTTTTATAAAAACTCCTCAATTGCTATAGTCAACTTCTCCATGCTTGTCGTGGTAGTTGTTCCTCCCATAATGATTTCATTATTCAGATACAATTTATTCAGATTTTAAATTGAGCAAAATGGCTTTTAAATGTTCCTATGCAGTCAAAGTACCTTATTTAAATAGAGTGGAAATTTAATGCGACGGTTGAAGTGGTTCACTTGTATTTGACATTGAGGGCAATGTGCACAAAATCACGATTGTGTTCAATCCAAGCGGTTGGATTTTGTCAGAGTTTTACGTCGCTTTGACTATTGCCCGTACCTGGCCAAAGACTTCGTTCATGGACGTTTCTGTCCCCTACTATTATTCCTATTCAAGTTTTATGTATTTTTGCTATTATATTTTGTTGTACCTTGATGCAGCAGACATAGTAACACATTATGGTGTGTGGCACAAACAATGCAAGACACAACTGCAATAACCTAGCAGTTGAAAATACGCTAAAACAATACTACGAAAGCAAGAGCGATGGTAAAAAAACGGGCGTATCTGGTAGAGAGAAAGGGGCCTGCGGGGTTGGAATCTCGCTGGAGAAATGAGTGGCATTAAAGGAGACGCGACTTGGTTTGACAACACGGTTTGCTTCCGGTCGGCTAAATAATAGAGGTAGGTAAACGACGATCTCCGCAAATTAACCATACCCAACATCATGAAATCCCAATTGATTAGGCCAAAATGTGACAACATACACTAAAACGGCAGTAAAGTCGTGTAGTAATAAGAACAATAATGTCAAACATTGAATCAGCTTATCCTTTTCAAAAACGAACAAGACTTTTGCGGACAAGCTGAAAAGAAAACATTCTGTATTTCAACTAGCAACGGTGTAGTTGTGTGGGCTGCAATCGTCCCTGTGTCATTTATGCTGACAATCAACTTGATCATAATTGCACGCACTGTCCTACATGTGTAGAGGCTCACAAACAACTCGAACGCACTTCAACCACATCAAAATGTGTCTTGCACTGCTAGTGATTCCTTTTTCTGCAGTGCAACTAACTTAAGAGCTTCTACAAAACCGTTGGCGATTCTTCTTTTTATGCTGGGCATTCCTTGGCTGTTCGGCTTTTTTGTAAACTTCTATGACGACAATGTATATGTTTGCCGCATCCACGCTTGTTTCAACGACACCCAGGGTCTTTCTGTGTTTGTTTTGTATTGCGTTATCAAGTCCGAGACAAGAGCGGTTATACTGCGAGAATGGAGACGACGATTCACGTGCTAATAAAGTTTTTGTCCTAAAATGTGTGGCAACAATTCAATACTTTTTTGTGACAACTCCTGAAGCATGCAAACCTAATAGTTCAGTGCACCTGTGTCGCTATGTTTTCTTTCACTGAACGAAACAAACTCAACTCAACTCAGAGCACATTATATGAAATCTTTGGGTTGGCAGATTCGTTGCAACGTTTCATATTTTTGTTTAAAAAAAAACAATTTTTCAGCCGAAAACGTTTCCTTTAAAAAAGTTCCATACAATAGAGGTACCACCATAAGTTAATATCAATGCCTAGAACAGTGCTGTTCAACCTGTTTTGGTTTGGTAAACCCTTAAAGTTGTTGTGACAAACTCATGCACCCTGTTTAGTTTTAAAAAAATGCGATATGAAAATTTATTATGCATGTCATCATCAACCGCACTGAAAGTGTTAGACATCAACATTAAAAAAAATACAGAGGTTCATTTATACATCAGTTGGTACCTACATCTTTTTTTTTCTAATACCCTGCAAGTCAAATATGAATGGTTCATTAAAAGTTTATGATATACCTTTTTGTACTGGTCCACCATGCACACCGATTGAAGAGCACTGGCTTAGAAGCATGTTTGTCTTTAAATGTAGCCTAGTCGCACTTTAAATATGTTCAGTTTTGTGGGGATATCTTGCATTGAGTAATATTTACAATTTCAGATGCTGTTTTAAACACCCAATTAACCACTGAAAAGGAGATATATGACGCTGTTGGCACCTGCCTTAAGTATGCCCCAGACAGAAGAGGTGGGGGCGAAAGAAAAAGCATATAGTTTGCCATATCAGCATCTTGTTGTCTGCTACTTTCGTTTTTTTATTTTTCCCTATTATTAAAATCGCATTTACATGCTGGTTTATTATGGTTTTGTTGTTACGTAATTGAGACGTAGATTTTGTATCCTAAATTGAAACCCAACTTTTAAAAACAACCAGCAGATATCGTTTGACCAACGTCATGTACGGACGCCAATTAAATGTCGTTGTACGACGTCATTGCAATGTCATAGTAAAGACGTTGAAACTACAGTTACATATTCACATCGAAAAAACTTTCAAAAACAACCAGCAGATATCGTTTGACCAACGTCATGTAAGGACGTCACTTGAATGTCATTGTTCGACGTCATTGCAATGTCATAGTAAAGACGTTGAACCGACAGTTACATAATCACATCGAAAAAACTTTCAAAATCAACCAGCAGATATCGTTTGACCAACGTCATGTGAGGACGTCACTTGAATGTCATTGTTCGACGTCATTGCAATGTCATAGTAAAGACGTTGAACCGACAGTTACATAATCACATCGAAAAAACTTTCAAAATCAGCCAGCAGATATCGTTTGACCAACGTCATGTGAGGACGTCACTTAAATGTCGTTGTTCGACGTCAGTGCAATGTCATAGTAAAGACGTTGAAACAACAGTTACATACTCACATCGAAAAAACTTTCAAAATCAACCAGCAGAAACCGAAATTTCAACCAATGGTCGCAACCAATTTATAACGTTAAAATGACGTCGCAGTGCCCACTGGGTGGGTCCAGTTCAGAACACAGATGATTTTTAATTTAAACTTTCACGACGGAAACTTCGCTCCTTTTGTTTGGTTTGATTTTGTAAAAACGCTCGATTAAGCACTTAAATTCTTTGTTGAAAAATATGTTAATTTGTCCTGATCACTGCACTAAAAATATTATTTCTGTTGGTTTGTGAAAGGGTAATTCCCGAAGTGCAGAGTTTGTTTGCAGTTTGCACCCAAAATCAACATAAAATATGGAAGTTCCGGGTACAAAATTTGGTCTAGTGGTAAGTTTATGCGGAAGAGTTTGGAGGCATTTGTTGTTGGGCAATCACTGTAACTTCATCCTATTCAACAAAACTTGTTTTTGCAGAAGTGTAATTTCCACAGTTTAGTTACCAAGGTTAACCAACATGTCTCATGAAAAAGAGTTTTCATGTAAAAATTATGACAAAAATGTTCAGGACCAAAATTCAGTTGTAAGTGTTTAATTTCATTTCCATTTGTTTTGTGTTTAAATGTTAATGAAACGTATTAAACAACCACAAAACTTAACTTTCAATATGCATAAAGGGGTAGAGAAGATAAACTACTTTGTGATGTCGATATTGAAGTTGGGAAACGATCTTTTCCGGCACATAGGATTGTTCTTGCTTCACACAGTGATTACTTCAAGACCATGTTCACCACTAATGTTAGTCCTCAATATCTTGTGCATTTCATTAACTAAAATTTTACTTGTTTCTGCAGATGAAGGAGAAATATTCTCAAACTGTGAGATTGAATGAAGTAAGTGCAGATGCTGTTGAACAAGTGCTTGATTTCATCTACACTGGCAAAATCAGGTTGACAGTTGATAATGTGAATGACATCATGAAAACAGCATCACTGCTTCTTGTGGAAAGTAGGTTTGTTATTGGTTGCAACTACATTGCTCTGTTTGATTTTCTAATGTTATGTTTTTAAAACTCACTTTATATTGACTTAATTTAACTGGTGAGTGGACCATGTACATTTTTTAACAACCCAAATGAACACAATTTTAATTGAGTATTTTTTGATCATTTAACTAAAAAATTTTGTTATGTATGCTTTGGTTGAAATATAATTGCCTATCTCTTGTAACTGCAATATTTGTCATAGATGTTCTTGTTGGTGTTTGAAAGATTTATGGGGTTTAGCGTAATGTGTCACAACTAACAGCATCTCAGAACATACCTTTGTCATGACACAAACTGGTTGTAACATATTAGTATTTCTATTTTTATTAACAAAAAATTAAATGTAAACTTGGAAAATTTGAATTAATCAATTTGATTTAAACAAACCCAATTGTAAAATTATTTTCTCCTTTTACTACTTGAATACAGCTTTAAAACTGACCGTAGTCAGAATAGGGTATAGGTCTGGATGATGTGGTCAATTCGTATTGCATGTCCTTCAAATATAAGTTGTTATATTTAGGTTTGCTTGATATTATTAATGATTATCTGGCTGAGACATTGGATCCATTAAGTGCACTTCACTTGAGAGAGACAAGTCGATTGTTTTCACTCCACAAACTTGAGGAAGAAGTTGAAGAATGAATTGTGAAAAATTTTGGTGTTGTTTCAACTCAAAAGAAGTTCATGGAAATATCAGAAGAAGATTTGAAGAAATATTTGATAATGGATGAAATTAATGTAAATGTTTTGTATCTATTCGTTGTGGTAGTTAAATTTAGCTAGGATAAATAGGTTATAAAAATAAGTATGTTTTTTGTATGAGATGTTTACTTACAGTTACATTTATGCATTGTTAGCATTGTCTTAAATTACATAAGTATACCACAACATGGTTGGGCATTTTGGTCTTTGAAATTATTCCAATGCTGTGTTGCTATGATTTATTTCATCTAGTTAATTAAGCTTAATTTGGTTCTTTCTGGAAAAATTAGGTACAAATTGTTTCAGGCATCAGAAGATGAACTGGTTTTTTGTTTGTTGAATTGGACCAAGTTGGACCATTTGTCAAGTAGGCAAGAAAAGCTTTTGTCTCTTTTCAAACTGATTCGAATTCGACATGTTTCAGTCGAATATCTTGTCGATACTTTAAGAAAAGATGTGAGTTGTATTTCTGAATGAAATGTTCTTGTTTAGTGTAATGTTTTATAAAAATTTTTATGTGTAAATAAACACAAAAGTCAGAGAAGGTTTTTCAGGGACCTTGCAATCATTTAATTGTTGCCTCTTTGACCAGGTTTGCAGCAAATAAAAAATTATAAATGATTTGTTTTAGCCATTAGTGAAAAGAAATCATGATTGTCGGGATCTTATTGAGGATGCAATGCATTTCCATTTGAAACCTGAAGGAATAGAAAAACAAGCAAAGCGCATTGGTAAAAAACAAGGTATGTTTGTAAACCAACTATTACTGTTTTTAAATATTATGCATTTGTAATGCATTACAGTAAACTGGAAACAACTCAAACTAAATGTTTTTTAACTAAATAGTTATTTGCAGAAAAAGAAAAACAGGCTACATTTTGTTGACACCAGAAAATTCTATTGAAAAAATTTCTATGGATGAAACAACAGAAATGGAAGAAGTATGATGAATTCAGGATTTTACTTAAAATGCTTTTGATGAAAACCTAAGGAAGAGATGAAAGAATCGAATAACATTGTTACACAGATAACCCAGCCACCAATGCATGTGAGTCATGCAAGTGCTGTGGTGCTTCATAATGACAAGCTGTTTTTCTTTGGTGGAAACAATCAAACTGGAAGTGTAACAAGTTCAATCATTTCATTTGATGGCAGTAATTGGAAAAAAGAAGGAAACATGAAATATGCTCGGACACATGCAAGTGCTGTGTCAATACAAGGTGAACTGATGACAGTTTCATTTTGTATTATACTATAATAAACACATTGTTACCATGTAGTATATTAATAAGCCAGCCTACATAACATATCAAGCTAGTTTATCTGTTGTGGCGAACCCTAGTAAAACATTTTATTTCATGTGACAAATCATATGTACACAAAATTTACAGCAGAATTTTCGGCTCTGATCATATTTTAATTGATAAGCAAATATTGTATCTGTTGACTTTTTCATTTGTTTTATAGATCATGGTATTTCTTTCACAAATTTTGTTTAATTGTTTTTGTCTTTAATCAAAAGCATTGTGATACTTTTCCAGAGGACATGTATGTATTTTGGGGTGTTGGAAATAGAAGTTGTGTGCTTCAAACTGAAATATTTTGTGGTGGACGATGTGTAGAAGATTAACAAAAACAATCAGATTATTGCAGAACTAAAGCTTGTACAGTTGCAGTGGGAGGTAAACAACAAACTAGTTTTCCTATAATTAATCAAATAATCTGATTTTTGTTTAGATTATATTTTCACTATTGGAGGTTGCGCTCAAGCAGGATTTCATACAGGTTGCATATTTGAAATATTGTAAAATGTAAATATTTTAGGCAATTTTGCTAATTACATTGTTAGCAGCACATCAAATTACCACACGAATAAATGTAAAGAATGGAGAAAAGTTTAATGGTCACAATTTGAACCATAGAAGAAATTCATTTAGTGCTTGTGTGGTCGGCACCAAAATATTTGTTTGTGGTGAGTAACTTTTATTCTGACATATTTACAATAAAATTATTATGTAGATATCTTTAGATTACGAAAATCAGCTTTTATTTAACTATCCAATCAAGTAAGCATTTTGAAATATTGTGTTTTTTACTAAAGCCTTCAGTTTATTTGTTGTAGTAACATAGCCTTTTACCCACTGCTTATTATCTTTACATGGCACAACTCCTATGATTTTTTTAAATTTTGTTTCCTTTCATTTACAGTTGTTTTAGGTTTTTGCAGCTGTGTGCTATGTTTCTGTGGCAGATAATTATATTCTGTTGTTGTTATGTTTGTTTTTTTCAAAATGCACATCAAAATGCAATATAATAAATATTACTGTGATAGTTATTCAAACTCTTTTACTAGTAATTGTTCATGTATCTATGTGTAAGGTTTATATGGAAAACATATAATTTGTTTAAAGGTGGGTTTGGCACCACGGGCACCACAGTAAAATGTCAATTTATGGCGAAAATATGACCAAGAAACTTCATGACATGAAACTAAACCAGTCAATTAATGTTTTACAGACAAAGTGATGATCTTTATTGTTTTGATTGCACCACTTCACAATGGAAGAGGGAAATCAATACTGGTACTTGTTTTGAGAGTTTTTAAAGTTTTCATTTAAATAGGCTATATATTCTAATGAAATTATTTTTTGTTATGTACTAAATTAGTTCTAGATGGGTTAATTTGGTGACCATTATTTGTTAATCACAGGAGATAAAAAGAGAAATCAACACACCATTTGCAAACTTGGAACAGCTGCAAGAGAATCAAAGCTGCTCAAACTTTGAACTAAACTGGCAAAGTTCCCAACGTTTCTATTCTTCACAATATGTATCATTTCGTTATTTGTTTATTTAGGTGCATCACATTGTTTAAATTTAAATACTGCAGTCTTAAATACACATGTCGCAATGTTGTTTTTCTTCAAATTTTTTTTTAACTTATCAAATATGATTTTTAATACATAGTCATATTGTTAACGTTTCCTGCTTCTCACCTTACCAACTGTGTTTGTGGTTATTGTGATTTGGTTTTGTTTATTGTTATGTTTCTTTAAAATGCTATTGTAATATTTCATCTTAGTTGTTTATATCATGATTTTTCACTAAGCATATGCAATTTTATTTTGATGTGTATGCTGACATGATGTAGAATACAGAGAAATTTTGAACCAATTGGGTTTGTGCGTTTTATAAATTATTCCCCCGAGCCAAACTTCAATATTTGTCAAACAAGCAACCTCACACGTGACATCTGACGTTGTTTTCTGTTTCTATGAAACGACCACAATATGCCTTGTTTGTGCTAAAAATATTCGGTTAGATTTTGCCTGCGTTTTACGTCGCTTTGACTATTGCCTGCACCTTGCCGAGTGCTTCGTATCGCCTACTCTGACTCCTATTTAAAAACGAACACGAAATTTGCGAGCAAGCTGACAAGGAAACCAGCGAAATACGACCGATGCTGGATGTTTACTAACACCGGTGTAATTGTGTTGTGTAAGCCTTCGCCTTGCGTGTTCACGACTTGGACTGAAAGAAGTTGTAGTTTTGTTTTGATGACTCTAAATCAGAGCAAATTTTGGACAGTGGAAAAATCCACAAACACAGGACATAAAAAAAACAATTTTAAGTGACACCAAATCGTTACAGAGGGCTGTGAGCGTTCTGTTTCATCGATATGGTCACCCGACGTCTTTCTGTCTTTGCTTTAATGAAAAGCCGGGCATTGTTGGGACGATTTTTTGAAAAAAGTCTTTGTATTTTTTATCGAACTAATCAGTTGTATATCTACAAATTCTAGTTGAGGGCAATCTTTGTCGAAAAAAGGTGGGTGTCAATCTTTGTCGAAAGGGCCTACTAGCATAGATCCTGTGAAATGTCTCAGTACAAGCGTTTTTTGCGTTCGTTTGCAGCGTCGTCGGAACTCTGGGTTGGGTTGAGCAAATGTGGTACCGCGAAGGAGCTTACCTCGCTTTGTTTGGTCTCAATATTAAATGCCGTAACAGTGTGAGTAAAATGTTTCGGATCTCACTGAATTAGGTCGCGAGTGTGATTAAATACTTTATCCTTTGTTCCTCTTGCTTTTTAAACGAAGCAACTTCGACATCAAATAAATGACATGGTGTTTTTGAAATGAAAGCAGACATTCAAACCGCTTGTCATATGGGTTCGGTTTAGGTTTTTAAATGTTCTATATTTTGCTCCAGGTTTTTATTCCGGTTTGAGTGAACTACCCGGTCAGAATGGATTTGCGTTTTTCCATTGGTTTAAATTTAGTGATGCACCGAAGTTTCGGTTGGCCGAAACATTTCGGCCGAATTCGCTGTTTTCCAATGTTTCGGTTTCGGCCCGAACTTTTTTGAAAATTCGGCCGAAACCGAACCCTTTTATTGCATGGAATTAAGGCCTTAAATTTCATTTACGCCCATACGAAACATCATTAATTAACTATTTGTTGTATCTATGAAATACCAGCCACGTTGTCTGCAAAATATTAGATGTTTAGCAAAGATTACCCAGTGTGAAAGTGATTTTAGTTTGTCAAAATTGAGTTCACTCGCATCAACAACACAAGGTTTAGTTGAAACCATCCAAAAAACGGGGATTTTAGGTTCGGTCTGATTCGGCCGAAATTATTCGGCCTCATGGCCGAATATTCGGTTTCGGCCCGAACCTTTTTTGGCGGGTTCGGTGCATCACTAGTTTAAATCCTTTTTTGTTTAATTGTAATTTGAAATTCAAGCCATCATCTACAGTGTAGATTCTACACGATCTTATCAAATTCCTAAAGAATTTTGACCGTGCCCTGCGCGACACTTAATTTGTATATTCTTCAATAGCCTACGTTGTTCTGAAATAATTTACTGGTTTGTTTCCGGTTTGAGTTTTTAAGGAAATACAATTTACAGTTCGGTTTGGCAGGGTTCGGGTTTAAGAAAAAAAAAGCTCAAACCAATTCGCGGGCTTGAACCTAGTTCCCGTTCGATTTCTTGAACAAAACGATAGATGGATTGTTTGTACAGGGTAAACCCCGGAGTGGAGACTTCGTTTACACAGCAAACTAGTTGTTCAGTTACTAATTCCTTGAATGGAGTGTTGTTTGCACATTTACCGTTTCTGATTTCCACATTCCACACAGCAGTGCAACCATGTCTGATGAAAATGTATTTTCCTGTGAAAATTATGGTGAAAGTTTTCGATCTAAAATTCAACTGTAAGTGTTTTGCTATGATTATTTTTGTGTGTAAAGTGATGCTGTAGCATGTACATATTT
Source organism: Phallusia mammillata (assembly GCF_965637545.1). NCBI lineage: Eukaryota > Metazoa > Chordata > Ascidiacea > Phlebobranchia > Ascidiidae > Phallusia > Phallusia mammillata. The sequence continues at coordinate 5,322,405 of NC_137252.1, forward strand.
TTGTAATAATTAAGTTTTGATTAGAGTAAAAAAATACTGTTTTTAAATTATTACATATCAAGTAAATGCTTGATGACAGTAATTATGAAAAACGTTTCAACATGTTGCTAAAACATAAAAAGCCTAAAATAGAAAAGTATTTCCTTTAGCTTTTAAATCAATATCTTATAATCTAAGTTGAACAATTGACTTCAACAATGGCATGTGTCTAATGAGGAAAATATTGTCAGCTCTTTATGCGATTGTTGTGTTACTTATTTAACAACAAAACTTTTCAAGGGGAAGAGAAGAGAAACTACTTTGCGATGTTGATATTCAAGTTGGAAAACGAACTTTTCCAGCCCATAGAATTGTTCTTGCTTCAAGCAGTGATTACTTTAAGACCATGTTCACCACTAATGTTAGTAGCAAAGTTTCATTTAGTTCCTTTGAAAAGATGATTTAGATTTCTTTGACAGATGAAGGAGAAATATTCTAAAATTGTAAAGTTGCATGAAGTAAGTGCAGAAGCTGTTGATCAAGTGCTTGATTTCATCTACACTGGCCAAATCAGGTTGACTGTTGAGGATGTAAATGACATTATGAAAACAGCATCACTACTTCTTGTGGAAAGTGGGTTTGTTAATGGTTTGTTATTAGATCATAAAGACCTTGAATAACTTCTTAAAAACTTTGACTAGGAAACTGTTGTACTACATTATGATCTGTTCTCTTTCGTATAGAGCAGGGGTCACCAAACTACGGCCCGCGGGCCGGATCCGGCCCACGAGGTCATTTCATCTGGCCCGCGACCACATTTTTTAGGTTGCCAAGTTGTATCAATAACTTTGTAACATTAAAAGTTAATCTACTCCTTACAAAAGTTTTTCTGTGGGGATATTTAGAATTGATATTACCAAGTTTCATAGGATTATAACGTCCAGGATTTATCCAAAGCCAGTTTGTTACGTCACAGGTAAGACTACAAGTGTTAATTGTGCGCAAACAATTGCCCTCTATAGTCACTTGTGCCGTAATATACAAGCATTGCTCGTAAGATAAGACTAATTATACAGTTCAATGTTCACATGACCAGTTTTTGAATGAGATTATAGAAAGACCATATCTTGGCGCACCTAAAAAATTGCGTGCTAAGTTTGGAAAGACGGCGCTAGGGCATGTAAATAATGCAGCCCGCACGAATCAGTATTAAACTTATCTGGCCCGCAGTGAAAAAAGTTTGGTGAACCCTGGTATAGAGGATGCAAAATGTACTGCAAGTGCAAAATACGCATTTAAAACACGCACTTACAGATTGCGTATTAGTGTAAAATTAAAAAATTAAAAAAAAATCTTTCTCAAGAACAGGTGGTTCACAATGACATTTTGTAAACTTAAAGTGGTATGCCATCACAGAAAAGATCACTGCTTTAAATGGTTGTCTTTTCACATTGTTACCATAATACTGGATAGTGTATGTAGTATTACAATGCTGTGCAGTTGTATGTTAACAATGTTAAGCCAGCATTTTTAGTTTTCAGTTAAGGTTACATATATTAGAATTTCGAACTTATAGAAATAAATAAAATAAACTTGCAAAAATCTACTTTTTGTATGTAATGCTAAATGCTTTGTTGCATGAAGTAAAATGTGGGTTTTCCTGATATTGTCTACATTGCCACAAGGTCATCTTCTACAAAAATTACAGTTGAGAATCATTGATGCACCTGTGTAATGTTACATTATATATATATATATTTAATACTTAAACCTAAACAAGAAGTTTCACAGTTTGGGTTGAATTTTGTAAAATGCGTTACTTGTAGTGACGGGACATATTCCAAAACATAAAAATGATAATGGTCAACTAATAGTACCGAATTTAATGGCTTGCATTATATAATTTGGTGACAATTGTACAATTATTTTAAAGATGAGAAATGCTGAATATGGACAACCTTAATAGGAGGCAGTATATATAATTAGAAATATATAGTTTCCGGGATGGTAATGGCAAACATTAAATAAAAATAAAACATTTTGACTCAAAACTATAAGCCCACCTGTATTGTGTAAACATGTGAACTTTCCAATTTTATATTTAGGTTTGCTTAAGATTATCAATGATTTTCTGGCTGAGACATTGGATCCAATAAATGCTCTTCCCTTGAGAGAGACAAGTCAATTGTTTTCGCTACATGAATTTGAGGAAAAAGTTGAGGAATGTATTGTGGAAAATTTTGGAGTTGTTTCATCTCAGGAAAAATTTGTTGAGATTTCGTTAAAAGATTTGTGGAACTATTTATTGATGGATGAAATTAATGTAAATATTTTTTAATGTAAATATTTTGTGTACTGAAAGTGCCACTTTACATAATGTTTATCAACAAATGAATGCTCATATTAATGTATACATAAAAACATAAATTGTTTCTCCAATGTAGTTAGCAGTAAAATAACCTAAAAATACTGGTCATGTTTCAGGCATCCGAGGATGAACTTGCTTCTTGTTTGTTAAATTGGATTAAAGCAGATTTGTCAAGTAGACAAGAAAAGTTTGGGTCACTTTTTAAGTTGATTCGACTTCAATATGTTTCTGTGGAATATCTGCTTAATACTTTGAGAAATGATGTGGGTGTCTTTTGAAAACTTTTTGCTTGTTTAGTTTTCTGTTTTATTAGTATGCTTTGTAGGGTAATAGCTAGAGATGTGCCGAATATTTGGTTTGCCGAAATGATATGGGCGAATCAGCCATTTTTGTAAAGATTAGGTTTCGGCCAATATTTACTGCGATTTTACTGAAACCGAATCTTTTCTGAACACAAATTAACGTGTTTTCTTCTTAGTAAGGTAGCACACAATCTTTCAAACTACACTTTGACTAAAATAGCGTCAATTATATATTATCTTTTTTACCACTGTGGACAAAAAAGTCAGTAATTCATTGTCAGGTTAACAATCATGCTTAAGACAATGTTAAGCCCTACGGAACTAAAATATGGAAGAAACACAACTATTCTGCACTGATTCTCTGGTAAATAAACTTATATTTTCATGTCAAATACATAGCATACAACTTTGCATGACATCATAAATAAATCGGTTGAATTTATTTGGCAAAACCTGCATAATATTAGGTTTTGGCCAAACCAAAATTTAGCCAATTCGGTACGTCACTAGTAATAACCGATGATAAAAAGTGTGTTATACAAAAAATTATCAAAAGTATTCTTAACATTCTAATATCCATCTCACAAGTTTCTCAAAATTAAAAACAATTTCATTTGCTTAGCCCCTTGTAAAGAGAAACCAAGATTGTCGTGATCTTATTGATGATGTGATGCATTTTCACATAAAACCAGAAGAAATTAAAAAACAACCCAAACGTCAAGGTAACAGATGTGTTTCTGACACAAATTCCTTTTTTACTTTAAAGTTTTTGTTTGCATAAAGGTAAACAGACTACATTTTTGTTGACACCAAGAAATTCAGTTGAAAGTATATCCATGGGAGAATCAACAACGAAGGAAAATGTAAGCAAAACCACATGAAATGTTTTGTAGCTCAAAAATGTTAGCATTTAAGAAAAATGAATTTTACTAAACATTAATGCAAGATGGTTAACTAAGTCATTGTTTTTATGGGTCCCCTTCCCTGAAGACGTTTGGACAATTTGGACCATTCATAGGAGCTGCTTGTTGTGTTTAACCTTGTAGCCCAATTTCACCCTACTAGTCCTCTAAAATAAGTGAATTAAAAAAAGTCTTAATGATATGAAATTGGCAAAGTTTATTGAACATACTATTTTAAGTCTTTTATCCCATTATGCCACTACTTACTCTATCAAAAAAGACTGGTAAATAGGATATACTTCAAACAATATCTAGGGTTAATCCGATTTATACAGTTTGTACTCTATGTGTTATTATTTATGACCAGTGCTGATCACTGTGTTTTACCTTACAACACCTGACTTTCTCATGGTTATCTCTTGAAATGCATTATTTTAAACTTTGCATGTGTGGGGACCCATGAGTTTCTGCCTGCAGAAACAACTAAGGTTATAAGAGATGAGGGCTAATATGGGACCCAATAGAAAATAGGCATAGGAAATATAATAATGTTTTAAAATAGGTTATAGTGTAAACACAACGACAGAATGTGCTAAGCCACCCTTCTAGTTCTTTCATAGATAACTCAGCCATCAATGCATGTCAGTCATGCAAGTGCTGTGGTGCTTCATGGTGACAAACTGTTTTTCTTTGGTGGATATCCCAATCCAAACAATATTGTTGCTACAACTTCAATAATTTCATTTGATGGTAAAAATTGGAAAAATGAGGGAAACATGAACTTTGCTAGAGCAAATGCAAGTGCTGTGTCAATACAAGGTGACCTTTGATATACATATTTATTTATTTGAATAAAACAGATTAATTTCTTTTTTTCTTCTGTTTGTAGTTCACTCAATCTGTTGTTTTGTAGTGGCTCTGGTTTATGAGATGTTTTTAGCGTTTTGTTGCAATTAGAAAACTTTTTTTTGAACAAAATTTTGCAGATGATATTTATGTGTTTTGTGGTGAGTCAAATGGAGCTTATGTGAATCAAACTGAGAAGTTTAATAGTGGAAGATGTGTAGGAGATCAACAAAAACATTCAAATTATCAACGGACACATGCTGCCTCAGTTGCAGTTGGAGGTAAATATAACTGTTTACCTTTTTTACAAAAACTCAAAAATCCTTATTTTGTCAGACAATATTTATACAATTGGAGGAGTATTTACACAGCCAACTCAAGTTTCACACTACAATCAACAACGCCATGGTGTAAACCAAAATGCAGGTTGTGCACTAGCTAAATTCCTATGTGTCTCTTTCCTCTACTTGTTTTTTATTAACAGTTGTTCAAGTTATTACAACACGAATAAACATAAAAAATGGGCAAAGGTTCGATGGTAACAATTTAAATCATGGAAGACACTCATTTGGAACTTGTGTGCTTGGAAGCAAAATATTTGTTTGTGGTCAGTTGTGAGTTGTTGTTGGTCTTCTGCTGTTTATTGTCCTAAAACGAAAAAAACGATAGATGTATATTATAAAACAAAGACAACTGGAAGTAAACATTCATAATAAATAAGCCTTCATAATAAAAAAATGGGTTGCATGTGTACCCTGCGCTGCTACTGGTAAAACACAGATCTTGTCTCCTACAAACATAGTTTATTCTGTGTGTAGATCAGATATCCTGTTTTTGTGTTAAATGCAAATTGCAAAGTTATTTGCTGTTATTGATCTTTAAGGTTCTGTGAATTTTTGACCAAACCAAGAATTTAATTTTGCTTTAAGCTGGTATTAACCAAACCAACCAGCCTATAAACTCAATTGAGGTTCTTGACACGACAAACATTATCAACAACAACAATATTCCGTGGACAATTGTACAACAACAAATTCCATTACATCTAGGAAAAACATCCTGTGTGTTGATTGGAGCTGATCAAATGCTTGTTCTTGGAGGGTAAGTACAATGTTAATATAAGGGATTAATGTTTGATTGGTTTGGGCTACGTAGATCTGTAAGGTAAAATGTTTCATGATCATGTCTGGCTTTTGTTCCTGTGCTTTTCCAACTAGTCCCCAAAACTAAAATGTTTCTCAACACTTTATCATGCTGGATACGACAAAAAAGTTTTTTTTGCATAAACGCTTAAAGTAGAGACAGCAAGTAAATTGCATACAATTGGTTTAATTCGAGTGTGATTTGTAAAACATGCTATTGCAAAATGTTTTTTTCAAATAGCCCATCATGTTTGTCTTTCTACAATGGTATAAAAATTTACTTTCGACAATGGTATAATCTACCAATATTCTACCATATCTACAATAGTTCATCCCATTTAGGCAGTATTTAAAAATTGACCTATTTTTTAAGGAATATTAACTAGTAACTGGTGGGGCTTTTGGACTAATTGACACCCCAAAATGGTACCGTCTACAATCTGTTTAATTTGTTTTAAAAATTCTGACATTATTTAAAAATTTATTCTATGTGTGGTATTGAAAACTGGAAATCCAGTTTTGTTTTTATTCTGAAATCAAACACTACAAGTTTTACTTTTAACAGAAGCACTGATGATCTTCATTGTTTTGATTGCACTGCATCAAAATGGAAAAGGGAAATTACAATAGGTGACAACTGTAAAGTTTATTACAAAAGATATTTTGAAAACTTATTGGTCCTACTTTGAGATATAAGCCCAACTTTTTTAACCAATTCACTCTTGGGTATTCATGCATTTTGAAGAGAAAAAAGTTTGATGTTGCACAGCTATGGTTAGGTTCAGGATTGGATAGCTGATAACTTTTGTAATATCTAAAGTGCATTTGTGTAATGTCTAGAATATTTGTGAGATGATAAAAGTTTTTACGATGCTTTTTGTATAAATTATTAATTTGTTTTCACAACTTTTCACATGTTTTTTTCACAAACAGGAAACCGTAGAAAGCACACTTGCAACCTTCAAACAGCTACCAGAGGGTCAAAGTTGTTGAAGTTGTTTTAAGCCATAAGAAGTTTTCAAAGTCACTTAAATGTAAAAAAACGAAGTCATGTATTCGTAGTGGTGCAATGTTTTACTGGAATAATTTCCAGGTTTTTGTTGTTCATAATCTTGTTTTTCCACCGCTTTGTGCATTGCATATTTTTGCAGCTTTTTGGCCCAATTTGCTATGTTTGCAGCTGTTTTATAATTTCACACTGTCGCCAACGATTTTACTGATTTTATTTTATATCGCAATCTTATTACCTGCACCGTCAAAAAACGTATTCTTACACTCTGCTACATTGCTATTTATGCTTACCCACAACGACTTTTCAGGGCCAGAAATGGCCCGGCACTTCATGCACAGACATAAAATCCTTTAGCGAAATTTTACCTAAAGATGAGTTTTCTTCTCAATCCCCAAAAATAATCTTAGTCTGTAGCTTCTGGATTACGTTTAGCCAGAGCTGGAAGTGTATTATTTGTTTATGTGTTTGCTTAATGGGCGGGAAACGGTTGAATGCGTTATTATCACAATCCAAAACTGTTGGTGTGTCTAAGAAGAAGACAAAAACCATATTGTTTGTAAAATAATATGTTGAATTGTCAAACATGGTGAATATCTAACTTAGATACAATTGCACCCTGATCTTTAATATAACAAGAAGATATTAATATATTAATCTATACGATTTCAGCCTTCTACAGAACTTGGTTGAATAGAATACTATGTAGCAGACAAGGTTGACTTTGGCTTTGTTGTTGGTGCTAATTCTTGTTTCTTTTCCAACCGCGAATTCCATAACTAAACGATGACCGGTTTTCTGACCTAAAGTAATATACATAGTCGCACTTTATAATAATCGAAACCTGATGAATAAGAAGGTTTTAACGATGCATTTACGTGTGTAAACTCTTAGTGCCGTCTGCATCCTGTCACAGTGCAAGAAATATGGTTACTAATTTCTTCCTCCTGGTATGACAAATAGAGGTTTTCGCTAGCACCAACAAAGCGTTTCTTGCCGTTTCCACGCAGTTTAGTTGTTTTATAAGGTGCTATATGTGACTCATTTTTATTTGTCGGTTGCAAATAGACTGACCACGCCTTTGCTGGTTATGTGCTTTTTAACAGCACTTAGTTTGCCATAAGTTTTTTTTATGCAGATATTGTTCTTCAAGTCGGACAGCTTGTAGAAAGACGCAGCAGTGATATGTTTGTCAACGCCTTTTGTGCATTTTGTTATTAAAAGCACAATAGGCGTTTAAAAACGCAACTATTTTCTGACACCAGAAAACAGGCATCATTTAAAGCTATTAAAATGATGCCGGTTTTTTGGTGTCAGAAAATAGTTGCGAGACTTGTTTTTAAAAGTGATTGCTGTAATGACGATGAACCGAGGAAGATGGGTTTCCGACCTATCTGGTGTTTCTTTATCGTCAAACTCGTTCACGGTTACAAATTCGATCGTAACTTTAAAATCAATGCAACGCTCAAGAACGAAACCAGTAAGTAACGTTGTTGCTGTTTAAATTACCAGACAAGTGATTAAAATATAATGTTAACACTAATGTACCGAAACGATTTGTTTACCTCTCCGACCGATAAAAATCACTCTGTTTAGGCTAACGCATTGGCTGTTCATCATAATCACATGTGAAGTAACGATGAAAAATTTCGCATGCATGTGATAATTATGTCTATATTACAAATGCAAACATCTGTTTGTTAGAATCTCAGAAAGCTTTTGTTGTTTTAGGGCATGCGACTTCTTCTGTTATGGCAGCATCACAAATGGACCCTGCGAATGGAACGAGTTTAGAAAATGTGGAAAGATTGTTCGAGAAAGTGTCAAAGAAAATTGCAGGGCCGCAAATTGTGTAAGAAGATCACGGGACCGCTCAAATGTACGTCGAAATGGTCAACCATCATAAAAGTGAATACAATTCAAACCTACAACTTGGATCAACTCACATGGATTTCACGCTACAAACAAAAGGGGTTAGACGACTCGTGATTGGACTTTTTGTCTTTAAGATAAACACAACAGTAACCGCCCAGACTCAACCGGTTGAAGCCTGGTCTTTGGCCAAAACTCAATACGTAGCTACATTGAACACAACTTATATCGTCATTGCTGGTTGGGACTCAGAGAGCCTCCTGCGCGCACCGCGCAAACGATCAACTGCCGACAAAAAGGGTGATCAGCTATCAGGAAACGCAAGCTTCTTTATACCACCAACATCACCCGAAAAAGTATGCATGTTAATCAAAGCGGATACATTACAAAATGCAAACTTGATTATTAACCAACTCGAGCCAATCTGTCTCTACTGCGATAGAGTTGAACGAAAGTACTCCGATGGCGGTTGCGTCACAATAACTGATGACGTAACAGGCAACGTCACTTGCAAGTGCAACCATCTCACTCTTTTCACCGTTCTACTTGCTGTCCGATCCACCAAAATACCAAGGGGCGCCAAGGTAGAGCGTTTAATTACAAAGTTATAATCGCCTAATACGCTTAACCGATAGGCCTATATTGTTTTAGGTCACATCTTACACCACTGAATCAATGTCTATCATATTTCTGGTCGCCACCATAATAATCCTCTACAAGTCAAAACACAGCGGAGATCGGGTTCCGGTTCAAATCAGCTTGTCAATGGCTCTTCTGCTTTTCCACGCTGTCAACATATCACATGACCTTGCCGTGATGCATGAGATTCCATGCGTGATTCACACTGCAGCCAACCAATATGTTTTGCTGTGTTCAGGTAGATAAGTTACATGAGTTTTGCAAATAATGAATACGTTGAGACATAATTTTGTTTGTCTCAGGAATGTGGTTCCTAATGGATGGAATTCGCCTGTTCATGGGAACTTCGTTTCCAGTTGAGTTCTGAGCCCAGTGGCCGTCAAAACGTCTTAGAATCTTCATGATTATTGGTTGGACGATTCCCGCTGCTATAGTGGGAATATCCATGACTGTGGGGTTTTCTCTCGGTATCTACATGAAGCCCCAACCATTGTACGAACAATGTAACGAATTTATAGAGGTTCCAAAATACAACAGATGCTGGTTTGGCGCCTGGATCTTCTACTCCACGGTCGTCTCTCCTCTTGCTCTCGTCCTCTTAGCAAACTTCTTGATCATCCTTAAAACGACAGATGTGATGCTGAATTCGAAGAGGTTGCGGAACAGAAGAAAATATCCAGGGACAAGAGACGCGTTTACAGCAGCAAAGTCTTTCATCTTACTCTTTCTAATGCTCGGCGGAACTTGGGTTTTGGCTTTCTTAACAGGTGATATTCTTGTTTGTAAACTTTATAACCAAAACTGCTTGCGTCGCGATACATGCAATTCAGGTTAGATTTAAACAACCAAAATTTCTCTTTCAGGATTTGGGAACGAGGTTTCGAACTAGGTGCTCATGTACATCCACAGTTTGGTACACGGATCGCAGGGAATCGTCTTATTCCTGTTGTACTGCGTCATGGATGACGACATCAGACAGGAAATTCTGCCGTGTAAATGTTATGCTGATATCTAGACTGAGTCGCAGGAAAAAAGGTTGAAATGGGTTTAAAGACTGTATTTATTAAAGCTGTTGTATTTCCTTACTGTTGTCATCTACATTCATTATCAGTTGTGCGCGGTATTGCATCTGTCTCTTATAGCCGCCTTCACCTAATGTCATTAGCTGTTACCTGTATTTTGATGTATAATTTCTACTTTAATATTTTCCCATGTCACTCCGAAACATGGGTAGTTCCTCTTTCCGATCTTCCTTTAATCGACGGTAGAAAGGTAATCAACCTTTTCACCTCTCATGTTACCACATTACATTTTTAAAATCTTACGTTTTTTGACAATTTGTTTCAAGAACCACTGTACCGATATATTATATATACGCAAGTAAAACGGGTCGGTTTACGTATATGATCCTGTCGGATTTGATTGTTTATTTCAAACAGACACAACTTTAATTACAATCACAAAGGGGCCTATACTGGCGAGTTATGTTCAAAATACATACTTTTGTACACAAAATGACAATACAGGAACAAAATAAATACGGACTTTACGAATGCGTTTCACCTGATATAACTTATTGCATTGTTGTCTGAAATATATTTTTGTTCTTGCTGGCGTGAAAGAGGGTATTCCCCCTAGATAAACAATTCACTTTTTTGGTTTCAGACACGCGTACAATAAACTTTAGTTACAAATTTATGACAAAGTGTCATCGTTCAAATTGTAATATATAAGTTATCTTAAAGGTTGTTATATTTATCTTGCATTCTGCAAACAAAGTTTTGCTTACTGCCATGTCCTCCTATGAACGTGAAATCTTTGTGAACTATGCCGAAAAAACTTACAACAAAATCAAAATGTGGGTACAGCATTTTAAAAATAGGTATGGCAGTTAATAATAAATGTGTTACTGCAACTTTTATATGATCTGAATGACATCATGTTACCAACATTACTACTTCTACCCTCGTAAAGTAATATTACGTAATGTACGAATCACAAGGCAGAGTTGATTGGGTAACGACTTCATAAACAATACTCAAATCACTACAGAAACAGGAAGAACAAAATACTGAAAACTTATCTAATAGCGTTATAACTTATTAAGTTGGTTATGAGTTATTTGAATCTAAACTCTTTGGTTTACCGATCACGCGTAAGTATTATTGAAAATAACATATTGGGGCTCAAGTTTTTTGTTTTGCATCTGTCCAAAAACGAAACTGCTTAAACCAAACTGTTTTGGATTTTATTTTGTGAATAAGAAGCTTTCAAGCTCAGTGATGAACCATGATGGCTTTAACGATAGTGGTATTCTTGTACGGATTATAGGCTTCATTTCTTGGTTGTTTGATGTGCTCCGTTTGAAGACTAGGAGGGTGGACCTGGGCTTGATGTAGATTGCCACGTTTTTCTAATTCGCTGGTAACCTTTATTGATAGCTCGCCACAAAAGTGGGAATGGATTGGTGTAGATAATTGGATTGAGTGAACTGTTGATCGGAAGAAGGACGATTGCGGACACCGCGTAGGCTTCTGGGGGCAAGATAACCTTGGCCATGCTAAGGAAGGTCATGACGCAGATTGGAAACCAACATATCATGTCGGATGTAATAAGAAATGTGATCTTCCTGTACATGGCTTGTGCTTTTCGATGATCTTGTGATGACGTCCCCGAAACTTTGTTCGCTGTAGAACGTCTGTAGATCGTGACGTAGGCCGCTATGATGTAAAGCAGCGCTACAAAGTTGAACGTGATTACTAATGAGGTCATCCAATTTAAGTCGTTGTGCATTACGCTGATCCGATATAAACGCGGAATACAGACGCCGCTTTCTGAGTAGTAACCAAAATATCCTTTTACATCCAGACTCACATTAGGAAAATTCGATTTTAAGTAATTCTCAATGTTGTACCAGTTGCCAGGCAAGTTTACCGCATTCGCTGCATTGCTTAAGCCCGCCACACGAGGAGTGTATTGCTGAAGATCGGAGAGGTGAATGATGTCAGTTGGCACGAATGCACTTGCCGAAATCCAAGCCTTGTTTACCATAGAGTTGGCGAGGGCTGGCGCCAAGGGAATCAACGCTATTATTAAAGAAACCGTCCAAACTGCTGCTATCCATGCACCCAACACTCTCAACCTAATGTACTGGCTGTCGATGGGGCGCAGAACACCAAAGAGGCGATATGATGTGATGACTACTAGAGTAAGAACTGATGCTTGACTGGAAAGAACGGTCATCACTCCAACAGCTGCACAGGTGACACTAGTACGCCATGGCTTGTCCACCAAACAGTATTTGCCCTTGAACTCGACAGACTTGTAGGCTATCGTTAAGAGCACAATGCCCATGAGAAAATCGGCAGCAGAAAGGTTAAGAATTAGAAGATCATTGACCACAGCCACCTTTGAACGACGTTTCGTAGGATTTCGCCGCTTAAAGATCTTGGCAAGGGTTAAACCGGCAACTGAGATGTTTCCAATTATGGCAAAGTGCATCATGAACCAAATTAAAACCTGAAGAAACTGGGATTTGATCAAATCCTCGCGGGACGAGATTCCGCCTTCAAAAGTTACATTCTTTGGACATTCGTCGGAGAAATCTGAACAATCTTGTTTTCCGTCCAGAACTTGACTGGCGTTTACAAACAGCGGATCACCGTTTTCGCAATAGAAATGCGTCGATTCGTTGCAGTTCTTCTCATCTGATTGATCGACGCAGTCGGTTGGCATGTTGCCATCGCAACGTTTTGTCAATGCGATGTTTACCACTCGTTTCATACCTAGAAAAATATTTAAAAGTTTTTATTCATTAAATTTCAATAACTCGAAAGACGTTTTATCGCTATGAAATTGCTACCTTGAACTGCTGAAGTCAAATTTGGCAACAAGAAAAATGTTCCGTATATGGACTCGGGTCAAAGGTAATTGGTTTAGGAAATAGCCTTACCACCATTAAAGAGATTGCTGTAATTAGCTATTAGGGTTGTGAAAAGACGAAAAATAAATTGAAACATGCTGACAAATGTCTGAACTATTAATAAAATATTGTATGGCCTCATCTAACCCAGTGGATTCAAACCTTGCAGTGGTTGGCAACCGCCAGTCCTCGGCCCGGTAATGGTCCGCGAGGAGATCGTTACCGGTCCGTATAATTTTTCAGGTTAAAGGCTATAAAGCATTTTGCCTATGTATCCCGGGGATGATAAACTAATTTGAGCGTTTTTATTGCTAAATATTTGTAGTTCTTTTTAAGACCGGTCTGCGATAAAATTTCACTTTCAAAAACGGTCAGCAGTGCAAAAAAGGTTGCCGACCCCTGATTTAAAGTACCCTTCAAAATCCATAGCCATGTTCACCAATAAAATGTAGAATTCTATGCATTACACAGGGACAAAAAAGAATTGGATCACAAAGTGCAGTTACAAAAACTACACTTAACAACAACACTTACCAATTAACATTAACAACGTTGCCGTTTTTACTACTTAAAGTGTTGAAGTTTGTATGTTTTTTTGCTATTGTCGATTGGTGGCTGCCACTGTTTAGGTTCTTAAGTCTTGGCCCATGCAATGCACCCCCTTCGATCTCAGTTCAGAAACGGTAATCTAATACTAGGATAGAACGTACCCGTTGGCCAATTTGTCGTTCCAGCATCGCATTCGAACCTTCGGTCTCCGCAATCGAGCTCATCGGCGCCGTCATCACATTCTTTAACACCGTTGCAGATCGACTTTCCGAAGGCAAAGTTGATGACACCTTTGCACCGCCGAGCTTTCACCTTGAATGACCCCGACCTCCCGAAAAACTCAGAGGGAAAGTCATGCTACAAAGTTCGAATATCGCACAGTGTTACAAAGGCTGTGACCACAATATAGGAATTCGTTACAGCTCATGTACTCAATTTTTCTCTCGAGTTCATTACTTTGAAGATTTCCTCAATTAAAGTTATTACCTGTACCCTCATTTCGCTGACTTTTATTGCCCCCGAAATTATGTCAAATTAACCCACAGTTATGAACATATTTTTAGCCACTTTCGTTAAACAACAATCTGTATGAATCATCTCGTAGTTATTTATGATCCTCATTAGTTTTGCACTTTGGAGTATGATGATCGCGCAGTAGACTTGAACTGCTCATAAAAACACGAGCAAGTGCCCTTCAAGTTTGCTTGCAGAACAGCTTGGTTCAAAGCAGGGTTTTCACGTCGGTTTAAGTGAAACGGTTCAGTCACATTTGTGTCGTAATTTCACTTTAGTAGTGAATCTAATTTTTAGGGATATTTTTTATTCGTTTTGGGGCCCAATTTCGGTCTTTTGGGTTGCAACTCACTCTAGAAACAGAGGCTCAAATCAGGTTTATCAAAAAAACTGGTTACAAAGACAGCAAACAAATCAAAAATGGTTGCTAGTAAAATTTCGTTGAAAAGTTAGGACTAGGATCGTCAACCTACATTTCTCAGAGGAATGCGGTCACAAACAGAAGGTCGATGTTCACATCCAGCTTGAGGGCTGCATTCGTCCTCCATATTCAAACATTCCGTAATTCCATCGCAGCTGAAAAATGTGTTTTAACTGCACATGACAGTTTCTATGTCTCAAATAACGTTTGGTTTATAGATATGATGGGCTGTTTCGTCAAGACCTGTATTGATCGCTTGTAGAGTTACGGTCTCATCTACGGTCTTGATACTACAGATTCGCTGTAGGTTACATCTTTAAATAGTAGGGATCCCTTTAACAATGTGTCATTACTCAAATTGATTAATCAGTACCCTTCTATTTGTATATTACTAAGCGCAGGTGTAAATGGTTGTAGTGTGCGTCATATGGACAAAAACAACAGAAAACTGGGATTACCTCTTTGCTTTATCTGGCGCAAAATGTCCAGCAAACGAATCAATTCTTGACAGAGGAACAAAGGATTTGAGTAAAGGATGCAATGGTTCGCACTTAAAATCCAGTATCTTGGCGGTTTCTTGTACTGCAGTTGGTAACGTGCAAAGTTTCTCGTCTAAGTTTGACAAAGGACAATCCGATTTTCCATCGCAAACTTGACTAGAGTTTATGCACTTGTTGTCCATTGGACACCACACTTGTTTGCGTTTGCAGCGATTGCAAGCTTCGTTGTATGCGTAGCACACGTTACTGCAGAACTCACTAATAGCCTTAGATGCCCTTCCACCTAGGCACAGACATTCGTCCGAAAAGTTCGGGCAATCGAGAACCCCGTCGCACAACTGCCGACTCGCGATTACCGTTTTCCCGTCGAGGCACGTCGAGCACGTCGATGTGCCGTTAACAATGAAACACAAATCTGAATCGTCGTCGCAATTCGCGTAGTTGTCGCGCAGCATCCATTGCGGTATGACGCAATAACGCTTCGCGGTCACGTGATTTCGCGCGCATTTAAAACCCGTCAAACTGTTGATGTCATCGGTGTTGTTGATGCAATCTGTGAAGGTGTCGCATGAACGGGATCGATGGATACATTTTTCTGGTTGACTGGGACAACGGAACATCCTGGGTTCTCTGCAGCTCTCAATCTCGTCGCTACAGTCACCGCAGTGATCCATGCCGTCGCACAACAAGGGGTCGGGAATGCATCGCTTGCTGTTGTTGCAACGGAACTCTCCCTCCGTACAAGTGTCGTTCTTTGTCAACGGAACTTCGTCACTTCCGTCTTTGCAGTTTACCATTGTGTTGCCTCGCCACGAGCGAGGAATACAACGACCATTGTCGAGGCATTGGAACTCTTTACCTGGAATGCATTTAAGAGCTTGCTTTTCATCAGAAGCATTGGGGCAATCGTTATATCCATCTAATACTCGATATCTTGGCAAGCATCTCCCATTTGACTCGCATCGAAACTCAGTGTCATTGTGACAACTCACGAGAGTTCGTCCTTCGTCACTCCCGTCCTTGCAATCTCGATGTCCATCCATCACCCAGTCACGTGGTATGCATCTCGCCCTGTGATTGGTTGTCAGGCCGCAAGTGAACTCTGATCTCAAGCAGTTAGAAAGTCCTATTGTCTCGTCACTCTTATCAGGTATCAACATCGTGCCACAGTCTTCATTCCCGTCCAACACCATCCAACGTGGAATGCACTTCTTGCTTTTAACGCATTCGTATTCTGGAAATATAAATTGGACCTTTAAAGTTTAGAAGTCACACTTGAATAAATGCAACTTGTTTCGAATAAGTTAGACATCTCGCTTAAATTCTTTTAGTTTCTGTGTAACGATGTAAATTTGATGTTGACATAATGCCCTACTGCACATTAAAATACGTGAGCCTATGTATTCAAACATATTTCTGTTTGTGAATTAATCAAGTGGTTGACCTATAGGCAACAATAATTTGACAAATGGATGTCCACTCACAGTAACAGAGCTGTAAGCGGACCTCAAAGCAGGACCCGAAACCGAAAGGACAAAACAGAACCGAAAGTGTTATAAATCCCGAAACAGATCCGAAAGATATGTTTCTCAAATAAAAGTGCAAAACAACTGTGGCCAGGCCCGTTTCAAGCCCGTTTTGTTCAAACTGAAACTCCAACCTTTACAACTCTGCGCTGTAAGTATATTTAATAGTGACAACGAGAAATGAAGCTACACACATCATGATATAAACTCTAAATACGTATACTATGCATAATTTTAGATGAGTCCAAATATTAACAATTTGCATACACATTACTTAATTATTTTGCAACCATTTTGCGTCACTGTGTATGTTAAACAGCGCTTTTAGTTTACGAACGTCACGTTTTGCAGTTTCCCGACCTCTCCCAGTTTCGCTGGAACATTAAACGTGTTTCGAAACACGCCCCAAGAGTCTTTGCTTTGGAAAATTTTTCATGTCATGTATAGAACATGAGTTGCAAAACAAACCACGTGGACGGATGATGTAGGTTAAAAATACTTTGCTCAAATTCTGAGCTGATTCCCACAGCTTAATTGTGCTTCAAACAGTGCCGAAATTTCGCAAATTGGACAACGTTTCTAGAATGTTCTCTAGTCGTTCTCTAACATGCTAAAAAGAGCAAAAAAATGTAAAATTGTGTAGCAGATTTTCTTATTTTGAAAAACTCTTTTCAACAATAAATGTCAATTAGATATTTGATAAAAAACAACAACTCTTTTGTGCGCTTCTCAAGATATTGCCCAGTAAAAAGAGCAGTAAATCTTTTAGTAAGTAAGATGGTTCCGTCCTGACGAAAACAGGGATATTGTATTTTAAGTAAGTACTATAACATTTTGACAATCCTTAAATCATTAAAACTAAAACGTTTTTGCAAAGATACTTGCCCGTCTACTTGTGTTTCGAGCAAATTGTGCACATGCGTGTATTAAAATCGGCTGGAAAGAAAAAAAAAACATCTTATCAAACCAAGTAAATTAAGCTTACCATTGAACCGACAAGGAAGCGTGATTGTGTCGTGGAGCACACAGCCAAGTATTGTATTCATGTCTTGCCTCAACACACAACGCTTTGTCACTCGACATCGAACTTCATCATCAGAGCACGCGAGCGGTTCTGAGGCACAGTTTACCGTAAATGAAGGACTTAAGGACTTTACCGTAAATGACGGACTTAAGTTTAAGGAAAAAAATATGATGCTTCACTTTAGAAGTTTTGGTAGCTGGTTTGTAATTTTACGTGAACAGCACAGAGCATAATGCTCTGAAATAAATCCAGCTGTATATATGGAAGGTCAATTAATGTGTAGGATACACATCGAATAAATACTTTCACTGTGTAAGTCATTTAGGTACCACTAAGTTGGAGCAAGGCCGTATAAAGTTTTCTTGCTTTTGGAAAAGAGGGTTAGGTCAAAAATAAAACCACTCACCATGACCTAGTGACCTATTCTCTCCCTTTAAAGTCAGTTAATTTCGGAAGCAATATTTTCCCCCAAAACCTAATAATTTCCTGTTTTGCTATGTTGCTTGAATAATTTTGATCACATTAAAGCAAGGAACATCCTGGCTTTTAAGAATCAAAAGATTGGGTCTTTGCTAATTTCAAAATTATTTCTTTTTAAACGGTTAATATTTCAACTAATTGGCTCACCAATTTTTTCGTCACTTCCATCTGTACAATCTGAGATCGATTGTCTTACTCTTTCTCTTTTTATGCATTGTTTGAGCGTTTTGCATTTAAAGAAGCCATCTTCTGCTCTACAACCATCGGAAGCAAGTAACCTCCACGACTTGCTCTCAACAGCTGAAATAAAATCATATACGGCTAGTGTTACAAACTTGGGTCACAGATAGGATTTTAGCATTGGTCAGGGGCCAATTGTTTTAAGTTTATTTCGCTTTTATATTTATGAAGGAGCACATAGCGATACAATTGCACTAAAATAAACATTAAGTCGGAAATAGCTGCGCAACGTTGAAACGTTATGGAGCGCAAAACGTGAAGGGCAGCTGGGCACAATTTGTAGATCATGCCTAAACGCGCTGCAGCTACACTGTATACGTCATGGAGAAAAAAATAGTTTGTCTTTTCTGTAACATGCATATACCTGTTGGTGCGGATAATGTCACCAAAACCAGTAAAAAAACAGAAACATATTCCATTTTCAAGTTACTTAATCTGACCAAAAAGATATCAGATTAGTTGCCTAAATCAACTGCACGTTAAAAAAAAACATAAGCTCAATACCAGCCTTTAGAAATAACACAAATCACCTCCTAAATAAAAACAAAGTAAAGACTAAATAAGCAGTACAATATACTGCTACCGACAAAATCTTTGCATTTGTTTTGATGGTTAAAACTCAAACAACGAAAGGCAGATAAGCTATAGGACAATCTGAAACAACACAACATTTCGATAAATAGTTAGTCACTTTAAAATAAAAGTTAAAAACAGCCTAAACCTTGACATACCAAACTAAATGCAGCAAAGAGTAGACCGGCGCAAAAGGCCTGTTTAGTAATAGATTGTCAAAGTTGTAAAATAATTTACTGTATTACCCCCGCCTAAGGTGGTCTCATCTTTCTATGAATACCTATTACACTTTACTGAATATACTATTTCTTGTCTATTATGGTTGTCACCAACAAACAAGCTAAATATTACACTGTTTGGCCTTTTCTTCAAACTTTATTTTAGAGTTTCAATTTATAGTTTTAATTTATCTGTGGCGTGTCTACAGTCAAGTCACGACCAGCTGACGTTAAATTGGAACATCTTGTTGCAATTTCAGGCTGCTATTTTACTCATTGCACGACACTGGACGAAAACAATACGGAAACTGACTAACGTCGATGTTTTGTTACGCTTGTATTTGTTTGTGTTTTACAAAATCTTGATGGTTTGCAGTGATATAGGCGTAGAGCGCATAGTATTAGTAGGTATGTAGGCACAATAAGGTTTTTCAAAGTTTAGGGTTCTAAATGGGGTTTTTCGCCTAAAATCAGTCGTCCAATCTCTTGAGTACATGCATGTTTATTTACATATTTCGTACAAAACAAAAACAACAATAAAAGACACAAGAAATTTTAAAGAGATGCAAAGCGATTTAATAAAACTTGTCTTAAATGCACTGGCTTTCAATGATTACCCAAACTTGGCTAGTATGTGTCATAGAAGTTTACCGAAACCAAAAAATTCCGAGAGCCATGTTTGGTTGCTTGAGACACGTTTGAAAAGTCGTTGCTCGAAACCAAACAGAAAACAAAACTGATATAACTTTCCAGACTTAGACCAAACAAAACATTGCAAATTACATGAATGACTAAAATACATTTGGAACGTAAGAAGGAAAAAGTGAGACGAAAGGAATGACTATTAACTAATGTTCAGAAATGGTACGTGTACCTCCTTAAAAGCTCGAAACACCAAAGCAGAGAGGCACGAGGGTGTCAAGTTTAGTTGTTGTGTAGAAATATTTTATAAAAAAGGCATCTATGCTTTGAACTATTTATCGAGCAACTTTTTTCTTCGGAATGTATCAAAAATGGTGTTTTTTTGATTTGTTATGAATTTCCTCCCATTGCCATAGTTTGATTTACTCGTGTTGTTCATTGTTGATACGGGGTACAAAGAACTTTCGCGTAAGCTTATAAGATTACGAGCGCTAAGCATGTCAAAGACCACTCTACTGGAGGAATATTTCTGAAACAAAGCGAGCATGGAATTGCCTAAAAAACACGAGCATAAAACATCACTGAAGAATATCAGTTTAAATTTTTACAATTGCTGTTGCATGACATGGAAAACATGCATGGGAGTTTATAGTTGGAACGTAGAACTACAGACCAAAGTGCATTTAATCACAACAATTCACATAATTGCGGTTTGTGAGACAAAATCATATTTTGGTGTCTTAGTTAATTTTTAACTGTATTTACTTTAAAGAAAAGACACGTCAAGTTTCGATGTACATGTAAAAGTTATCAGCTGGGTGCAAACGACAATCATACAATATATCCAATTTATATCATAAACAACAAAATCACACAAAAGCAATTATTGTTCCTCTGACAGTGAGTGATTTGTATTTCACACAAATATCTGTCATGTCGTCATCACACGCGTAATCACGTCTTTGTCAAACCGATTTGCTCAGAAATTTAGATTGCAAAAATGATGTTTTTGAAACTCACAGCAGAGCTATAATAGATCATGATCATTAAATGGGCTTTTAAATGTTCTCGCTTAAAGTGTCAAGAGGTATAGGATCTGGGGCTCTCTCTGGTCCGTACCAGTAGAGCTGGTATCGCTCAGAATAATTTGTGCCACTTCCGCAGAACGCGCGTCTCACATCTGGACTCACGATGACGTAGATAATGAAGACAAAGATTCCTTGTAAACCGATCAACGTCATTGTGACGTACATATCAGCAAATGTGACGTCAAAGTTGTGAATTCCTGATAAAAAACAACAACTTTGTCAAACAATTTAATTAAACCAAACTGGTGCAAGAAACAGGCAGAATAGCAAGAAACTATTCTTCTATCATTAGTAGTACGAATAATATCATACAAGTACAACTATGGCACACAAACCTGGTATGAAGTACTTGATCCACGGCACCAGCAGAGCAATGCACGTCATCACGTATTCCACCAACATCCGGAAGACGTGATCGATATCCACGTCATCAGTTGTCATGACGTCATAGACGTTTGCCTGTCGAGCTGCATCCAATGACATTTGCTTTGCACTGGAGGCAAAGGCGAAGATGAGAATCGCCAGCAAGAAACAAGCGATGAAGATGATTGCTATGGGAACGGTTACTCCGGCAACTAGGGCAAAGGAATTGTGATTGATCCAGCAACGCTCGTAACCGTACTCGCTCATCGAGATGTAATCGACCTGTGGAAGCGCGACGCCAATTGTGATGCCAGCAATAATGAGGGGAATTCCCAAACATATAGCGAGCTGAATTTGAAGGAGGTGACCCGGGTTTTGACGTTTGAATCGAAGAGATCGAGGGAACAAGTTGGCGAGGATCGTCGCTCCATCGGCGAAAGCAAGAAGTCCTGACACAAAAAGCCACAAAAATATTTCATACTGTTGTTCTGCAGACTTGTGTTGTAGACTATACCAGAAGCGACAAACATGTTGAGACAAGCTATAAGGGAGGCAATTCATACCCCACGAATCATCCACAAACTAATATTTACAACTCACCAGTTGTCATCATAAAGTAATGACAGATAAATGTGACCGCTTCACACTGCGGTTTCCCCTTGATTGCCAGTCCCTCGAACAAGAGAACGAAGTGAAGAAGGAAAAGAGAACAGACCACACTTATTTGCACTGCGATTCGGTCACACTCCACATTATCGCTGAATTTGAGAAGCGCCATCGATGTGACGAATAGTAGAATGAGACCTACTACCAATCCGCCATAGAAGATTGCCTGCAAAGTGTGGCAGCTGGTTACAATATGTTTAGATGTATAGCTTCTTGCCAGGTATTTCTGCCCATTTTATTGGCAATGGGTTTTGTATTCTGAAAAATGGGTTTTGTATTATGTAAGTGGAGCATGTAAAGGAACTGTAAAGTGGAGCTAAGGCCATGTCCGTTTGGGGACACCATGAAAAACTGATGACCTTTGCTACGATAAACGCCGATCAATCAACAGCCTGTATAACAATCTGTGCACTAAGGAAACATTCACAGACTAAATCATGAGTAATTAATTTACATTGCACATGCAGCAATAAGGTAAATGTACCAAAACAACTTACATTAATTCCATCAGGCCTGACTTGTGCAGTGATTTGTGGAGCCACAGTGAAGAAACCAGGTTGATCACACGAACACGACACCACTCCGTTAACTGACTTTCCCATGCAACCATCGCGTGTGAAACGGCCGCCTGTAAAATTCAGACGCAGACAGATGAACTGAAGCGACGAGATCTTGTACCACGATCTGTAAACGTCGAAAAGCTTCTCTGGTGCTTCTTCCACCAATGTCATGTCAGCTGCAATGCAAAGCAAAAATGTCGGTGTACTAGCAAATACCATACATTGACCAAGTTTAGTTACGCGAAACTTGCCGTTCATATATGTTTTTTTGTTTTCTAGGATGTGGTTTGCATATCCTTTTTTCAAACATATTATTATATTTATTTAAACACTTTAAATGCACATATGCAAAATCGTGAAAATGTTAAAGCTGAGATGTTTCGTTTATGCTTGTGATTTGTGTTTGCGTTTAGACTGATAAATATGAAGTCAGGTTTTTACTGGGAATGTTCTCTTACATAGCAGGTACCCAACACTGACTGGCTGTGACAAATACTTCCGTTCTGGGCGTCCTGATATTTTGTAACATGACTCCACATGACGTTAACGACCACAGCAGTTAATTGTGCTACGAAGCTAATCGATGATCTTCACGTGATTTGTAGCAAAAACTTTAAAACTTACCTGTCATGTTTACGGCAAACGTCAGGTTCACACTGATTTGTGATCCATTAAGGGTGTCATACGCTTGAATGTCAAGGTATGGGGCCACGGTGCTGGGATGAATCGATGTGTGGTTTGCAATTTGCCAGAAAGAGCTGGTTGTGTCGCGAAAAAGGTAAAACGGACGCATTTCGCTAAGCTCCAATATGAGCTGCGTGAAAACGAATACGATAATTGAAGTAGATCTCTTTTTCCGACCCTCGCTTCTGCCGAATTCCAGTAGCTGAGTTGATCCATCAGCTTCAGAGGTGAAGATGTGATTGACGTCGGGGATTTGTCCAAAGTCAACATTGGCGATTTCAGGAACCGACAGTTTGGTTGTGTCGCTGCTTGCAAACTGTAGGGCTAGTTGGGAGGTGATGTTTCTAAATCTATTGACTCTTTCCATCACTTCGGATTTAGATTGGGTGAAGTTGTGTTGGACAAACTCGCTTTGCAGTAGTTCCTCTGCAACATTCGTTGGTCAACTTTTAAACATCAATGATAATCGATTTTGTGTAGTAACTTATATACTGTACATTTAATATGTAAACTTTAAAATTAGTTTTGCCAACACTTGCATAAGGAACTATAACCTTCACCAGATTCTCAAATTCTCAAAAAAGCTTGTGCTTTACAAAACGAGTAAACCCTAATCAGAAATACCTGCACCACGAATGTTGTCTTCTGGGTTATTGACGGTTGAACTGTTTAAAGGAGCCACTGCAAAAAGGGATTGATTTAGATGCTATAGTTGGAATTTTGAGAAAAGTTTTCAGCGTTTACTCTTATTTAACTAATTGAAAAAACAATTTGGTATTCAACTGAATGATTTTCAGCAAATGCACGTTATGGTCTTGCTAATACATGATTTTTGCCTGGAGGCGTGGATAAATGCAACAAAACGTTTGCAATTAAGAATAACTTACATAAACCGCCGCAGGGATGGATTGTAAACTTGATTTCTGAAACAAAGTCAAACTGGTTTTCTGTTCTGTAGTTGCTATTAGCACAGGTTTAGAAATAGCGTTCAATAACATATAACATTTGTTGGGTGTAAGTAATTATATACAACATGGAAAAGGACTTATTCACATTACATACCAAAAGACAACCGTTTTATCCAATTTATCTTGCTAATCACTTGAAAGAATTGATAGTCGCTGCTAACACTTTCCCATTCATCGATGTCTTTTATATTACAATCATCTAAGTTGTTGACTGAAAACATGAAAATAGGTGACAAGTAGAAAGCTGCTCTTTTATCAATTAAAATATAGCAAAACGAATGGCGCATTAACAAAATGTCATTCTTGTTGCACAAATCGTTTTAAAACAAAAACCTCTATTAGATTGGAATCGCGTTTCCTGATTTTAAATTAATTATTAGTTCAGGGAGATAAAGTTTTATTAATATTTATTTGTCATCTGCATAACAGCATTGCTAATTGTAATTTAATTTTTGTTTGAGGTAAGCATTTAACTTTGTGGTTCTTAAAGTGTGGTACTCTACCACTAGTGGTACGCCGAAAGTTTTCAGGTGGTGCAAGAGATGTTTCCTGTGATACGTGATTTAAGTCCGATCTAAAATTGCAGCTCAACTGACCCATCTGGTCAGACCTGGTTTTGAGCGAAACTCGTGTTTTGGACAGTCAATTGCTAAACATGCTAGGCAAGTTAAAAAAGACCTAAATATTTTGGCCTATCCATTCAAACAGGGTTTAGGACTTTAAAGTGTTAGGCTGCTAAAAAAATGTCAGGACTTACGCAAAAACCAAACGCAAAACACAAATTATAGCAACCATAGCAAGTTCGTAATTTACCTAGGCCATATATCGTTGAGTTGTAGCATTTTCCTTCATCGTACGAGTAGCAACACGGGCGAAAATTACCTTAAATTCAAAGAAATACATTGTTTTGTATACGGTGGCAGTATGACAGTTTCTTGAGAGAAATTTGTCTTAATTTTGCAAATTATACAATTGTCCTACGCGTCTGGTATAACTAATTTTTGTAACCTTTATGCTTACCTTTCTCTATTTTGATGGCGTTTTTTGAATTTCTTGAAGCTAAAGCAGAAGATTATTATTATCAAACAAATTGAGCTAATCAGCTTAAATACTCTATGTAATAAAATAGGATACACATATATTGATAATATGAAACGTGTTTTCAAGTATTACTTTACTGACTACATACCAAGCAGATTTAAATTTCCGGACGAGTTTGCGCTAGGTTCTTCAATGGACGCTCGATTTTTCCTCAGGCATCTGCGTTTTCCTGTAAATGTACAAATACTCAAACACATTGTTTGTTTGACCTCAAAAACGTTACAACTAATGATAAGAGGTTGGAACTCGCTTAAGCGACTGCAACATACTATTGTGGAGTCTCTAAATCTGTCTAAAATATTTTTAAAAAAATTCAGAGTTTGAAGTTTTGAAGTATCTGAACGCGTTGGTTTGTTTTGATAAGCATTATACGAAACAAATTTGCTTTATTTTAGTATAGCGTATATCCTTATTAAAACTGAACAACAACACTGGGCTGTAAAGTTGGAAAACTAAATAATATTACCAAATAGACAAACTACAAACCCTGGGCAACATGGACGACTGAGAGCCACAAGACAAGTCCTAAAACCCAAAGGCATCGATTCATCCTTGTTAGAAAACCTGTTTAATTCGAACCCAAACTAATCGTTGTGTTTTCGAAGAACAAAAACTAATACAAACCAGTAGCGTACAATTTTAGAGCAATTAATCTAAAGGGTATTTTTAGGGCTGAGACAAATCACGACTAACCAATAATCATCTAGAACAATTAAACATGTGTAAATTATTTCAACCGTTTGACCTGTAATACTCCTACTGGACATATACAAGTAACAATACTAAGGTTACACTCTTCCAAACTCTAGACAATCACTAAAATATTTTTTTAAGAACCAGATAACAGAGGCGTGGTCCTAAATCTTAATCCACCAATCACGTTGCGCCACATAACAAGCTATGACGCAAATATTCAGTGCGCAAAGAGCAAATAACGTTGCCTAAAACAGATTAACACAAAGACAAATGTCATTTCATCCAGCTCAATCTATTCTTGCGCTAGCATGGAGCAATTTGAACGGAACAAGCTCCGTATTTCGTGCATTATGGCAGGATGCAGTGCACGTTGAAAGGTGAGCCATGTTTATACTGTACGCGTACATTGGTTTCTGTTTGATCCACGGAATCTCAGTTGCATACTGAATGGCGTCATGTCGGTATATAGTTGCGCAACGACATACGAGCAAATATGATGTATCGAACAACAAGTAGCGTTTTGAATTAACACTAACTGACCATTCCTTGTAAGATACGTATTAGCATATGTATGTGGTAGCATAGTCACTTTTTAAAACCTAATTGTTGATGCAGGCAAAGGTTGGTAAAAATGGAAACATTTTTTCACAGAGCAAAATTCAAATTTGGTTTAAAACGATCTGTGCCATTAATCTGTCCTTGTTTTTTCTGCTTTGTGTGGTTTACAAAATGACAACTGTCAAGAGAGGACGAAAAATGCTCACACGTTTTTGTGTTATTTGGTCAAGCACAAATGTTGGCTGACCTTTGTATTGAATGAAACTGCGACACAACAAGCCCACAGCTACAAGACACTTCGAATTCCCGTAAAGGTTAAACTCCCGCTTTAATGTGGCCATGCGACATGTCGTGTGGCGCGATATACATTACAACCTTAACTCAAATTTCTCTTTTACTACGGGTATTTTGTACCTACGGATCACAGTTATCGTCAGGGTACAGAGTGCATCTTGTTATAGGTTCACCTGTAAACTTATTCCAATGTCGCTTGACGGTCAACTTCCCGTTGTTGACAGCAAAAAACACCTGGAAAACAATGCTTTAGCGACCTCCTACAGCTAACACAAATAGGATATTCCTGTCAATTGAAACAATATTGTCGCTTGTAATGTTTTCTCCCTATTATTTTACGACAACAATTGCCCTAAATTAATGTATCTTAATTAAACTGCCGTTGGTCAGATTGCGGCCAGAACTTTCGACACATTGAAATAACAATTGTAAAGCCTATATAGATCGATGGGTCAGTGTAGATGTCCTAATGACAAATTACTACAGGAAGTGTGCTTGCTTTTCATGCATGTGAGCGTACTAAACATCATTTTGGACTTCAAATCAAGTCTCACATATTGAGAGTTGATGCCATTCAACAACAACTGGTAACCGTGTCAGTATATAGCCTAGTCAGACACAAATTGACACAAATAAAGTAGCTTCTCGCATAATTAAATGATGGAAAAAACAATTAAAACCTTATTATTTATATGCGGAAAATTTCAACTCTGTTTAACGTCCAATTTTTCCGCACCTTATATCGTGACAATGCAGCAGTGGCCATCTTTGTTTTCAAAATTGCTTTTATTTTGCCAATGAAGCAGCTACTGCAATGTGGGTGTTGTGGTTACGCATCGAAAGTAAGAGTTTAATAAACACGCATTCTTACAAGTTGTATGCATAACTGGTTCTTCTAGAAAATAGCGTTCAACTAGAAAACATAACGCGCAACATAGCATTCTACACGCCAAACTCTATGCCAAATTTTCCGTTAATGGAGTCCTGTTACCGTAGTTTACATGAAGGAAGTTATTAAATAATTAATTACTTTTTATGAACTAATCCTGATGTTATAGTCGGTACTGCTTTGTTTTTGTGACTGAATATAAAACAAGTCTTTGGGAAACATGTTTGACAAATCTACATAAAAATTGAATCATTTTTGCTTAAAACGGTCGTTTTTGCATGTGTTACATAAATGCAAATGCAAGTTATTTCATTGCCATAAAAAGCAATGAATAAAGAATGAGATCACAGCAGAACGGTAAAAAGATACAATTCAACAAACTCCTAATCTTTTTAAGTTGACTAAAGCCTTTAATAGCATTAATGATTTACGCAAAAGTAAAAGACAATGGTAGAGACGAGACAAAGAATAGCGTACATTATGTGTGTCGACCTTAAGTAAGACTACGCTCTAACAACCCTTACATGAATAACCAAATCACATTTGACATATTGATTGAATGCAAGTAAAACATGTACAAAAACACTGAAATTGCTTACAGCAAGCTGGTAGTACAATTCCAAAAACAGATGACAGAGAAAAGAATACCAATAAATGTAAAAATTACACATACGTTTACAAGCAAGATACAATTGTCAAATTAGGGATTTAGAGGAGCCAACTATAACATACTTATCTGCTGCTGTTAATGAAACGTGATAACTAAAAAGTGTTAAAATCAAAACCTTTTGTATTGGAGCACATTAGTATACAGTTAACTATAAAATGCTTAAACTGACAATTTTTAAAACCAAATGAGAACAAAGCACACAACTTTAAGTTACTTGACGGAATATATACAGAGCATAACGCAAGGCATCAAATTCGTTATTATGTTCAAAAATGTTTTAGCTTTTTTTCTTATAAAGCTTGAAGTGGATTGGGTTCCGGCTTTTTTCTTGGTCCGTACCAGTAGAGCTTGTACCGCTCAGGATACTTTAAAGTCTTTCCCACAAACGCGCGTCTCGCGTCTGGACTCACGATGACGTAGATAATGAAGACAAACACTCCTTGTAAGCTGATCATCATCACTGTGGCGTACATATCAGCCAGTGTGACGTCGATGTTGTGAATTCCTGAAAACAAAAATATTTTGACACAAAACTTACGTATTTTCGAAACCGTCAAGGCTAAAACAACCAGCCCATGTACCTTTGTAAAAACGTGTGATAAAATATAAAAACTACTTAAAGGACATTCGAACACCAACCTGGTATAATGTACTTGATCCACGGCACCAGCAGAGCAAAGCACGTCATCACGTATTCCACCAACATTCGGAACACGTGATCAATATCTACGTCATTGGTCGTCATGACGTCATAAGCGGATGCCTGGGGAGCAGCGTCTTGACGGTTTCGCTTTGCACTGGAGGCAAAGGCGAAGATGACGATCGCTAGCAAGAAACAAGCGATGAAGATGGTTGCTATGGGAACAGTTACCCCGGCAAAGAAGACACTGGAATCGTGTTTGATCCAACAACGCTCGTATCCATACTCGCTCATCGAGATGTAATCGACCTGTGGAAGCGCGATGACAATTGTGACGCCAGCTATGATGAGAGGAATACCCCAACATATAGCGAGCTGGATCGTAAGAAGAAGAGTCGGGTTTTGACGTTTGAATCGAAGAGTTCGAGGATTCAAGTTAGCAAAGATCGTCGCTCCATCGGCAAGAGCCAGAAGTCCTGATCAAAATTTGTTTATATTTTTTTGTGAAATTGGTGCAATGATTGTAATGTTAGTAGCCGGTATCGGATTTTGAAAGCAATGTCGGATCGTGACAAGCAAGTTTAAAACTTTACCCACTTACCAGTTGCCATCACAAAATAATGACAGAGGAATGTGATCACTTCGCACAAAGGAAATCTATTAATGGGAAGTTTCTCGAACAAGATAACGAAGTGAAGAAGGAAGAGGGAGCAGACCAGGGTTATTTGCACGGCGATTCGGTCGCACTTCACTCGTTTGCTGAACCTGAGCAGGCCAATCGATGTGACGAAGAGAAGCATGAGACCTGCTGCTGATCCGCCGTAGAAAAGATTCTGCAAAAGATTGCTGGGTAAAATTGCCTTTTTAATGAAATATTAATCGTTGTTCACAATTATGAACCTGGAGTTTTATAATCTCATTTTTTAATTATGAAAAGTTAGAAACCTAGGCTATTCAGATGGTAAAATCAAAGAATCAACAGCATTTCATTATTAGTACACTAACAAAACAAAAACGGCCTACATTTCCCAAGTTTTGAAATAAGAAAACGATTGGATAGTTACTGCGGTAGTAGCTAAACTTACCTCAATTCCATCGGGCCTGACTTTTGCCATGATTTGTGGAGCCACAGTAAAGAGACCAGGTTGATCACACGAACACGTCACCACTCCGTTAACTGACTTTCCCATGCAACCATCGCTCGTGGAACGACCAGCATTGTCATCCAGACGTAGGCAGACGAACTTAAGCGACAAGGCCTTGTACCACGATCTGTAAACGTCGAACAACTCCTTCTGTGCTTCCTCAAATGACATGTCAGCTGCGAAATGCAAATCACAAGTTATCAAAAAGACAACACATGCCAGGTTTACAGAAAGTTGTACCATTGTTACTAACGTGGGAGAGTAGGGTAACTCTTTTTGTTCAACGTAAATGACATATTTCTAACGTTTTTTTAACTTACGTATGTATAAACGGTAATAAAGGGATGTTTTTTATTTGCAGCATCTGGGGCGGCATTATGAACACTTCCTCGCTCGCTAACTTACCGAGCTCGGTAAAAAAATCTTTAGCGAGGACTTAACGAGCGAGGAACTCGGTAAAGTATTTGGTATTACGAAGTGTCCTCGCAAACGCCTCGCTAAAGCCTGACGCAAATACGAGAGAATGCGTCAAAATCGTAAGAAAAAAGACGTCTGACTCAGCGAAATCGTCACGCCACGCTATGCGACACCTTGCGACAAACAATTTTAGCCTGTCATTTATGCTGTTTTTAATGTAAATTTGCAATATAACCTCAAAATGTTTGGATTTCCTAATTTACGAAGAGTTTGGAAGTTGTTTATTTGATAAAGTAGCATAAGAACATTAAGAAACATTGCAAGAATTTATTGAAACGTGGACAACAGTTGAAATGAAAGTTTCGTATCATAGAAAAGGTGCAAAACATCTTTTGGTATATTTTTTGTGAAAAGAAAACGTTGGAGCTTCATAATAATACGGTAAGATCTGTGATTAACGGAAGTTTGCACTTTATAAAATGATTTACAATTTCTAACTGGTGACATTAGGGTGATTTTCATTTATGTTTGAAACAATGACAACTTTATTATACCTAAACACATGTTTTGTACAACTTATTTTATAAGGTTTTATGGTTTGCATCTTCAATTAACCATCCCAATATCACATATTAATTTTTAATTACAGATTTAAAACAAAATAAGAACCAGTGTCCTCATTACAAAGAGACAGACCAAAACCATGATGCAGAAAGAGGCTTGCTGGACACACACACAAAATAAGTCCAAATTGGAGCATTGTGACCAAAATTACAGGTCAAATTTAACTGCTGTAAAGCTGAATAAAGTACAATCAGCCTTAGGCACTTAAAAGTTACATTTTTTTCAGTGTTAATACTGTACATGGTGTTTGTATTATGTGCATTAGTGTTTCTGTGTATTACCTACCTCGCATGGTATATTAGAACAACTCATTTGTCAATTTGTTCAAAATTTTTGTGTTTTATTTGTTTTCTCGTTTCAATTTTATTCATGTAATGCTACACTGTCACTTTTTGTTTCTAATAAACACAAGTACATGCTGTTTGAATAATCATGTTATTAAAATGGAATCACTTCAGTATCTGGCAATATTGTCATGCAGATCATTGCATTTATTGTGGAGGTTCCTCAATGGCAGTGTTTGCAGGCAGAGATTTGAGACACATTATAAAACGGACAAGTACTTAAAAAAATAAAAAAATACTTGACAATGCTATAAATTTAACACAAAATAACTTCTGTGAGCAATAAAAACAACCTATCTAGACACGTTCATCTTATAGCTAGAGTGTTGAAAGAAAATATGGAGGGTGTAAACAATTTTGAGTCACTACCACACGGACGGTTGGTACAATGGCTTAAATGTTTCTTGTTCTTCCGGCATCAGACACTTTTTACCGGAATTTTTGCAATTTATTTTAACTGGAAAATGTGTAAATCCTCGTGAATTGATGGCATCAATCCAATACAGTTATTCTTCGCAAACGCCATTTTAAAATTAAATTAAAACCGACATTTACGATTGTTTTATTCGTTTGTGCAAACATTTACCAACAAAATACGTAGCCACAATTGATTTTCGACGTGACTGTTTGACTTTGTCAACAACAATTTGGCGTTAGCGAGTGGTCTGAGGTCCTCGTTAGTTAGCGAGGAGTTTAGCGAGGTCCGGTTAGCGAGACGGGGGTTCGTAATACCAAATCTCAACTTAACGAGGCTCAACTAACTTTCTTGTTTTAACGCCTATTTTACATGTTTACTGTATGTCATCAGTCTTTATTGTTATACGTGGGCGCTGAAGCAAAAATAAATAAATTGAATTGAATTGCTCACTTATTGGGTCCATTATTGGGGTAGTTGGATTAGCAGATAATATGGTTGGGTCCACTGTTGGAGTGTAAGAGTTGTTGGATTCATGTTCGGCCAAACAAGCACCTTGAAACAAAAAAATACATCAATCAAATTAACGTATGCATTGCAGTTCTTCATCAATATTTAAGCACAGCACAAAACCTTTAGAAGCTAAAATTTTGGAGATGTTTTGAGTGTCCAAAATTATGTAGATATCTAGTTATCTCAAGTTCGGTCATTATTTTTGCCTTGAACCTAGCCGCAATAGCAATTCTACTTGATTAGTTGTAAAATGTCCACTGTCAATAGGAAAAGTTTACCTGTATCGTTGCATGGTAGCACTGTGAAAACAAGTGAAGCTGAAAAGTATAAAGAGCGTATAGATACGTTACGATTCTGTTTGATCACATAAACGCATCCTAATTATTTTTAGTGCATATTTATTTAACAACAAAATTACTTACTTTTGTTGTTTTGCAGTGTTGCATTTACCATAAAATTACGGTAGACGTTAAAGTTCACAGAGTTCCACTTTTCGTAGTTTATAATATTGCAATCGTTGTGGTAAACATACGCTACAAACAACATGGTCATTAGGTCCAGTAGGCATGTGACAACAACATGTGTTGTTGACCAAATAGAATTTAATCTCAAAACTTGTTCAACTTATGCCCAGTCACTGTTATCATGCGGTGTTATACGCTTCGTATATATATGCGAACACAATTATCCACATAACTAAGTAACTTTAATTACATTCGCAGGGAATTGTCTTGACGGTCTGCTCCAAACTTTATAAAAAATCCAAAACTTTATACGGACTCTAATTACTTTTTTTACTAAAAATATAACAACAGAATAATGACTATAATGTACAGATATAAATACCCTGCATTAAATATTTTTTTCAGACTTACGCCCAAATGCTGTGATATGTCGCGCATCGAAGCAACCGATGTAGAATTGGTAGCAGCATTCTGTATCTGACCGCAAGTGTTTCATTTAAATACCAACAAATAGCCATATTTAATTTTGGGAAACCGCTGGAGAAATTTGCACCTTGAAAAACCTTAAAAAAACACTGCTCGCACATACAAATATAATTGTTTGGTAAATTTATTAACAAACCATAGATAAAAGTTTAGCCACACGAAGACATATAGGTTAAACAAACAGCACTTGTATTTACAGCTTTACCTGCTCGGTAGGAATAATAAATGACATATCGTTTATCTGAAAAGTAATGATAACAAGGTAAATGGAAACTAACAGAATATTCAGAAAAAACTTTATTGTAGCGAAAACAGTAACCCGAACGATCACACTGTATCAATATTTAAAAATGTCTTTTGATTTTAGCAACTTTTTTATGCCCAGGAGCTCATACGTTTGTGAATTTCCACATACTAAGGTTTTGTAAAAACTTTGACTTTACACACAGACTTTACACACATGTTGTGACTTAAACAAAATCTATACAGGCAGTCAACAAATCACTGTCGTTCCACAACGGATTTAAAATATTGCTTATTGACAGGGTTGCTTTTGTCACCAGTAAGGGTTCAAAACGCACGCCACAGGGTTGTAAAAGTGGCTTTTTAAGAGCGTTTTAGTTTTGTTAGTAGCTGGACAATTTATGAAGTTATTTTAAAAAAAACACGAATTTCAAGCAAGACCGATCGTCTCCCGTTTCTTGGACAAATGCGGCAAAGCAGTGTTGCTTAAGTAAAACCAAAACAGCTAAGTCAATGTGAAATAAACAACCTCCGCTTGATATTTTGTTTGTTTGTAAAACGACCTCAACGTCCATGGCTAAGAGTACTTTTACCCTAAATATTTGCCACTTTTAAAATGTGGAAACTGACTAGTCCGGTGGTTGCACAATCTGCGACCGCACGGCCCCATGCGGGCAAGCACAATGTGTTAAAATGTATGTATTGGCGACCATCTGCGCGAAAATGTGCTAGCGTAAATGTGCGCACTTTGTTCGAAGTTTTGTAGGTTAGAATAAGTGCATATGTGCAGGTCTGAAGGTATGACGTAAAATTGAACCTTACTTAAACTTAGAGGTAAAGATTTTGTCTTTTTTACCTACCATTGTTTTGTTATTTCTCTCAACTTGTACTGGATATCTATATCGATATACCACCTACCAGATTGTTTAGACAAGCAGTTCTTAACCAGTCGCACATTTGGGCATCTGCACATTTTGACTTGCACATGTTCGAAAAATGTTTACACATTTTTATTTACATCTTAGCACCTGCCCAGTTTTCGGAAATTTGCACACATTTTAACTTACACTCTTTGGAATCTGCGCATTTTGTCCTGCACATTTTTACCTTTACATTTTGACGCATTTTTAACAAAAAGTCACAAGGATATGCAAATGATTTTTTTCCTTTTTCACGAGGTAGGAACTCAGGACACTTCCGTGGACGAATTCCGACACGCTTTGTTAATTCTGAACATAGGTCAGGCGCCCTTGACTATTCGGTCGAGTTGTAAAATAAGAAAAAAAAACATGTATAAATACCGTCACCATCCAAAGTAACAAAACGCTTATGCAACTCACTGTGGTCAGATTGCGTGGATTGGATGCTGTAGAAACCCAACATAAGTTGAAGAAACAAACCACATTGATTCATCATTGTTGCAATTGTATTTTGATTTATTTAAACACACTTTATGCACGAACCGAGACTGAACAAAATTCCACTCTAATTGCATTTATAAGTGGGCTTACTTAAAGAGGGGGAAAGAAGTGGGAAAATTGGGCTGTGCGCCATTTGTTCTGCCCCTCCTTTCAGGTTTAAACAAGCAAAAATGAAAAAAACATCATCTATGCTCGGTAAACAGCAACACTATCTTTCAAGTTTAAACAAGCAACAATATAAATTCATGCAATATAGTCGATTTTAATTCTAAGCAGTTGTTTTGAACGAGACCTCTAAAACATCTATCGGCCTTGAAATGGTGCATCGGCTGGAACCACGAGAGTTTAAAAGACAATTAGGCCTACAACCCATAATAAGCGCACAATCGCGTAAAAAATCCTTGCAAAAATTGTAAAAGTCGTGTTAATGCATTGCAAAATAGCATTATAAGAACAGCGCCTCTAGATTCTACAATAAAAATTAGAATAGCTCGTTTTACTTGTGTAAATAGTATCGTTCAGTTTCGATTCCAACCAGCTTTTTTGTCCATGAGCTAACATCTGCAATTAGTTTATAATTTCACAAGTTTTCAATTTCATAGATATTTTTATAACGGACAACCACTTTACAGACAGCTTGTTCTCATAAACAACCACCACACCATGACAAATCAGATTCTTCTATTAAAATACTCTAAGAGCACTGACAGGGCATAGACAGTAAGGAATTGCATGTTGTCACGCAAGACACACAGCTAAATATCATTCCACACAACTCAATGTATTTTTGATCTAGCGGTGTAATTTGAACGGAACAAGTTTAGTATTTCGTGCGTTGTGGCCGGATGCAACGTACGTTCATAGCTAAAATATGTTTTTACTGCGAAGGTACAAGAGGCTCGTCCTCATGGTTCCATAGAAAAGCATGTGACTAAGAGCTGACATCATGTTGGTAACCTACGTTACGATTTTGATACGAAGCCAACCCGTATTTGTTTTAATTGAGTAAAAAGGCGTAGTGTTCTATAATGTCTTTGTTAAGAACTCATCTGCAAAGCGACCAATATTTCCCACAGGGGCAACATATAATAATGTTGATTCTTAACACACTGGCATCTAAAATTGACGCCTCTTCTTGGTTTAGTGCATTGGTTGCACCTGTTATGTTTTTCTCCGCCTTTTGAAAGACAACTGTTTCAATCTGCTGTGTTTACCGTGATACGTTTTTGCCATTTATTCTTCCAACACCAAATTATGGCCCCTAGGTTGACACAGAGCATTAATAAAGAGCTTTTTCGTTGCACACAATGGTAATTGTATTTTGCAAAGTCTCAACGTAAAGTTTTGTAAGCCAACATTGGTTTTAGAAAACCAATTCGCATTTGTCCTCGCCGTTTTTTTTATTGGAGTGAGCCTGAACATGCCCATTTAATGTCTTTTTAACAATATTTAGCCGCCTCTTCCTGGCTTACTACATTGGTTGCAACTTCTATGTTTTTCTGCGCTTTTTGAAATGCATCTCCTGTTTTTGCCCGGCATGTTTTTGCCGCTGTTTTATTCATTCTTTCAGGGCCAACATTAAGACCTTGACATAGGCTTCGGTACAGGTTTTTCTTTACACATAATGGTAATTCTATGATGCAAAATCTTAACGTAAAGCTTTGTAAGCCCACTTTAACGAGAGGATGAAACCATTTGGCATTTATCCTTGCTATGCATTGATTTAAATGAGCCTGAATATGTCACATTAATGACTTTTTAAATAATAGCTAATGACTGATTTTGAGTCCTATTGTTTCACTTTGGTTATTTAAATTATTGGTTATTTTGTACGTACTTTGCTTAAGTTTGTCAAGATAAAACAAGCACGATTGGCACATGGACGCGAAGAAAGCTTTAAGCCATTTAAGGTAATATCACCTTTTTTGCTTAAAAGATTTTATATTAATCGTAAAAACTGTATCTTAGCGAGGCGCTCTATACACAACATCGATAAAAAAAAGTTAGGCGCATGAGCGTTCCTGTACAAAATGATTTAAACTTTTATTTTATATATTGATCCTATGTCGAGCATACCGAAAAAAACTGGAATTACTCAAGTTCCCTGGATGGAAGCAACCATGGGAAGTAGTTAAGTACAATTAAATCTTAATTGGTCGCCTATAGCATAGCTTGGTAACAGCCTAATCGATTTAATGGACAGGAGATATTCCTTTGAAAAAAAAATTGCTGCGCCGTTCGGTTTGTTTCAAAGCGGAACAAAAAATAGAATTAGGCTTAACATAAGTTAAATTCACAGAAAATCTTTTGTTGCTTATTATGAGTTACTTAATTGTATTTTGTCGGTGTTCAGCAAGACAAAAGTGATTAGTACAATGAAAAAAGAAACAATGCAAAAAGTAATGAACTTTTCATACTGACTCGCGGGCACAAATAACAGGCTGATAAACAAAAACTGACGAAACTCAAAACTATTACATGTAGGACTACTCATTCTGTTGTAAACCAGCTACGAGATAATAGCTGTCCGACTCTCAGACCTTTGTGGTTCTCGAGTTTCCCGTAACCTGAGGATGGCCTTCACTGGATGCAATTAACGTTGAATTCTTCGGTGTAGACCAACCGACACGTTCCCTTAACTTCTTTACATTTGAGTAGATGGTCTGTGGAAGGTTAGTGTAGATTATCGGGTTAAGTGAGCTGTTGATGGGAAGAAGGACGATCGCTGAAACTGCGTAAGAGTCGGGAGTCAAAATGTGACCTGACATGCTCATGAAAGTCATGATGCAAATCGGCAGCCAACAACAGAAGTCGGTTGCTATAAGAACCGTGATTTTCTTCTGCATGCTGTGGATCTGATGGTTTTTTGCTTTCACCAAGCCTCCCCTGCGGGATTTCATGTAAATCATCACATACGCGGCGGCGATGTAAAAAAGCGCGACGAAGTTAAATGTAATCACGATTGATGACATCACATTGACGTTTGATTCCTCTTTGCTGATGCGGAACAGGCGAGGAATGCAAACACTACTGCTGCTGTAATAACCGAAATAGTTGTTCCACGTGGGCGCCACAGAGCTGTGACTCGACTTCAAAAAGTCAGCAAGGTCAACCCAGTCATATGACGTCACTTGTGGTTGAGCTTTGTTTTGAAGGGCACCGATGCGTAACGCGAACTGCCTGACGTCAGCGAGTGGGACTTGATCGGTGTGAAAATAAGGACTTGGCGTAATTTGAGCGCTTGTGATCATATCGGATGAGAGGAAGCGGGCGAGTGGAAGCAAAGCGATGAGAAAGGAAATGAGCCAGATGATGCAGATCCACATCATAACGATTCGTGCTCTGACGCTGCGCGAGTTGAAGGGATTGAAGACGCTGTAGAGTCGATATGAAGTGATACAAACTAGGGTAAGGACCGATGTTTCACTTGAAACTACAGTTAACGCACCAATAGCGTTGCACAAGTCGCTTGATCTCCATACTTTGTCAAACAGACAGTAGATGCCTGAAAACTCAACCGCTTTAATCCCGATTACGAGTAAAACGATTCCCATCAGCAAATCCGACACTGCAAGATTAAATATCAATACACGATTTATCAATCCCAGTTTAACGCGTGTTTTGTCGCTTGTCAACCGATGAAAGTAAAGCCCAGTTTTTACCATGACAGTCAGGTTCCCAAACAACGCGAAGACAGCCATGAACCAGACGAGAATCTCAAGGGCCCTGAGTTTTATCATTTGTTCGTTGGATGCAAGTGCGTCGTTTTGCAGGTAGTTTGGAGGACATTCGTCCGATGAATCGCTGCAGTCAGAAACACCGTCGAGGACTTTGGTCGTTGGAACAAAGAGAGGTTTCTTGTTGCCGCAGTAGAAGTGTGAGGTGGTCGAGCAGTTCACTTCATCAGTCGAGTTTACACAGTCGGACACGAGGTCGCAGGTTTTTTCCACCGGAATGCTGATGCGATCGCGAAAACCTGCAAGTGATGTAGCTTAATAAATGAAAACAAAGCAATAAATAACTTTGATTTTTTTATTAAATTCCCCATAAATAACAATTCTGTTTGCAAACTAAAATGTCTTTACACCTGCAATCTTTTTCAATGTGTGACTTTCGAAACTGCTAACAACAGGGTGTGAAAGGAAATGTAAAGTTTTTTGAGGCATTTGAATTTTAAATTGTTTTTAAGTTCGTGTATTGTTCCTAAGTTTTTGAGTCATGCTTACGCAAAAAACTCATAAATGTAATTAGTAAAAACTCTGTAGACTATGTTATGAAAAATCAAAAACAACACTCACTATCGGGAAACCGTCAATAAATCTTTGTAAATTGTTTTAACATACAATTATTTAAAAAAAAAAATTATTGTTACAAAACTATTACTTAACACCTTTACGACTTTTGTGATTGGCAATTATTACCTTGAATTACTGTGTTGACTTTGCCTGCCGAGCATTTGAACTGGTTGGGGCAATTTGTTTCATCGAAGCGTTCTTCACATTCATCAATTCCATTGCAGACCGATTTGCCGAGGACAAGTCCGAACAACTGACTGCATTTCCTTAATTTTATTTGGATTTCTTGACCATCAAGCAAACTAGCTGGGATAGGAAACTAAAAAATGTAACACTGTTAATTAAACTACTAAACAACAGGTCTGCAAGTCGTGCTCCGTTGAATGAAGCCGGTATTTTAGGCGTTTAACCGATGCTTTTGGGTCGAACTACTAACACAGGAACTCACAAGACGCCGGTTTGGAAAGTTCCGGTACGTAGCGCTAAAGAGCATATGCGCAGGCCTAGCTTCCAGGCAATTTGTAAATTGCTGACTCATGCAATTATTGTCACCGTAAACGCCTATGCTCCGTTGCGATAACTACCAGAAATTCACAAACCGGTGTGTAGTAAGTTCCTGTGTTAGTAGCTCTACCATGCTTTTGCCGCTTTATAGGATCTTTGTATTTCGAGATATACCATTATCCGAATAAAGGCGTATCGTAGTCATAACGTCGGCTTTTTAATAAAACTGTTGGATAAGCAACACTCGTTTACACATTATGGTTGTCAGCAACGACTTATTAATATATAATAATCTTGCATCAAATTTGTAGTAGATTTTAAGTTAAATGCAGGACATACGTTTCAAGCTAATGGCTATTCGGTGACATAATAGATAGAAATAGACAAACCAATCCAAAAACGACAGCACAACTTATATCAGCGGCCTCAGTTTCAGAAGTGAAAATTTTTATGTCTTTTTTAACCTACTCCAGCAATTTCAATTTGGTCGCACACTGGAAGTCGGTTGCTGCAGTTTGCTCTTTCGCTGCATTCGTCCTCAAACACAGAACATTCAACAATACCATCACACCTGCAAAGTACAAACAAGTTTTTCAATAGCATTTTTGTTTTGTTGTGACTGGTTTATAAGTTCTTGGTAATGTTTTTTTTTTTAGAAAGAGTTATTTAGGCACCAAATTGTTTGCATTTAGGTGCAACATAAAGGTTTGTAATACTGTACGCCAAAAGTTGCTTCTTCCCAAATCCAGTTTTTGGCTAAAGTGTTTTCATATTAGCTTTTTTAACCTACTTTTTTGCTTCTACTGGAAGCAACGAGTCAACCAGATCTTTATTCAGAAGCGTTGAAGCAATAGTTCGTACTTCAGAAGTAATAATGTTGCATTGGAAATCTGGAATCTTTCTGATGCTGCTCTGAATGGTTTGTCTGCCGCAGTTTGTTTCGTCAAGCTTCGAGATTGGACAATCCACTTTTCTATCACAAACCTGCGACTTGGAAATACAAACGTTCTCAGAACCGCATTTAACTTGTCCTTGACTACAGAAAGCGCAGGGTTCGCTTCCAGGGACTCCGTAGCAAACATTATCACACAGAAATCTCGACGGAGCCGACGCTGGGACACTTTGCGCGCAAAGGCATTCGTCTGTGAGATCGGGGCAGTCAAAAATTCCGTCACACAACTGCTTAGGTGATATGATGATGTCAGAATACAGACAGCGGTGACAAGTGAAAGTTCCGTTTACGAAACATAAGTCCGATGAGTCATGGCAGTTTGGATATTCGTCCGTTAACGACCATTGTGGAATTACGCAGTATTCAAGGCGATTGTCAAGCCCTGCGATCAGTTTGTTACATTTGAAACCGGTAACTTGTCGCACGTCCTCGGTACTTCCTGGGCAGTCTGAGTATTCATCACACGAATAGGTTCGGAGAACGCAAGTGCCAGGATCATTAGGGCATCGAATCATTCTTGGCTCGTTGCAGCTCTCAATCTCGTCGCTACAGTCACCGCAGTGATCCATGCCGTCGCACAACAAGGGCTTGGGAATGCATCGCTTGCTGTTGTTGCAACGGAACTCTCCATCCATGCAAGTGCCGTTCACTGTCCACGGAACTTCGTCACTTCCGTCCTTGCAGTTCACGAATGTGTTGCCTCGCCACGAGCGTGGAATGCAACGACCGTTGTCGAGGCATTGGAACTCTTTGTCTGGAATGCATTTGAGAGCTTGCTTTTCATCAGAAGCATCGGGACAATCGTTAAATCCATCTAATACTCGATATCTTGCCACACATCTCCCATTTGTCTGGCATCGAAACTCAGTGTCATTATGACAACTTGTCAACATGTCAACTTCATCCCGTCCATTTGTGCAGTCATTTACGCCGTCTAGAACCCATTCTCTGGGAATACATTGTAAGGGAATTGTGTTATTATTGGAACAGGGAAATTCCGTGAGATCACACGAGGCAAGACTCATTTCTTCGTCACTTCCGTCCTTCACCACCATCGTGTCACAGTCACGCTTTCCGTTTTGCACCATCCAACGTGGAATACAAATCCTGCTTCGCTTGCATGTGAACTCTGCAAAAAAACTAAAGCTTCACAAATTGCTAATGAAGCAAGAATCTCAAACCATCCCCGGTTTGGTTTCCACTTGCTCCTAATACTAGTATTTTGAAGCAAGTTTAGTCTGCAATAAAATGCCGGAATGTTCTGCTCCAACTTTACCTGAGTTATTCCTGCATGGTAGAACCAGACTCTCATTTAGTTTGCAGCTTTGTAGTGTGTTGAGTAGATGCCGAGGTACACACTTTTGTGAGAAGCGGCAGACGAATTCATCGTCGTTGCATTTGAGAGGATCTGTATGTAAACAGGGATGTTGATTGGCATGGTTTGTCTCGCTTAAATTGGCGGTATTACGACTAGCTATTGATTTGTTAGTGTTTTGAGATGAGAAGTGATTACGTTTGCAAATCAGTTAAAGCAAAACCCTAACTTAAGAACCTCGACTTATGACTCACAATTTGGTCGCACCATAAGTTCTTTTGTAATGACGATGTGACACCAAGTTTGGTTATTAGTAGGGCGATTATTTTTTGACTTGTCAAAAAAGTCAAAAATTTGTCAAAATTTTCAGAATAGGTCAAAAATTGTCAAAATTGTTCACAAAGTCAAAAATGTTCACAAAGTCAAAATAGTTTACAAACTGCATTGTCGTGGTGTTCTAAAGGTTGCACTGTCAGTGACCTGTGTATTTTACAAATGTAGCCTATTTTATACTTTTGTAAATGGTTTATTATCTACTTATGGAGAATCATAAACCATCAAGTGAGTGAAATAATTAGATTGATATGATGGCATGCTTAACACACGTCAAAATGTGCAATATTTTGGTAGTTTCCAAGTCATTTTACGGCAGCTGCAGGTGAGGCTCTTGCTTCGGTTTAACTTTAGATACGTCAGTTATCTTTCGTTTAGACCAGCGGTTCCCAAACTTTTCTAAAAATTTTGCCGGGTGGACCCTTTGCAATTATTTTGATATTTCGCGGCCCTACAAAAATCAAAGAATGCCATAGGAAAAATGCAAAATCATTGTTTCTTATAGTACACTAGTTCAGTCACGATTCTTTTTAATGTAACAACTTTCTCACTCAGTGTTTTTCAAACTTTTTCATTGTTTTTTTAAAACGTCACTTTGTCATTATATCGAGGACTCGCGGACCTTAAGCCTGAAGGTGTATTTTAGCAATACGAAAGTTTATTTACAGAATTTTAGCTGATTGGGTATGCAAAATTACACATAACAACGATCTAAAGACGGTTTGTGACATCACATACAAGACAGAAAATATTACGATAGTGCACAAACGATTGCATTCTTGATAGTGGTCATGCAATAAAGGCTATCTATTGTATAGTAATGGAGGCAGTGGATCTCTACTTGTACTTTGATTTAAACCTATTCAGTGACACAAATTGAAGCCAAATAAGACTATAGAGGCACGTCAACCTTTTCGCGGACCCCGCAAAATTGCTTCACGGACCCATGAAGGTCCACGGACCCCAGTTTGGGAACCGCTGGTTTAGACAAAGGTATTGAACTATTTTCGTTGTGTCTTGGCTGCAGTTTTTTGGCCGTGATTGTAATTAGCTCAATTCCCTTTTCAGAATAGGCCAGGTCTGTGTTCAAATTTTTGCTCTTCTGTTAGACATTTGCACATTCTTTCG
Organism: Phallusia mammillata; assembly: GCF_965637545.1. Lineage (NCBI taxonomy): Eukaryota > Metazoa > Chordata > Ascidiacea > Phlebobranchia > Ascidiidae > Phallusia > Phallusia mammillata. Next base: position 5,365,848 of record NC_137252.1, read on the forward strand.
CATTAGCCTACAGCCATATTTCAACTTTTTGTACAATAATGCGTAATTTAACTACTTGAATTCTACATAGGTCAAAATTTTGTCAAAAAAAAGTTTTTTAAAGTCAAAATTTGTCAAAATTTTTAATTTGTAGGTCAAAATTTTTCTTTTTTTCGTTCAAAAAATAATCGCCCCAGTTATTACATATCTTGTGTTATAATTTTTATCATTATTTTCTAATTCTACTTATTTGAGTTTGCTTTTCAATTGTAATGCATACAAATTTGTGAAACTTATGACATTACCCATTAAAACAACTTACGAACCCGAATACTCATCCGTATTATCTCCTCTTCGACAGTCAACTTCATAGTTGTGAACCTTGTACCTCGGTATGCAAATCCTGGATCGAATACATCGATGGTAACCGTCCTCTTCTCGGCAAAGTGATGTTCCTGGTGCTCCGCGAACTGCAACGAAAAGATTGTTGAGTTTTGCGATGCCAAATATGCTTGTTTCCCTAATTCAGGACAGTTCCATTAAGCCCACAATGCTATTTTGTGATAAACTTGACCCGAATCGGACTAAGTGGGTGCAAGTATTGTGACAGGACAGTGCAGAAACGATAAACTATTTTTTGCAGTAAAATTCGAAATCAAACTATTCATGGTTCAGTTTTTGAAGGTTGTAATTTTTTCTTAAAACCGATTTTTGTACATATGTGGGCACAGAGACTGTAGGTAAATAGTTTTTGTGTTCTTGTAGTCTGGGATAGGACGAAGTTGAACTAAAATATATTTTCATAACAGTCCAGAGTATCTTCACATAATTATTAGTAATTTCACATACCCTATATTTAACCAACAGTAGGCTAAAGTGCATGTCATGAACAACATAAAGTCATTGGTTTGGTTGGCTAGTGTAGCTATAAACACAGTTCATAAGCCGTTTTTATGGCTTTGTAGCATTCCCAAACTAAACGGACGAAGAGTCTGAATTTACTGAAAAATCTCGCCTTACTACTTTGCATTAGCTATCTGTTGTTGCATGTTCTGTGTTAACTTAAGTTTAGTGCAGCTGGTATGCAAAACACTTTGATAACCTCCTGTTTAACTTACGGCATCCGGTTAAAGCTATTCATCATGCTGCTAACACAACAGAAACGGGCAAGTTGCGTCATACTCGGGATATTTTCTGACGTTATTATGCGTTACTTTACGATAATAATGGTGTTGTAAAACCTTTGGTTGAAATAGTTTTTTTTGGTTTTAGCTTATTTAAACATCAGTGATAAAAATAGTTTCCGAACCCTGTACTACACAGTCACATGATATTGGAATGAACTTGCGTATGAATAATTTTGTTTCTATCAAATAAGCTTAATTGTGCTTTTTTGAATAAATAAGTTGAGTTGCATTTGGCACAAGAAGAAACTTAATAATCAATGGTGACGTGGCACTTAACAAGTACACGCCAAAATACAACAAAAGAGCTTTTTGGGGAAAATGTTAACGTCATATTCCTTATAATGTAAAACATTATTAGGAAATATATTGATTAGATTATTTGCTTATTAGTTAAAAACATTTTCACCTACCTTGTCTAAACCAAATCCACAGAAGGAAAAGCAATATTCCAATTTTAGGCATAGTCTTAACACAAACAGAACCAAGTGTTACTGTGTTTATGAATAAAACATAAAAAAATATTAAAATAACTTCCGACAACCGCTTCTTAAATAAAACTTATACTTTCAATTTTAAAGGCTGTGCTAGTTCTGTAAAATCCGTTACTAATTCTATTGTTAAATTTTGCTGTTTTGATTTAAATTTTTGCTTCTATCCGTAAAGTAAACAATAGAAAACTTTCAGTTTCCGGATAGTCTTCGGATCTTTTTTCTACATAACTCTAATTCCCTGGTAAATTTAACATTGAATCTCGATAACCAATTTTGGTTCTGAGGCTTGATGCATTGAAAAGTTGGCAACAAAAACTATGCAGCGTCTAAACCAAAATATCTAAAGATAACACGCAGAGACGTAACTTCCTCGAAAACGTGAAACGTTATTTGACTACGATGACGTGTTTGTCACGGGGCTTGTGATACACAACTGTGTATATTGTTGTTTTGTTATAGATTTCCTTGACTCTTGGACGCTTAATTATCACAACACTATCTCAAACCAAAACAGCACTTGTTTTTGCCTCTTTTTCGCACAAGCTATGGTCAAAATTTAAGTTCAGTGTTACTGCGTTCAAAACATATCAAGTGGTTTACTTTACGTGAGGACATATTCTGAACCGTCCTTATTTTTACTGTTATTTTCTAAAAGTTTTGTGAATCGACTTCAAAGGTGTGAAACTTATTAGCATTTGTCCTCACGTTTTTTTTTTATTGTGCCTTAGAATGCCCATAGCCTTTTAAAAAAATATTTAATGGCCGATTTGGAGATCATTGGTTCTCATTGGTTATTTAAATTATTGTTTAGTTTGTACCTACACTGCTCAAGTTTGTCAAGATAAAAAATCGTCTGCTATTGCAAAGATCTGAAGAAATCTGTATGTTAATGAGGCGCTCTATACACAACATGTACATAACACAGTAAGGCGCAAAGCGGTTTCTATGCAAAATGATTAGGAGTTTTCGACAATACGATCCTATGGTACACCGAGAAAAACTCAAATCTCACAAGTAGCCTTGATGGAAAAAACAATCGAAAGTAGTTAAGTAACTATTTGGTGTAGGACAGTTTATTCTGTTTTAAATCATCAACGTGATATATAGTTGCCGAAATCTCAGACCTTTGTGGTTCTCGAGTTTCCCTTGACATGAGGTTTGTCTACGCTAGAAGCAATTGAATTTGATTTCTTTCTTGTAGGCAAACTGGCACCATCTATTAATTTCTTTACATTCGAATAGATGGTCTGTGGGAGGTTGGTGTAGATTATCGGGTTAAGTGAGCTGTTGATGGGGAGGAGGACGATCGCTGAAACTGCGTAAGAGTCTGGGGTCAAAATTTGACCTGACATGCTCATGAAAGTCATGATGCAAATCGGCAACCAACAACAGAAGTCAGTTGCTATGAGAACTGTGATTTTCTTCTGCATTTTCTTGATCTGATGGTTCTTCGCTTTCACCAACCCTCTATCGCGGGATTTCATGTAAATCATCACATACGCGGTGGCGATGTACAAAAGTGCGACGAAGTTAAACGTAATCACGATGGATGACATCACATTGACGTTTGATTCATCTTTCCTGATGCGGAACAGGCGAGGAATGCAAACACTACTGCTGCTGTAATAACCGAAATAGTTGTCCCACGTGGGCGCCACAGAGCCGTGAATTGACCTTAAAAAGTCAGCAAGGTCAACCCAGTCATATGATGTTACTTGTGGTTGAGTTTTGTTTTCGAGCGCACCGATGCGTAGCGCGAACTGCCTGACGTCAGCGAGTGAGACTTGGCCGGTGTGAAAATAAGGACTTGGTGTGATTTGAGCGCTTGTGATCATATCGGATGAGAGGGCGCGGGAGAGTGGAAGCAAAGCGATGAGGAATGAGATGAGCCAGATGATGCAGATCCACATCATAACGATTCGTGCTTTTACGCTCCGCGAGTTGAAGGGATTGAAGACGCTGTAGAGTCGATATGAAGTGATACAAACCAGGGTAAGGACCGATGTTTCACTAGAAACTACAGTCAAGGCACCGATAGCGTTGCACAAATCGCTTGATCTCCACGCTTTGTCAAACAGACAGTAGTTGCCTGAAAACTCAATCGCTTTAATCCCGATCACGAGTAGAACGATTCCCATCAGCAAATCCGACACCGCAAGATTAAATATCAATACACGATTTATTAATCCTAACTTAACACGCGTTTTTTCTCTGGTCAATCGATGAAAGTAAAGCCAAGTTTTCACCATGACTGCCAGGTTGCCAAACAACGCGAAGACAGCCATGAACCAGACGAGAATCTCAAGGGCTCTGAGTTTTATCATTTGCTCGTTGGATGCAAGTGCGTCGTTTTGCAGGTAGTTTGGAGGACATTCGTCCGATGAATCGCTGCAGTCAGAAACACCGTCTAGAACTTTAGTCGTTGGAACAAACAGAGGTTTTTTGTTGCCGCAGTAGAAGTGTGAGATGGTCGAGCAGTTCACTTCATCAGTCGAGTTCACACAGTCGGACACAAGGTCGCAGGTTTTATTCACGGGAATGCTGATGCGATCGCGAAAACCTGTAAGTGATGTAATGAATGGAAACGAAGCGATAAAGAGTTTTGATTTTCTCCTAAAATCCCCGAACAATAACAAAACTGTTTGCAGACTAAATGGTGTTTACGTTAGTTATAAAAGATAATCTTTGTCGGTTTTTAAAATCCTATTGTTAAAGTTAAACTATGTTCCTAATAAATTATTCTCTTGTAAGATTGACATTTAGTGTTTGGTACAGGATCTATCCCGCAAGTAGTATGCATCTTTTTGTCGACGATCACTGATTATACATAAAATTATATGTAAGAATAATTGACGAAGCAACAGTGCTTCCTAATTAAAATCAATCAACAAAGTTGTTTAACGATATATATTTCACCCATAAGGGCATCTTCAGTCGTTCTGTGAAACAACGAGTGTAAAAGTAAAACAAACCAAGCAATGAACTAAAACCATGAATGTCAGTTTACAAGAAATAATACAGTGATCACTGCTACTGATAGAGGTGTCAATCAGTTCAAACCTTTTAAAGACTTGGACGCTTGTGAGGCAAAGTGGCTCAAAATTACCCAAGCTACTATTAATATTCAAAAAATGGTTTTGCCCAGGGTGCGATAACTCCATTCATTATTTGATATCATTTTATTCTTTTACTGGTTTTAATCGATTTTATTTTGTATTTCATTTGGACTGGGTTGTTTGTTTGTGTTCACTCTATTTTTTCGTTGCCAGTGGCCTAGACGGTTATCTCGTCTCTACGCTTTTCCTTCTTTTTTATCTGGGTGTGCACTGTTCCCTTATCGCTTGTTGCAGTGTGTACTTTTCGTGTAGCTTAGACGCAGTTCTGTCGCAGATCTTGCATAGTCAGCAAGGGCTTGTAGCAGGTTGCCGTATCTCTTTGCTGTGTTTAATATGGTTTTAGTTCATTGCTTGGTTTGTTTTACTTTTACACTCGTTGTTTCACAGAACGACTGAAGATGCCCTTTTGGGGTGAAAAATATATCGTTAAACAACTTTGTTGACTGATTTTGATTAGGAAGCACTGTTGCTTCGTCAATTATTCTCTTGTAAGAGGGAGGTTTGATCGTTTGCAGCTGACATTTTGATTGCACAAATTCTAATAAGTAGTAATATTCCTTTTCTAAATAAATGTGACCATATTTTTGGCAACTTCCATGATTGGCAGCTGTTACCTTGAATCACTGTGTTGACTTTGCCAGCCGAGCATTTGAACTGCTTGGGACAATTTGTTTCATCGAAGCGTTCTTCACATTCGTCAATTCCGTTGCAGACCGATTTGCCGAGGACAACACCAAACAACTGACTGCATTTTCTTAGCTTGGTCTGAATGTTCTGACCATAAAGCAAACTGCCCGGGATTGAAATCTGAAAAAATGTAACGTTACTAAATAAACTACACAAGCCTGGTCTGCAAATCGATCTTCGTTGAATTGTGGTATTACTTCAGGCGTTTAACCCATACTTTTGCGGCTTTATAAGATTTTTGTGTTTCGTGATGTGTCATTATCCTAATGATGACGTCTAGTATCGGACATTGAAACGTCGGTTGTTTATAATATATCTGCTGTATAAACAATACTCCTTTACACAATAGGCCCCTCAGCAACTGCTAATTAATAGATTATACATTCGTAGCCGATCTACAGTTCACTGCAGGACCTACGTTTCAGGCTAATGCGACTATTCGGTGACACAGCAATAGTCAAACCAATCCAAAAACGACAGCGCAACTTATGTCAGAGACGTTGGTGTCAATATTGAAAAATTTAGTATCGTATATTTTCAAACTTACATCTTCAATTTTAATTTGGTCGCACACTGGAAGTCGGTTGCTGCAGTTTGCTCTTTCGCTGCATTCGTCCTCAAACACAGAACATTCCACGATATTATCACACCTGTAACGTACAAACACTCAAATTTTTTTCACTAGCATTTTTGTTTGGTTGTGACAGGTTTATAAATTCTTGGTAATGGTTTATTCATAAAGAGTTATCAAGGCACCAACATTGTTCGCTGTTAGACGAAAAATTTAAAGTTTGTTTCACCAAAGTTGCCTTTAAAATCATATTCTCGTCTGATGTGTTTTCACATTTGCTTTTTTAACCTACTTTTTGGCTTCTACTGGAAGCAACGAGTCAACAAGATCTTTATTCGTAAACTTTAAAGCAATAGTTCGTATTTCTGAAGTAACAATGTTGCATTGAAAATCTGGAATCTTTCTGTTGCTGCTCTGAGTGGTGTGTCTGCCGCAGTTTAGTTCGTCAAGCTTCGTGATTGGACAATCCACTTTTCCGTCACAAACTTGCGACTTGGCAATACAAAGATTCTCGGAACCACATTTAACTTGTCCTTCACTACAATAAGAGCAAGGTGAGCTTCCAGGGACTCCGTAGCAAATATTATCACACAGATATCTTGACGGAGCCGACGCTGGGACATTTTGCGCACATAGGCATTCGTCTGTGAGATCGGGGCAGTCAAAAATTCCGTCACACAACTGCTTAGGTGAGATGATGATGTCAGAATACAGACAACGGTGACAAGTGAAAGTTCCGTTGATGAAACATAAGTCGGATGAGTCTTGGCAGTTAGGATATTCGTCTGTTAACGACCATTGTGGAATTACGCAGTATTCGAGGCGATTGTCAAGCCCTGCGATCAGTTTGTTACATTTAAAACCAGTAACTTGTTGCACGTCTTCGGTACTTCCTGGACAATCTGAATATTCATCACACGAGTAAGTCCGGTGAACGCAAGTGCCAGGATCATTTAAACAGCGAATCATCCTCGGCTCGTTACAGCTCTCAATCTCATCGCTACAGTCACCACAGTGATCCATGCCGTCGCACAACAAGGACGTGGGAATGCATCGCTTGCTGTTGTTGCAACGAAACTCTCCCTCCACACAAGTGTCGTTATCCGTCCACGGAACTTCGTCACTTCCGTCCTTGCAGTTTACCAACTTGTTGCCTCGCCACGAGCGAGGAATGCAACGACCGTTGTCGAGGCATTGGAACTCTTTGTCTGGAATGCATTTAAGAGCTTGCTTCTCATCAGAAGCATCGGGACAATCGTTATATCCGTCTAATACTCGATATCTTGCCAGGCATCTCCCATTTGTCTGGCATCGAAACTCAGTATCATTGTGACAACTTGTCAACTTGTCAACTTCATCCCGTCCATTTGTGCAGTCATTTACGCCGTCCAGAACCCACTCTCTGGGAATACATTGTAAGGGAACTGTGTTATCTTCAGAACAGGGGAATTCCGAGTTTATACACAAGGCGAGACTCATTTCTTCGTCACTTCCGTCCTTCACCACCATCGTGTCACAGTCGCGCTTTCCGTTTTGCACCAGCCAACGCGGAATACAAATCCTGCTGTGCTTGCATGTGAACTCTGCAATGAAACAAAAAAGTTCAAGCTCAGTTTTAAAGCTGTTTTACTAGGCTATACTTTGCACTTAAACTTATTCTCTTCATAATATGCTAAATTCAACACCTTGTTCAGCAAACAAAAATTTATCAAATAGCACATTTTGTAAGACATCGTTCAACTTACTCACCATGCAAATAGAGGCAGAAGTCTCAGTTTTTTTTAAACAGAACTCCCCACTAATACTCGATTTTATGTTTACATTTTTCCCGGCATTTCCCCATTATCCTAACACAACTTTTGGCTTCAAACAAAACGCCAAAGTTTTCTGCTTACACGCACCTGATTTATTCCTACATGGAAAAACAAAGCTCTCATTCAGTTTGCAGCTTAGTGGTGTGTTGATAAGGTGACGAGGTACACACTTTTGTGAAAAGCGGCACACAAGTTCATTGTCATCACATTGGAGAGGATCTGCAGACAGAGTGATAATGATTAACATGATACGTTTAGTTTCCTGTTAAGTACTTGTGTTGCCATAGTATTAAAGCTGTAACAACAAGATACAGGACCATTGAGCCAATTGTTTACAGGACCAATTGGTTTCACTTTACACCCTAATAGCGTTAATACATGCGTTGTGCTTGTGGGTTTTATGTATGCTTTTTTCTGTTTGGCCTATGTATTTATGTTGCATATTGAACTGTCAAAAACCTTTACACAAATAAATTGTTATATTAATAGAGTCTGATATTGTGGGCCTACAAAGCTATTGATGCTGGTTGTATTTTTTATTGATTTATTAATATTAGATTTCTTTTTCAATAAAATTGTTCTGCTTTCAAACACAACACTTAATAAGCTCCTCATGCGTTGTTTAATGGTCCAGAATATCACATGAAAATACTGACCCAAAGGTCCTTTATGCGAGGCTCAACGGGTAAACCTTTGAGCATTATTTTTTGTAATTTTAAAAACGGAATTGCCAACGCATTTCCAAATAAAAAAAGTTATGCCCTTGTGTAAGTGTGTTTAAACGTGTAGTATTAGTACAGGTGTTCAATGGCAATTTTTCTTTCGAACTCAAAGAAATAGTCATGAAAAACTGAATTTTGGCCCAATGATCCCTAATCTCCCATAAGAATTAAGTCATTTCGACGAAAGACTTACAATTAGGTTGCAAGGTTAACAAAGTTTTTTGACCGTTTAGTTGTATTGTAATTGCGAAGATGGAACTATTGTCAAATTCGGTGATTGTTTGTTTTTGTGTAATAAATTATTTTGGACCGAAAAACCTATTGTGAAATGTTACAAAGCTTGTTCATATTGGGTAGGAGCTATTTATCAAGCAAAGCAGCTTACAAACCTGAAAACTCATCTGTTTTATCGTCTCCGCGTCCGTTAAACCCGTCCGTTTCATTGCCTTCTCGGCATTCAAGTTCATAGTTGTGAACCTTGTACCTCGGTATACATATTTTGGATTGAACACAACGATGGTAACCGTCTTCTTCTCGGCAAAGCGAAGTTCCAGGTGTTCCATGAACTGCACGGAAAATCATGGCTTGGTTGTGCTTTTTCAAGTATGCATGTTTTTGTATACCAGACTTTTTCATTAAGACCACATATGTGGTTAACTTCAACAGAAATCAGACTGAAAGGGTTTTAGTATTGTAACAACCAAGCGCAAGAGCCACAATTAAATTTAAAACTAAGATTTATATTTTGATGGATATAATTCGTTTTATAACTCGAAGACATGGAAACGTAAATAAATCTCGTGCTTATTGTTTTTATCCAATAGTTTAGGAAAAAAGGACCGGAGTACAATTAAAAGGTAGTTGACGGGCCTAGATTGCACTTACATTTAATGCAATGGCGTACTTCCAAAACACTTTATTTAACCCACAACGAACGAACTAAACAGTTTACCACGAACTAAACTGCATACCACGGCCAATTCAAAACGCTTTGTTAAACTCCTGTCTAACTTTACGTCATCCGGTTAAAGGCTATTCATCATACTACTAACACAACCGAAACAGCTCAAGTTGCACTATCCCCGGGTGGTTTTCTGTCGGTATTGTTTCTCCTCATTTTTCACGTACTGTTTTTTTGTTGTTACACTTAGCGGTTATGTTCCACCAGGGGTCGGCAACTTGTCGAACGCCGCGTGCCAAATCGCTCGTTATTTTACTGCGTAATAATTGTCGTGCTAACTTTTGCATGAAATATATTGCTTTATTTTGCCAGCTGATTTAAATATCAATAAAACGGATGTGCTTCGTTTATTATGCTATGGACTTGCTTGACACAAAGTTATGCAATAATTAAGATAGTAATAAACTTGCATAGAAATCCATAACAGGGCTCTTTGGAATAATCATTTACCACGAATAAAATTCTTGTAAACGAAACTTAGTAATGGTTACGTTACATTTAACAATTATATCCCCAAAATTAAATTTCAAGTGGGAATTTTAATCTCATGCAGCTTATAAAATAAACCACTATTAGGAAAAATACAGCTAATCCAACATGTTTAGTTAAAATCATTTGCACTTACTTTGCCTATGACAAATCCACAGAAGATAAAGCAATATTCCAATTTTAGTCATAGTCTTTACAACAGAACTATAAGTGTTCCTTGTTTATGGAGAAATAAACAAAAAATTCTGAAGTAACTTCTGATAACCGCTTCCTAATTAATTTTTTTTTATTTTGAAGGCTGTGTTAAATTTTTGTAGTCCTATTTTAGGTTACCATATTTGATGATACAAATCCCTGAAAATTTATCTGAGTTGTGCAAACCTTTTTCGTCAGCAGTGAAAGCCAATGAAACTTTCCACGTAGCATTGAATGCTGTGTTTTCTTAAGACACAGATTTTTATTTTTGCATTCACTTTGTATTGTTAGGCAACCAGTAACAAACAGGTAGAGTTACGCCCACACACACATTGCAAAACGAAACAGTAACCTTGCGCGTTAACCTGCGCGCCGCCAGTTCACCTCTGTGTCAAATGGTTAAGACGCTGTTGTAGTAAACTACTACTGTAAACTTTCTCCGTTGGTACAGTTATTTAACAAAATATATACTGTATATGTATTTTCTTAAATGCCGGACTTTTAAGTACATTTTGACTTTTCTCCCTAACGAAGATTAACACCAAATTCCCTGACATGTCAAGAGAAATCCTGACGAATGGAAACCCTATTCTATTGTTAATTATTGCTGTTTCTGTTTAAAAAATTTTGCTTCTATTCTTCTAAAGCGAACAATAGAAAACGTCTTCGCATAGCTTTCGATTTTCCACATAACTCTAATTCCGTGGTAAATTTAACAGTGAATCTCTGGATCCAAATTTGACTCAGAAGCTTGATACTTGTTGAAGGGTCAAAGTTGCAAACAAAGTCTAAACCAAAATATCAAAATATAACACGCAGAGATGCAACTTCCGCGGATGCGTGAAACGTGATCTTACGTCATTGATGACGTGTTCGTCACCAGGTTTGAGAAAAACAACTTCATAGGTTTTCTTGACTGTTGAACGCTTGTCATAACACGACATCTCAAACCAAAATAGCACTTGTTTTTGCCTCTTTTTCGCACTAGCTATGTTCAAACTTTAAGTTCAGTGTTATTGCATTCTTAACGTATCAAGTGGTTTTCTTTACCTTGTGTGAAAGTATAGACTAAACCGTCTTTACTTTTACCGTGAATTCATGAAGATGAACTGAAGCGACAGGACCTTGTACCACGATCTGTAAACGTCTAAGACCTTTTCTGGTGCTTTCTCAAATTTCGTGTTAACTACGAAATCAACCCAAAAGTTATTGAAAAGAGAATAAATACGCAGGTTTACAGAATGTTTTTGGCATTACAGAAAGCCTAACAACGGATGAATGTCTTAAGGACCAAATCTTCACGTTAAAATTCGCTTGTCATGTTCACATTAAACAAGACTTTCAAACAGACTGGTGATCCATCAGAACTTGTATGCTCTTGAATTTTCATGTACACCCTCACGGTGCTTGGATGAATCGATGTGTGGTTTGCAATCTGCCAGAAGGAGCTGGTTGAGCCAATGAAATGGTAAATTGATCGTATCTTCCTAAGCTAGATTGTGTCACGTTGGACTAAATAAATCCAGACAACACCTCGGAATGAAGGTTTTGAATTCTGAAACACGAGTTTTTATACATAGCAGATTTTAGGCTGTGCGTAATCAAAGTAAAAACCCTTTCAGAAAATATCAATAACCAATGTGATATAAAACTGATATATATATATATATGTATATAAGTTACACGTTCAGTAGAACAAAAACTGGCGAACAAAGCGACGAAAATTTCCCATGGGAGCAACAAATAATAATTTTCATCCTAAACAAAGGGGGCGTAAAAAATTTCCGCTTCTTGTTTTGTGCATTGGTTGCTCCTGCTACGTCATCTCCACCTTCTGAATTGAAATAGTTTAATATGTTGCATTGACACATGCATCGACAAACAGCTTTTTCTTTGATAATATTGAAAAGTCTCAACGAATTCTTCCTATATCCTTCATGTTTTTCAAAAAAATTCATTGGCCTATTTGGAGTCTAATCATTGGTTCACCTTGGTTATTTAAAATATTGTCTAGTTTGTACTAACCCTGCTCAAGTTTGTCAAGATAAAATCAGTATCGTTTACTATTTTAAAGATCTGAAGAAAACATTTACAGCCTTTCATGTAATGCCACCTCTTTGCTTAAAAGATTTTATCATGCATCGTTAAAACTGTATATTATTAAGGCGCTTTATACACAACATGCATATAAAACACAGTAAGACGCAAGACGGTTGCTGTGCAGAAGGATTACAGTTTTCGAAATTTCGATTGTATGGTATACCGGAAAAAAACAAGTTCCACAATTTGCCTGGGAGAAGCAACAATCGGAAGAAGAGTACGTTAAACGAAATCTTGGCTGGTTGTCACTGCACTACCAACTAAGCTTAGTAACAGCCTAATCAACTTAATAAACATGTTTAAGAGATATTTCATTGTGCAAAATTGCAGCGCTATTAAGTTTGTTTAAAAGCGGAATAAAAAACAGAAATTGAAGTTAACACAAGTTAAATTCACAGAATAACTTTTTTTTGGTTTTTAATACTTACTTATTTCCATTTTGTCGTTCTTCAGCACGACTAAAGTGGTTTATAAAATAAAAAAAAAACATTGAAAAAAGTTATGAACTTATCATACTAATTAGCGGGCACAAATAACAGGCTCATAAACAAAAATTGGCGCCACCAAAACTATTAGATGTAGGACCGTTTATTCTGCTTTGAAACAGCTACGATATAAATAGCTGTCCAACTCTCAGACCTTTGCGGTTTTCGAGTTTCCTGTAACATGAGGTTGGCCTTCGCTAGAAGCAACTAAATTTGACTTCTTTCTTGTAGGCAAACTGGCACGATTTATTAATTTCTTTACATTGAAGTAGATGGTCTGTGGAAGGTTAGTGTAGATTATCGGGTTAAGTGAGCTGTTGGTGGGAAGCAGGACGATCGCTGAAACTGCGTAAGAGTCGGGAGTTAAAATGTGACCTGACATGCTCATGAAAGTCATGATGCAAACCGGCAGCCAACAACAGAAGTCAGTTGCTATGAGAACCGTAATTTTCTTCTGCATTCTTTTGATTTGTTGGTTCTTCGCTTTTGCCAACCCTCTTCTGCTGCGGGATTTCATGTAAATCATCACATAAGCGGTGGCGAGTTGAACGTTATCACGATTGATGACATCACATTGACGTTTGATTCCTCTTTGCTGATGCGGAACAAGCGAGGAATGCAAACGCTACTGCTGCTGTAATAACCGAAATAGTTGTCCCATGTGGGTGCCACAGAGCTGTGACTTGACCTTAAAAAGTCAGCAAGGTCAACCCAGTCATATGTCGTCACCTGTGGTTGAGATTTGTTTACGAGGGCACCGATGCGTAACGCGAACTGCCTGACGTCAGCGAGTGAAACTTCGTCAGTGTGAAAATAAGGACTTGGCGATATTTTAGCGCTTGTGAACACATCGGATAAGAGGACGCTGGAGAGTGGAAACAAAGCGATGAGGAATGAGATGAGCCAAATGATGCAGATCCACATCATAACGAGTCGTGCTCTGACGCTCCGCGAGTTGAAGGGATTGAAGACGCTGTAGAGTCGATATGAAGTGATACAAACCAGGGTAAGGACCGATGTTTCACTTGAAACTACAGTCAAGACACCAATCAAACAGACGGTATTTGCCTGAAATCTCAACCGCTTTAATCCCGATCACGAGTAGAACGATCCCCATCAGCAAATCCGACACCGCAAGATTAAATATCAATACACGATTTATTAACTCTAACTTGACACGTGTTTTGCCGCTGGTCAACCGATGAAAGTAAATCGCTGTCTTCACCATGACACCCAGGTTCCCAAATAATGCAAAGACAGCCAGACGAGGATCTCAAGGGCTCTGAGTTTTATCATTTGCTCGTAAGATGCAAATGCGGCGTTAGGAATCTCGTCCGAGGAATCGCTGCAGTCAGAAACACCGTCGAGGACTTTGGTCGTTGGAACAAAGAGGGGTTTCTTGTTGCCGCAGTAGAAATGTGATATGGTCGAGCAGTCCACTTCATCAATCGAGTTCACACAGTCGGACACGAGGTCGCAGGTTTTTTCCATGGGAATGCTGATGCGATCGCGAAAACCTGCGTGTATAAAATAAATGAAAACGAAGCCATAAGAGTTTCGAATTTCTCCTTGAACACCGAATCACTAACGTTACTGTATTCAAACTAAAAAATTTTTACTTCTGCATTCTTTTTTAATGTATAATTTTCGAGGCTGCTCACAACAGGGTATAAAAGGAAATGTAATGTTTTTTCAGTCATGCTTTGGAAAAAAATCATAATTGTAGTTGGTCAAAACTCTGTAGACTATATTACGAAAAATCAAAACAAGAAGCACTGTGGGAATACTACGGCAAAATCCTATCACTATGGTATGAAACATGAAAAACAAAATTCACCACGGGAAACTACTAATTATGTCTTTGATCGTTATTTTTAACATAAAAGTTAAAAATAAAACTATATTTAATAACAAAACTATTATTTAAATCTTTGCGAGATCTATGATTGGCAGCTGTTACCTTGAATTCCTGTGTTGACTTTGCCAGCCGAGCATTTAAACTGGTTGGGACAATTTGCTTCGTCATATTTTTCTTCACATTCATCAATTCCGTTGCAGACAAAATTGCCGACGACAATATCAAACAAATGACTGCATTTTCTTAGGCTCATATGAATTGCTTGGCCATCAAGGAAACTGCCCGGAATAAGAATCTAAAAAATGTAACGTTATCAAATAAACTACACACGCCAGGTCTGCAAGGATTCGTACCCACGACAGGATAGGCTAGAAAAGGATTCGTATCCTTCTGGGACATGTGTGTGTTGTAATCGCTGGTCTGCATAGACGTTACTGGGCTGATCCCAGAATTGAATTTATGTTTATCTTAACTTTGTTGAATCAAGCCAGTGTTTCTGGCATTTAACTGATGACTTTGCCGCTGTATAAGACCTTTGTGATTCGACGTCAGCCATTATCCTTTTAAAGGCATTAAAGCGTATGGGAAATCATCACATCAGTTGTTTATAATAAAACTGTTAGATCAGCAATACTCGTTTACACATTATGTCTATTCGGAACAGCAAATTTATAGATTATCATCTTGCATATATTCGCAGTTAACTTTCAGTTCAATGCGGGACATATGTTTCAGACTAAAGCGACTATTCGGTGACACAGCAATAGTTAAACCGTTTCAAAAACGACAGCGCAACTTATATCAGAGACGTTGGTGTCGGTAGTGACAATTTTAAGATTTTTTTTAACTTACGTTATCAATTTTAATTTGGTCGCACACTGGAAGTCGGTTGCTGCAGTTTGCTCTTTCGCTGCATTCGTCCTCAAACACAGAACATTCCACGATACCATCACACCTGTAAAGTACAAACACACAAACTTTTTTCATTAGCATTTTTGTTTGGTTGTGGCAGGTTTATAAATTCTTGGTAATGGTTTATTCATAAAGGGTTATCAAGGCACCAACATTGTTCGCTGTTAGATGCAAAATTTAAAGTTTGTTTCATCAAAGTTGCCTTTCAAATCATATTCTCGTCTGATGTGTTTTCACATTTGCCTTTTTAACCTACTTTTTGGCTTCTACTGGAAACAGCGAGTCAACAAGATCTTTATTCCAAAGCGTTGAAGCAAAAGTTCGTAAATGAGGAGTAATAATATTGCATTGAAAATCTGGAATCTTTCCGATGCTGCTCCGTCTGCCGCAGTTTATTTCGTCAAGCTTCGTGATTGGACAATCCACTTTACCGTCACAAACTTGCGACTTGGCAATACAAAGATTCTCAGAGCCGCATTTAACTTGTCCTTGACTACAGAAGGAGCAGGGTGAGCTTCCAGGGACTCCGTAGCAAACATTGTCACACAGAAATCTTGATGAAGCCGACGCTGGGACATTTTGCGCACATAGGCATTCGTCTGTGAGATCGGGGCAGTCGAAGATTCCGTCACACAACTGCTTTGGTGAGATGATGATGTCAGAATACAGACAGCGGTGACAAGTGAAAGTTCCGTTTATGAAACATAAGTCGGATGAGTCATGACAGTTGGGATATTCGTCCGTCAACGACCATTGTGGAATTACGCAGTATTCAAGGCGATTGTCAAGCCCTGCGATCTGCTTGTTACATTTAAAACCGGTAACTTGTCGCACATCCTCGGTACTTCCTGGACAATCTGAGTATTCATCACACGAATAGGTTCGGAGAACGCAAGTGCCAGGATCATTTGGGCAGCGAATCATTCTTGGTTCGCTGCAGCTCTCAATCTCATCGCTACAGTCACCGCAGTGATCCATGCCGTCGCACAACAAGGACGTGGGAATGCATCGCTTGCTGTTGTTGCAACGGAACTCACTCTCCACACAAGTGTCATTCTCAGTCCATGGAACTTCGTCACTTCCGTCCTTGCAGTTTACCAACTTGTTGCCTCGCCACGAGCGTGGAATGCAACGACCGCTGTCGTTGCATTGGAACTCTTTGTTTTGAATGCATTCAAGAGCTTGCTTCTCATCAGAACCATTGGGACAATCGTTATATCCATCTAATACTCGATATCTTGCCAAGCATCTCCCATTTGACTCACATCGAAACTCAGTGTCATTGTGACAACTTGTCAACTTTTCAACTTCATCTCTTCCATTGGTGCAGTCATTTACGCCGTCCAGAACCCATTCTCTTGGAATGCATTGCAAAGGAACTGTGTTATTTTGGGAACAGGCAAATTCTGAGATATCGCACGAGGCGAAACTCGCTTCTTCGTCACTTCCGTCCTTTACCACCATCGTGTCACAATCTCGCTTTCCGTTTTGCACCAGCCAACGCGGAATGCAAATCCTGCTTCGTTTGCATGTGAACTCTGCAATGAAACTAAAGTTTCAAGCTCAGTTTTAAAGCTGCTTTACTAGTCTATAGTTTACACTAAATCTTATCGCCTTCATAGAATGCTTAATGTATGAGACCTGGTTCAGCAAACAAAAAATTCCCTATAACAGATTTTGTAAGACACCGTTTATGCACAAGTCCAAGTTTTTTTGTTTTTTTCAGAAATCTCCCTACTAATACTGAATTTTATTTTTACGTTTTTCCAGGGTTTCCCCCTTTATCCCAAGACAACTTTCGTCTCCTCGAAAAAACACCAAATTTTTCTGCTTCCGCCCACCTGATTTATCCCTACACGGAAGAACCAAACTCTCATTGAGTTTACAGCTTCGTTTTGTGTTGATTAGGTGACGAGGTACACACTTTTGTGAAAAGCGGCACACAAATTCATCGTCATCACATTTAAGAGGATCTGTGGACGGACAGTGATAATGATTAACATGATATGTTTAGTTTCCTGAAATAGTGCTTTTCAAAAAAAAGCCAAAGATTTGTTGAGCAGTTTAAGATAAGGATTAAGTCATTTCGACCAAAGACTTACATTTAGGTTGCAAGGTTAATAAAGTTTTCTGACAATTGTATTGCAATTGCGAAGATGGAACTATTGTCAAATTCGGTAATCGTTTGTCTTTGTGCAATAAATTATTTTGGTCAGAAAAAATCTATTGTGAAATGTTACAAAGCTTGTTCATATTTGTAAAGGGCTATTTATCAAGCAAAGTAACTTGCGAACCTGAAAACTCATCTGTTTTATCGTATCCTCCGCATTCAACTTCATAGTTGTGAACCTTGTACCTCGGTATACATCTTTTGGATTGAACACAACGATGGTACCCGTCCTCTTCACGGCAAGGTGATGTTCCTGGTGCTCCATGAACTGCACGATAAAACATGGTTTAGTTGTGCTTTTTCAAGTATGCATGTTTTATATACCAGAGTGTTCAATGCCTCTTTTGGTTAATTTGACTAAGTCAGATTGAAAGGGTTCGAGTAATAATACTCGCCTTTAAAACGCTTTTAAACTTTTAACTTAAAACAATTGTCACGAGCCACGATTCAATTTAAAATTAAAACATTTAAGATTTATATTTTGATATTATAAATCATTTTGAACAGATTTTTTAACTATGTAGACATGAAAACGTAAATAAATCCGTTGTCTTTTTTTGTTTTTACCCAATAGTTAAGGTTACAGGACTGGAGTACAATTAAAATGTAGTTGACGGGCCTAGATTGCACTTACATTTAATGCAATGGCGTATTTCCAAAACACTTTATTTAACCCACAACGGACGAACTAAACTGCATACCACGGCCAATGAAAATTTATTCCATTGGTGTGCCATGGTAGCTAAAAACACGGTTCATATGCCGTTTACGTTTTTCGAGTATTCTCGATTCAACTGGACAAAGAGTGAAAATTTAAATTTTGCTCAAGTACTTTTTGTTTGCTATCAGTTTTTGCACATATTGTGTGTTGACTGAAGTTTAAGGCAGCTGGTATTCAAAACGCTTTGTTAAACTCCTGTTTAACTTTACGGCATCCGGTTAAAGGCTATTCATCATACTACTAACACAACCGAATTGGCTCAAGCATTATCCCCGGGTGATTTTCTGTCGGTATTGTTTCTGCTCATTTTTCACGTACTGTTTTTTTTGTTACACTTAGCGGTTATGTTCCACCAGGGGTCGGCAACTTGCCGAACGCCGCGTGCCAAATCGTACGTTATTTTACTACGTAATAATTGTCGTTCTAACTTTTTGCACGAAATATATTGCATTATTGTGCCAGCTGATTTAAATATCAATATATCAATAAAACGGAGGTACAATCAGGCGTGTATTAAGATCAAAGAGCCGGAAACATACTAATTTACATTACATTAATATGAAGTTCAACTTGAATTAACACTTCGTTTATTATGCTATGGACTTGTTTGACACAAAGTTATGCAATAATTAAGATAGTAATAAACTTGCATAGAAATCCATAACAGGGCTTTTTGGAATAATCATTTACCACGAATAAAATTCTTGTAAACGAAACTTAGTAATGGTTACGTTACATTTAACAATTATATCCCCAAAATTAAATTTAAAGTGGGAATTTTAATCTCATGCAGCTTATAAAATAAACCACTTTTAGGAAACATACAGCTAATCCAACATGTTTAGTTAAAATCATTTGCACTTACTTTGCCTATGACAAATCCACAGAAGAAAAAACAATATTCCAATTTTAGTCATAGTCTTTACAACAGAACTATAAGTGTTCCTTGTTTATGGAGAAATAAACAAGAAATTCTGAAGTAACTTCTGATAACCGCTTCCTAATTAATTTTTTTTTATTTTGATGGCTGTGTTAAATTTTTGTAGTCCTATTTTAGGTTACCATTTTTGATGATACAAATCCCTGAAAATTTATCTGAGTTGTGCAAACCTTTTTCGTCAGCAGTGAAAGCCAATGAAACTTTCCACGTAGCATTGAATGCTGTGTTTTCTTAAAACACAGATTTTTATTTTTGCATTCACTTTCTATTGTTAGGAAACTAGTAACAAACAGGTAGAGTTACGCCCACACACACATTGCAAAACGAAACAGTAACCTTGCGCGTTAACCTGCGCGCCGCCAGTTCACCTCTTCACGTCAAACGGTTAAGACGCTGTTGTAGTAAACTACTGTAAACCTTCTCCGTTGGTACAGTTATTTAACAAAATAAATACAATACATGTATTTTCTTAAATGCCGGACTTTTAAGTACATTTTGACGTTTCTCCCTGACGCAGATTAACACCAAATTCCCTGACATGTCAAAAGAAATCATGACGTATGAAAACCCTATTCTATTGTTAATTGTTGTTGCTTCTGTTTATAAATTTTTGCTTCTATTCTTCTAAAGCGAACAATAGAAAACGTCTCCGCATAGCTTTCTATTTTCCACATAACTCTAATTCCGTAGTAAATTTAACAGTGAATCTCTGGATCTAATTTTGAATCAAAAGCAAAATTATGGTCAAAGTTACAAACAAAGTCTAAACCAAAATATCAAAACATAACACGTAGAGATGCAACTTCCGCGGATGCGTGAAACGTGATCTTACGTCATTGATGACGTGTTCATCACCAGGTTTGAGATAAACAACTTCATAGGTTTTCTTGACTGTTGAACGCTTGTCATAACACGACATCTAAAATCAAAATAGCACTTGTTTTTGCCTCTTTTTCGCACAAGCTATGATTAAACTGTAAGTTCAGTGTCATAGCATTCTTAACGTATCAAGTGGTTTTCTTTACCTTGTGTGAAAGTATAGACTAAACCGTCTTTACTTTCACCGTGAATTCATGAAGATAGACTGAAACGACGGGATCTTGTACCACGATCTGTAAACCTCTAACACCTTTTCCGGTGCTTTCTCAAATTTGTCAACTACGAAACCAACCCAAAAGTTATTGAAAAGAGAATAAATACGCAGGTTTACAGAATGTATTTGGTAGTACAGAATGCCAAACAACGGATGAATGTCTTAAGGACCAAATCTTCATGTTAAAATTCGCTTGTCATGTTCACGTTAAACAAGACTTTCAAACAGACCGGTGATCCATCAGAACTTGTATGCTCTTGAATTTTCATGTACGGGATCACGGTGCTTGGATGAATCGATGTGTGGTTCGCAATCTGCCAGAAGGAACTGATTGAGTCAATGAAATGGTAAATTGCCCGCATCTTCCTCAGCTATTAAGAAAGAACCTTGTAAGAGCAAACACATTATATGTAGGAGATCTCTTATAATGACTCTGCCTTCTATTGAATTCCAGTAGCTGAGTTGACCCGTCAAGTTTATAAGTGAAAATGTTGTGTACGTCTGGGATTAGTGCGAATTCCATTTCAGCAGTAACATTTGGATTTCGCATTGGTTGGGTCACGTTGGACTGAATAAATCCAGCCAACAAGTCGGAAATGATGGTTTTGAATTCTGAAACACAAGTTTTCATACATAGCAGATTTCAGGCTGTGCGTAATCATAATACTAAAAGTTAAGACAAACGGAATATCTTTCGAGTTAAAACCCTTTCAGAAAATATCAATAACGAATGTGATATATATATATATATACACGTTCAATAGAACTTATGCTTTCCTATCCTCACTTCTTCCCCAACTCGAATGTTCTAAATTGTCTTCAGTTAAAAACTGGCGA
Source organism: Phallusia mammillata (assembly GCF_965637545.1). Taxonomy (NCBI): domain Eukaryota; kingdom Metazoa; phylum Chordata; class Ascidiacea; order Phlebobranchia; family Ascidiidae; genus Phallusia; species Phallusia mammillata. The sequence goes on from NC_137252.1 coordinate 5,387,176, forward strand.
ACAAAGAGACTATTTTCCCATGGGAGTAACAAATAATAATTTTCATCCTAAACAGGGCGTAATGGGCGTAAAACAATTCCGCTTCTTGTTTTGTGCATTGGTTGCTCCTGCTACGTTATTCTCCACCTTCTGAATTAAAATAGTTCAATATGTTACTTTTAACATAGTAATATAGTTTTACCCCGGTTCCATTTGTACTACCAACGCCACTATGGGCAGAGCATTGACACATGCATCGACAAACAGCTTTTTTTATAATATTGCAAAGTCTCAACGAATTCTTCCTAAATCCTGCATGTCTTAAAAAGTAATTATTGGCCTATTTGGTGTCTAATCATTGGTTCACCTTTGTTATTAAAAATATTGTCTAGTTTGTACCTACAATGCTCAAGTTTGTCAAGATAAAAATAGTATCGTTTACCATTTTAAAGAACTAAAAAAAACTTTTACAGCATCTCATGTAAAGCCATCTCTTTGCTTAAAAGATTTTATTCTGCATCGTTAAAACTGTATATTATTAAGGCGCTTTATACACAACATGCATATAAAACACAGTAAGACGCAAGACGGTTGCTGTGCAGAAGGATTACAGTTTTTCGAAATTTCGATTGTATGGTATACCGGGAAAAAACAAGTTCCACAATTTGCCTGGGAGAAGCAACAATCGGAAGAAAAAGTACGTTAAACGAAATCTTGGCTGGTTGTCACTGCACTACCAACTAAGCTTAGTAACAGCCTAATCAACTTAATAAACATGTTTAAGAGATATTTCATTGTGCAAAATTGAAGCGCTATTAAGTTTGTTTAAAAACGGAAGAAAAAATAGAAATTGAAGTTAACACAAGTTAAATTCACAGAATAACTTTTTTTTGGTTTTTAATACTTACTTATTTCCATTTTGTCGTTCTTTAGCACGACTAAAGTGGTTTATAAAATAAAATAAAATAAAAAACAATGAAAAAAGTTATGAACTTATCATACTAATTAGCGGGCACAAATAACAGGCTCATAAACAAAAATTGGCGCCACCAAAACTATTAGATGTAGGACCGTTTATTCTGCTTTGAAACAGCTACGATATAAATAGCTGACCAACTCTCAGACCTTTGTGGTTTTCGAGTTTCCTGTAACATGCGGTTGGCCTTCGCTAGAAGCAACTAAATTTGACTTCTTTCTTGTAGGCAAACTGGCACGATTTATTAATTTCTTTACATTGAAGTAGATGGTCTGTGGAAGGTTAGTGTAGATTATCGGGTTAAGTGAGCTGTTGATTGGAAGGAGGACGATCGCTGAAACTGCGTAAGAGTCGGGAGTTAAAATGTGACCTGACATGCTCATGAAAGTCATGATGCAAATCGGCAACCAACAACAGAAGTCAGTTGCTATGAGAACTGTGATTTTCTTCTGCATTTTCTTACTATGATGGTTCTTCGCTTTCACCAACCCTCTATCGCGGGATTTCATGTAAATCATCGCATACGCAGTGGCGATGTACAAAAGTGCGAGGAAGTTGAACGTTATCACAATTGATGACATCACATTGACGTTTGATTCCTCTTTGCTAATGCGGAACAGGCGAGGAATGCAAACACTACTGCTGCTGTAATAACCGAAATAATTGTCCCACGTGGGCGCCACAGAACTGTGATTTGACCTTAAAAAGTCAGCTAGCTCAACCCAGTCATATGACGTCACCTGTGGTTGAGATTTGTTTACGAGGGCACCGATACGTAACGCGAACTGCCTGACGTCAGCGAGTGAAACTTCGTCAGTGTGAAAATAAGGACTTGGCGATATTTTAGCGCTTGTGAACACATCGGATAAGAGGACGCTGGAGAGTGGAAACAAAGCGATGAGGAATGAGATGAGCCAGATGATGCCGATCCACATCATAACGATTCGTGCTCTAACGCTCCGCGAGTTGAAGGGATTGAAGACGCTGTAGAGTCGATATGAAGTGATACAAACGAGGGTAAGGACCGATGTTTCACTTGAAACTACAGTCAAAACACCAACGGCGTTGCACGAATCGCTTGATCTCCATACTTTATCAAACCGACGGTATTTGCCTGAAATCTCAACCGCTTTAATCCCGATCACGAGTAGAACGATCCCCATCAGCAAATCCGACACCGCAAGATTAAATATCAATACACGATTTATTAACTCTAACTTGACACGTGTTTTGCCGCTGGTCAACCGATGAAAGTAAAGCGCTGTCTTCACCATGACACCCAGGTTCCCAAATATTGCAAAGACAGCCAGACGAGGATCTCAAGGGCTCTGAGTTTTATCATTTGCTCGTAAGATGCAAATGCGGCGTTAGGAATCTCGTCCGAGGAATCGCTGCAGTCAGAAACACCGTCGAGGACTTTGGTCGTTGGAACAAAGAGGGGTTCCTTGTTGCCGCAGTAGAAGTGTGATGTAGTCGAGCAGTCCACTTCATCAATCGAGTTCACACAGTCGGACACGAGGTCGCAGGTTTTTTCCATGGGAATGCTGATGCGATCTCGAAAACCTGCGTGTATAAATAAATGAAAACGAAGCCATAAGAGAATACTACGTCAACATCCTGTTACTATGGTATGAAAAATGAAATACAAAATTCACTACGGGAAACTACGTAATTATGACTTTGTTCGTTATTTTGAACATAAAAGTTAAACTAAAACTATATTATATTACAAAACTATTATTTAACACCTTTAAACGATCTATGATTGACAGCTGTTACCTTGAATTACTGTGTTGACTTTGCCAGCCGAGCATTTGAACTGGTTGGTACAATTTGCTTCGTCATATTTTTCTTCACATTCATCAATTCCGTTGCAGACCGATTTGCCGAGGACAATACCAAACAACTGACTGCATTTTCTTACGCTCATCTGAATTGCTTGACCTTCAAGCAAACTGCCCGGTAAAGCAATCTAAAAAATGTAACGTTATTAAAAAAAAACTACACGCACCAGGTCTGCAAGTCGAGCTTTGTTGAATGAATCACACTACCCCAGTCCCATTGAAGGCGCCATACCGAATCAGTCGGTCACCAAGCATTCACCAACATATGGGAAGGCGTAGACTAGAAAAGGATTCGTATCCTTCTGGGACTTGAGTGTGTTGTGATCGGTGGTCTGCATAGACGCTTTTGGGCTGATCCCAGAATTGAATTTATGTTTGTCTAGACTTTGTTGAATCAAGCCACTGTTTTAGGCGTTTAACCGATGACTTGCCGCTGTATAAGACCTTCGTGATTCGACGTCAGCCATTATCTTTTTCGATGCGTATGGGACTCCATCACATCAGTTGTTTATAATAAAATTGTTAGATCAGCAATACTCGTTTACACATGATGCCTATCCGCAACAGCCAATTTATAGATTATCATCTTGCATATATTCGCAGTTAACTTTCAGTTCAATGCAGGACCTACGTTTCAGGCTAATGCAACTATTCGGTGACACAGCAATAGTTAAACCGTTTCAAAAACGACAGCGCAACTTATATCAGAGACGTTGGTGTCGGTAGTGACAATTTTAAGATTTTTTTAACTTACGTTATCAATTTTAATTTGGTCGCACACTGGAAGTCGGTTGCTGCAGTTTGCTCTTTCGCTGCATTCGTCCTCAAACACAGAACATTCCACGATACCATCACACCTGTAAAGTACAAACACACAAACTTTTTTCATTAGCATTTTTGTTTGGTTGTGGCAGGTTTATAAATTCTTGGTAATGGTTTATTCATAAAGAGTTATCAAGGCAGAAACATTTCGTGCAGTTAGATGCAAAATTTAAAGTTTGTTTCACCAAAGTTGCCGTTCAAATCATTTTCTTGTCTAATGTTTTTTCTCATTTGCTTTTTTAACCTACTTTTTGGCTTCGACTGGAAGCAACGAGTCAACAAGATCTTTATTCATAAACTTTAAAGCAATAGTTCGTATTTCTAAAGTAATAATGTTGCATTGGAAATCTGGAATCTTTCTGTTGCTGCTCTGAGTGGTGTGTCTGCCACAGTTTAGTTCGTCAAGCTTCGTGCTTGGACAATCCACTTTTCCGTCACAAACTTGCGACTTGGCAATACAAAGATTCTCAGAACCACATTTAATTTGTCCTTCACTACAATAAGAGCAAGGTGAGCTTCCAGGGACTCCGTAGAAAATATTATCACACAGATATCTTGACGGAGCCGACGCTGGGACACTTTGCGCGCAAAGGCATTCGTCTGTGAGATCGGGGCAGTCGAAGATTCCGTCACACAACTGCTTAGGTGAGATGATGGTGTCAGAATACAGACAGCGGTGACAAGTGAAAGTTCCGTTTACGAAACATAAGTCGGATGAGTCATGGCAGTTTGGATATTCGTCTGTTAACGACCATTGTGGAATTACGCAGTATTCGAGGCGATTGTCAAGCCCTGCGATCAGTTTGTTACATTTAAAACCTGTAACTTGTTGCACGTCCTCGGTACTTCCGGGACAATCTGAATATTCATCACACGAGTAAGTCCGGTGAACGCAAGTGCCAGGATCATTTAAACAACGAATCATCCTCGGCTCGTTACAGCTCTCAATCTCATCGCTACAGTCACCGCAGTGATCCATGCCGTCGCACAACAAGGACGTGGGAATGCATCGCTTGCTGTTGTTGCAACGGAACTCACTCTCCACACAAGTGTCGTTATCAGTCCATGGAACTTCGTCACTTCCGTCCTTGCAGTTTACCAACGTGTTGCCTCGCCACGAACGAGGAATACAACGACCGTTGTCGTTGCATTGGAACTCTTTGTTTTGAATGCATTCAAGAGCTTGCTTCTCATCAGAAGCATTGGGGCAATCGTTATATCCGTCTAATACTCGATATCTTGCCAAGCATCTCCCATTTGACTCACATCGAAACTCAGTGTCATTGTGACAACTTGTCAACTTTTTAACTTCATCTCTTCCATTGGTGCAGTCATTCACGCCGTCCAGAACCCATTCTCTTGGAATGCATTGCAAGGGAACTGTGTTATTTTGGGAACAGGAGAATTCTGAGATATCGCACGAAGCAAAACTCGCTTCTTCGTCACTTCCGTCCTTTACCACCATCGTGTCACAATCTCGCTTTCCGTTTTGCACCAGTCAACGCGGAATGCAAATCCTGCTTCGTTTGCATGTGAACTCTGCAATGAAACTAAAGTTTCAAGCTCAGTTTTAAAGCTGCTTTACTAGTCTATAGTTTACACTAAATCTTATCGCCTTCATAGAATGCTTAATGTATGAGACCTGGTTCAGCAAACAAAAAAATCCCTATAACAGATTTTGTAAGACACCGTTTATGCACAAGTCCAAGTTTTTTTGTTTTTTCAGAAATCTCCCTACTAATACTGAATTTTATTTTTACGTTTTTCCAGGGTTTCCCCCATAATCCCAAGACAACTTTCGTCTCCGCAAAAAACACCAAGTTTTCTGCGCCCACCTGATTTATTCCTACACGGAAGAACCAAACTCTCATTGAGTTTACAGCTTCGTTTTGTGTTGATTAGATACCGAGGTACACACTTTTGTGAAAAGCGGCACACAAATTCATCGTCATCACATTTAAGAGGATCTGTGGACGGACAGTGATAATGATTAACATGATATGTTTAGTTTCCTGAAATAGTGCTTTTCAAAAAAAAGCCAAAGATTTGTTGAGCAGTTTAAGATAAGGATTAAGTCATTTCGACCAAAGACTTACAGTTAGATTGCAAGGTTAATAAAGTTTTCTGACAGTTGTATTGCAATTGCGAAGATGGAACTTTTGTCAAATTCGGTAATCGTTTGTCTTTGTGCAATAAATTATTTTGGTCCGAAAAACCGATTGTGAAACGTTACAAAGCTTGTTCATATTTGTAAAGGGCTATTTATCAAGCAAAGTAACTTGCGAACCTGAAAACTCATCTGTTTTATCGTGTCCTCGGCATTCAACTTCATAGTTGTGAACCTTGTACCTCGGTATACATCTTCTGGATTGAACACAACGATGGTACCCGTCCTCTTCACGGCAAGGTGATGTTCCTGGTGCTCCATGAACTGCACGAAAAAACATGGCTTTGTTGTGCTACCTTTAAGTATGCATGTTTTTTGATACACCAGAGTGTTCAATGCCTCTTGTGATTAATTTCACAATCAGATTGAAAGGGTTCGAGTATTGTCACGTACCACGATTCAGTTTAAAATTAAAACATTCAAGATTTATATTTTGATATTATAAATCATTTTTGAACAGATTTTTTACTATGTAGACATGAAAACGTAAATAAATCCCTTGTATTTTTTTGTTTTTACCCAATAGTTAAGGTTACAGGACTGGAGTACAATTAAAATGTAGTTGACGGGCCTAGATTGCACTTACATTTAATGCAATGGCGTACTTCCAAAACACTTTATTTAACCCACAACGGACGAACTAAACTGCATACCACGGCCAATGAAAATTTATTCCGTTGGTGTGCCATGGTAGCTAAAAACACTGTTAATATGCCGTTTACGTTTTTCGAGTATTCCCGATTCAACTGGACAAAGAGTGAAAATTTAAATTTTGCTCAAGTACTTTTTGTTTGCTATCAGTTTTTGCACATATTGTGTGTTGACTGAAGTTTAAGGCAGCTGGTATTCAAAACGCTTTGTTAAACTCCTGTTTAACTTTACGGCATCCGGTTAAAGGCTATTCATCATACTACTAACACAACCGAATTGGCTCAAGCATTATCCCCGGGTGATTTTCTGTCGGTATTGTTTCTGCTCATTTTTCACGTACTGTTTTTTTCTGTTACACTTAGCGGTTATGTTCCACCAGGGGTCGGCAACTTGCCGAACGCCGCGTGCCAAATCGTACGTTATTTTACTACGTAATAATTGTCGTTCTAACTTTTTGCACGAAATATATTGCATTATTGTGCCAGCTGATTTAATAATTAATAAAAAGGAGGTACAATGAGGCGTGTATTAAGATCATAGAGCCGGAAACATATTAATTTACATTACAATAAAATGAAGTTGAACATGAATTAACGCTTAGTTTATAACGCTATGAAACTGTTTGACACAAAGTTATGCAATAATTAAGATAGTAATAAACTTGCATAGAAATAAATAACAGGGCTTTTTGGAATAATCTAGTCTACCGCATTTACCACGAATAAAATGCTTGTAAACGAAACTTAGTAATAGTTACGTTGCATTCAACAATTATATTCCCTAAAATCAAACTTTAAGCGGTAATTTTAATCTCATGTAGTTTATAAAATAAACCCCTATTAGGACACATACAACTAATCCAGCATATTTATTTAAAACTATTTGCACTTACTTTGCCTACGACAAATCCACAGAAGAAAAAACAATATTCCAATTTTAGTCATAGTCTTTATGACAGAACTCTAAGTGTTCCTTGATTATGTAGATATAAACAAAAAATAAAGTAACTTCTCATAACAGCATTCTAATTAATTTATTTTTATGTTGAAGGCTGTGTTAATTGTTATTAACTTAGTTCTATTGTTAATTGTTGCTGTTTCTGTTTCAAATTTTGTGCTTCTATCCTTCTAAAGTGGACAATAGAAAACGTGCAGTTTTTGCTTCTAAGGTGAACATAGGAATCTATTTTCCACATAACTCTAATTCCGTGGTAAATTTAAGAGTGAATCTCTGGATCTAATTTTGACTCAGAACCTTGATACTTATTGAAGGGTCAAATTACCAACTACGTCTAAACCAAAAATGTCATAATATAAAACGCAGAGATGCAACTTCCGCGGATGCTTGAAACGTGATCATACGTCATTGATGACGTGTTTGTCACCAGTTTTCAGATAAACAACTTCATAGGTTTTCTTGACTGTTGAACGCTTGTCATAACACGATAGTTCAAACTTAAGTAGCTCTTGACTCTTTTTCGCACAAGCTATGATCAACATTTAAGTTCAGTGTTATTGCATTCGAAACATATCAATTAGTTTTCTTTTCTTTACTTGAGGACACATTCGAAACCGTTTTCATTTTTACCGAGAGTCTAAGCCTTTGACCTCAGAATGTGGTTTATTTTCCAATTGTTGTTAAGAGTAAGAAAAATCCAATCAGTTGCAATTTTGATTGACATTTCGTGACAACGTCCGCAAAGGAATCTTAACTAATTATTGTTTAATAACCTTATTACAGCGTAGGTTTTAAACAGGACAAAATAAAATTACATGTCACTAGTATTGTTTAAGAAGATCCCCGATCGATCGATTACCTTTACCTTAAATAGAAATTTGTGGTTTTGCGAATTTTGGATTCTTTGTGCGACTTTGAATTTCGACTATACAGATGCCAGTATGTTTCGACCCTTTCAAACTTATTGCGATTGGCTAACGTAACACTAAATATTCGTTTAAAAATAGCATTATCTACCGAAAGTTTCTTTTTAGAAGACTTGAGCTGTGTTTGTACACACTGTGGTTTCCAGTTTGGCACTGAACCTAAAAAGGTCGAGCAAAAAATGGCCAAAACACTTTACACAACACACTCAAGTGGCTATTTATGGCGATGTTGTGCTGTAGAAGTGGCTAATTAAGCTATCGAACGCCACGCCCCTTAGATTGTAAATGGGCTTTTAAAGTTTGGTTGAAATTTGAAAACAATTGGCGGGTTACAATAAAGAAGTGTTGTTGCGCTGTTTGTCGGACTGCAAAAAAATGGTTCGATAAAGTTCTTTGATTTGATTCAGGAAGTTGATCGTATGGTTCGTCAATACTTGTTCAATTAATTTAAAAAAAACATCAGTACGCTACAATACAGGTACGTTTTCGTGTTTGTGTGAATGATTTAATTTCTATCAAAAAAGTACCAGGGTATTTCCCTCAATGCAATTAAGTTTACCTTACCCAAGAACACAAAAAGTGTATTTAACATTAAATAAAATGTGTATTTAACATTAAAACTTTTTTCAAAAACTGACCAGACATTATGTGAAGGTTTCTAAAAGAATTGGTTACTTGCTTATTTTGACAAACTGGCCTTATGCCTTTCACCAAAATACCGCCATGAATTTGGATGTTTGCAGATTTTGCAGATTTACGCAAACCATGGGAAATGTAATATCTTTTCTTCATGATAGCATTCTTGGCCAACATGCGATAAATCGGTTTGTACATTTTTGTTTCATTTTTCTAATTAAAATAACATCAACCTGCATACATGTTCTACAAAAATGTTACATGACCTTAAACCACATAACATTTATATTTTTATTAAATTTGTTTTTCAATTTAATTGGCATGCAGTTTATGGCGTTTTAGCAACCAAAACTTGAATAAAAGGTCAAAAATTAGAAACTGTAACCATTTTAGACGTAAAGCAGTCAAAAATGAATCATGGAAAAATAACACTGGGCAACAAAAAAATATTTTTTTACTGGTGTCTAGAATGTTTTAACTGTTTTTGACTAATTCTAGTGCCCTGATTTCAAAAATGCAATCAGTTTATCTGTATCACGTCTAGTTTTCCTGTTATGGTACATCCACATTTGAAAAACAATCTATATGTATACACTATAGTGAAACTGGTTTTGAGTATTTTATTTGGAATTAACGTTATTGCAAGAACAAAATTTCGAATTTAATTTTAAATGTAACAGGTGGACACTCCTAACTAACAAAATTCAATACAAAAAAAACAAAAAAATGTTTCAAATTTGTAAGTTATCAGGTATACCCCTACACATGTACTTCGGTAACTTTCGAAACTGAGTGGCAGCAATATCGTCCCGTTTAATTGACCAACAGCAGTTAGCCAGGACCACATTATTCCCCCTTCCCTGACCCGTTTCGTTTTACTGATATCCTGTTGGAACCTTTTAGCTGAATTCTCATCATTAATATCCCTCCCCTACGTTTTAAGGGCAGTGTAGCTTTATACTCATTTTCGTGTCGAATGTTTCAGACTGCCTAATCACTTAATTATGTACTCTTTCTAATAATTTCAGTCCCTTTCTACTGTTTTTGTCCATTACTGCAATATTCCAGCCAACATTAGGTAAGTGGCGCCCATTGCTTGTCCTAAACTCCTAAGGCCACATCGAAGTGTGCAAGATATGCACATTTGATACAGATCTTTTTTACTTTTTTGTTGTGTTGTATGGGTGTACACCAAAACATCTTGGTAATTCATGCAACACCGTACAGATGACCTAGCCACTATTAATTTTAGTTTTACCACCTTGCTTTACTAGCCTGAAAAGCACTCCATAAAACATGTATATTTTAAAGTTACCTCTAGCCTGCACCAACCATTTTTAGACAGACCATAAGCATAGACCGCATATTCATGCTATAAAACTGACTGCACTGTAAAAAATGATGTGTATAATGTAACAAAACTTTAACAAACACAAAAAAGCATGATTTTAAAGTCATTGAATCAATATGGTCATAAATTTTGATTTTGTAAATAACTTAAAAAGTTGATCTGATTGAAGAAAACCGTAATGATTTTTGAAATCAGTACCCCAAAATTAGTCAATATCAATTTTAACATTAAAGACACCAAAAATCGTGTTGACCAGTGTAATTCATCCCCTGAAGCAGAATTTTTTTTAAATCATGACTGGTTTCTTGTGAGCCGGTGTGAAGGAAATACAGTTAAACCATTTCAATTAACAAAATCAAGGCGCAAACCAAAGGTAAGAACAAAAAAACGTTGTATTAAATTTTGACTTTATAACATACTTGGTCAATCTCAGTTTTTGTTAGGCTAGGCTTAGCAGGCTTTGCCAAGACAGTAGTAGTCACACATCCAACTAAAACAGTGATTGAAAATGGCTCTAAGTTTTTGGAATGTTACATAAAGGTCACCCCAATACATATGTCACTTTTACTTTGAAGTTGTCTTATCACTTACTTTGTGTGTACTTTGTTGCAGATTTCAAAACCTAAATTTCATGTTTGCTACAAGAGTGCAGTAGTTTTGCATGAAGATAAAATCATGTTTTGTGGAGGCACAGAACCAGATTGGACTGTGATGTCTTGTATTATTTCTTTTGATGGGACGCACTGGAGGAAAGAGGGTGATACGCTGCATAAAAGAGAATTTCCCTGTGCTGTTTCAGTATCAGGTTTATTTCATTTGTTTTTAACAGTAAAGTGTGCTAATATTAAAAAAAACATTGAAATATTATTATTGAAACCATAAATCAAGATGTTTTGTTACACTTTGACAAGACTAACTTAAGTCAGACTTAAGTCTGAAAAAGTGGTGCAAAAGTATGTTAGGTAACACTTGACAAATAATTGATTAGAAAATTACTGAGAAATACTTATTTTGCCATCTAGTCATTACCTAATATTCTTTTTTATTTCCTTATACACACCCAGATCAAATTGATTTTCACGCTTTATACATTTTATTCATACAAACAGAAAACTTGAGTTATTACCAATGAAACAGGTTTATTTTTGAATTTTATTTAATGTAGGTGTTCTATACATATTTGGTGGTTACAATTATGAAAATGGTTATGGCTTGTTGAGTGACAAATTTGTGCATCAATGTGAACTGTTTGAGGATGGAAAGTGTGAAATTTACACCACTGAAAATCCTCCAAGATTCAGACATTCATCTTGTGCTTTGGTGCTTAAGGGTAAGAAAATTTAGATTTTACTGTATCTCTGTCTCTAGAGCAGTGGTTCCCAAACTTTTTCATGTTTTTTTCAAAATGGTCCCTTTGCCATTATTTCGAGGGCTTGCGGTCCTTAAGCCTAAATGTGTATTTCATAAAAACGAAAGTTGATTGCAGGATTTTAGCTAGTTATGCAAAATTGCGCATAACAATCATCCAAAGACAGCATGTGACATCACAAACAGGACAAAAACATTACAATTGTGCGCGATCAATTGCACTTTTTGATAGTTGTCATTCAATAAAGGCCATTGTTTAGCAATGGAGACAGTCGATTCCCTATTCTACTTTGATTTAAACCTATTTACTGGCACAAACTGACGCCAAATAAGATTATAGAATTATTTCAACCGCTTCGCGGTCCCCCCAAAATTGCCTCACAGACCCCTAAAGGACCACGGACCCCAGTTTGGGAACCGCTGCTCTAGAACGATGATCACAATGTGACAAAAGGGGCTTTTTGAAAACTGCACATATATTGTTTTTGCTGAAATGAAATTAGCCAACCAGATTATGAAAAGAAATCTCTTACAATATAAGCTGCAGGAGAAACAATGTGACAAATAATCCACTTTAATTTATCTAGTTTAAAAAATAATGGATTTATTCATTTGTACATTTTTAGATCTTGTCTATGTCATTGGTGGCAATTTAGTTGCTCCATGTAAGTATTTTGTTCTTTTTTATTTTTCACTTTTCAAATCTAGTGACATGCAAAAAATATCTCATATAAACTGTTTGATATTGTATGGTCAGGATATTACAGTTATATGAGTTTTTTAGGTGATACACGATGGGAAGGTACACTAGATCGTCTTTTTGATTCAACTGTTGATTTTCTTGATACAAAGACAAATAAATGGTCAGATGGACCCCAACTAACTCATGGAAGGCAAAATTCTGCTGTTACTAAGAAACAAGATTTATGTTTTTGGTAACACTCAGTTTAACCACATACTATTTTTTGTGACTTTTTAATGGTTACCTATAGAAAAGAACTTCTGCCTAATTTCATTTGCTGTATGTTTGTGATTTTTATGGTGTTACAATGTTTAGGCTATTTAGCTATTATCAGTCAAATATTAACTTTACTAAAAACTCAACCAACTTAAAAAGTCCAAAATATATTATTTAAACTCTCATGATTCTGTAGTTCTTTTTCTTGGTATATTTTGTAACCCGGTGAGGGAAACTGTTTTACATAGGTGGCACAAACACAAGAAAGCATCAAGGATCAGCTGAATTTCTTGACACCAGCATAGATAACCCAACATGAACTTTGTTACCCATTGCACCATTACCTTTATATTGTGCATCATCATGTATTGCTTCGAGCGATGAAATCATTGTTTTAGGAGGGTGAGTTTTAAAGACATCACTGTATTTCCTTCATCCTTCCCTTAGTTATTTTGTGTTTCATTTTTTTATACCTTAAGGTTAGTAACTGCAACTGCAATTTAGTTCAAACCATTTGGTTTTACTGAGTTAAAGCAAGCAATGTTTTTTTTTGCTCAGGGAAACACAAGAGACCTAGACAGAATAAAAACCCACAACCTCATGAGTATATTGTGATTGTAAGTCATCTTTACAGAACTCATTACTTTTTTTATAGAATATTCTCTATTCAATATATTCTTCAAACACAAGATAGATAAACTAGTTTACATACCAACCCAAAGAAACCTAAATAGCATGTGTCTACTGAAATTTGCCTGTTTAGTTGTGCACCACAATGAAGATGTTGCATTGTATAGTTTTAGTTTAAGTTATAACAGAAAACAGTTCAACACATTGACTATCATATGCACAAATATGATTGACAAGGCAGTTTTTAACGAGACCAGATAAACAATTCTAGCATTAATTACTGATTTAACACAAATCCAAAGAGATCCAATACACATTGTAGTGTCTTTTATAAAAAATGTAAAAACATATGTATGCACTGGTTACAATAAAACCCTGTTTTTTTAGCTTTTTTTCTTTTATGTTTCAGGAACAAACAACCCTTCTGCTTTGACACAACAAACTTAACATGGTCAAAAACAATCAGAAAGCAAAACTGGAAGAATGGAAAAAGTTACTATAACATTTTTTTGTTGTGTGTGATAAAATATAAGTTGTTGCAAGTAGATTTTTTAAGTTGCTTCTCTTGATAATACATAGATTTTAAACAATAGCAATAAAAAGTCTGACAACCTGTGTCATTGCATCTTTCACTGTAGTTTGTTTTATCTAGTACCTAAAATAGATGGTGTGCAATTTTGTGTGGGTGTAATTTGGTGCAATTTTGATTTTAAAGAAATACCCATCCTTTTGTTCACTTTAAATAATTTTGTTATTGTGTATTATGTTTTATAAAATGCCCTTCAAAAAAGAAAATTAATGTTATACTATAGCCACATTTGGGTGTAGGTATTGAAGATTGCTTTTTGTTCCTATTGCTCAAATAATTTTGGTGCGGGAATGTAACAAACAATAAAGTAATGTGGTAATTGCTAGTCGTCTGATCATTTTAAAATGTCTTTAGTATTTTTTAGTCCACATAAAATAAAAGACCCTAGTTACTGGTGATGAGAAAAAAGTGAGGTACTCATCAGTAAGCCAAACAAACTTTGTTTAAATAAACATAAAAAACTTTGTACAACATTTATTTATTTCTAAATTCCAAACGCTTACGAACGGCTTGTATTCAACTGTTACCATGCTGAACTGCAGACTTTAGCAAGGTGACTCCAATACTGAAATGCATTCGCAGTTTTCTTTTTATAGGTATTGAGGTTAGTAAGTATGTCGTTTAAAAAATGCAGTTTGATTGCTTAATCGATGTAAATATGAAATTCATTTTTACTCAATAAGTTGCAACAAAAAGGAGTTTATATATGCAATTGTGGTTAATCATTTGACAAGTTCTTCAAAAATATTTTCAAAAGATACCACAGTAGATTAGATGCTAATATTTCAGTGAGAAACTAAATTTTTAATTGCATTAAATAAAGTAAGTTTCAATTTAATTTTCCACGTTTTGAAACTTTATTAATTTGATGATTATCACCCTACTGCAAAGCTACGGTTTTGCAAGTTACCAGTTTTTCTGATGTTAGGAACAAGCTTGATTCGATCTAATAGTTTCTTGACTTCTTCGTCATATCCCAAATCGTAAAGATGCATCTTAATTTGTTTATACTCATTGGTGTATTTTGTTGTGCCCCTATAATTTGTTGTTCCTGAAAAAATTGATCAGAACTTGGCGTTGTCAGTGACAACTTGTCACCCGTGCTTGTTTTATAGTTTTACACGGTTAGGGTTTTAAACTTGGCCCCTACGTCACGTTCTACTGGTTCAGGCACTTCATATACTAGAGTACGTTATTTTCGCCATGATCGGCTACAGAAGGGGTAACTTTGGCCATCAATTTCAGCGTTCATAATATACATCATGATCGTGGTTAGTAAAAGATGGTGTCGGAGCTATATACCATATGTCGTCACTTATGTTGGCTGTTCGTCGTTGACGGTTGGACGTACATATACATGTTGTTTTGAGCGATACCATATTACTATAAGATAACTCAACTCAACTTGTGCTAATACAAAGTCACTACGGATGTGTGCACAAACGGAATTCGCGTCTAGCAACGGTCGCTGCAATGGGTTTTGGTATACCGTATTTACTCGATTGTAAGCCGCGGCTTATATTGTTTTTTAGCTGCCGTTTGTGCGGCTTATAATCGAGGGCGGCTTACAATCGAGGGCGGCTTATATTTTAATTTTATACCGAAATTATTTCTGCACTCCACCATTTTAACTTATTTGGGGTTCAAAACATGTATGCGTGTACATATTATACATCGATATACGTTCTGTCGGATACAGTTATCAACGTAACTAACAGATATGGGCAAATAGTCATACCATATAACAACAGAAAGATGTATTAAGAAACAATCGTATCTAAAATTCCAGCGTGCGGCTTACAATCGAGGGCGGCTTACATTATTTTTTTGAAACCTCAACATGCGGCTTACAATCGAGGGCGGGTTATAAACGAGGGCGGCTTACAATCGGGTAAATACGGTATGGCTGCCCCTTTCCTAATTTTATGTTTTACTGCAAGCAGTTGCAGAGGGTTTAAAACATAGGATTTAACCAAATTATTTTTTACAAAGTTAAAAAAGTAAAAGACAGTTTTTTGGAGGCTAATATGTCAATTAAGCAATAAACGTGGTATATTTAGAAAAAAAATATACGAAAAAGGTATCAGGGTATTTCCCTAACTGGTATCTACCTTAAGGGAACAGAACAGTACTCATTTATTTTTAGTGATTGTATTTTTTTTAATATTAAAAAAATTCTAGTAAAGCATATAACATCTGAACTGGTTACGCTGCTATTTTTCATTTTTATTTAGCTTTAGGGACACTATAAAGTCGTTTCAGTCGTGTTTGAGAATTATGGAAAAACACACTGTTTTGAGGGGCTGCAATTAGGAAAACTAAGCTTCATTATGAGGCTTGAAGTCGGAAATAAAACACTTTTGTTGCAAAAAAGGGAAGTTACTTTGTTGAGTTAAGCTAATTCCACTTAGTGAAGAAAAGTCATAGCATTAATTAAGGCCTGAATAGCTGCATAACTGCATAGCATTGACATAATGTAAAACTGTTTATACATGCATTGTTTGCAGTTTCTTAGGTGTTTTCCTTTGCTTGTAATATACTAATTTTACACTTTTGATTGAAATATTCCTACTGAGAACTAAGCTGTTTTAATTTCCTCAACTAAGTATAACATTGCATTTAAACTTAGAAACTTGAAAAGAGATTATGGGGAATGTGAGATCATATTTTTTTAATAGAGTTGGTGGCCAAGACAGTTTTAATCAGTAAGTTCTGCAAATTTTTACTAATGTAACTATTTTGGTTGTGTGTGGTATCGCTATAAAAAACCTTTAATCAGTTACTTTACAATTACTTTATTTTTATTATATAAGGTATTTTTGACAAAGATATATTTTAAAAATTAAAATCACTGTAACCAGCCAAAACCTTTTTTAGAAAATATACAAATTATTAATATCTGCAAATAATTTCTTCAGGCAAAAACAGCTTGATAATGAACTTTTGAAG
Organism: Phallusia mammillata; assembly: GCF_965637545.1. Classification (NCBI taxonomy): domain Eukaryota; kingdom Metazoa; phylum Chordata; class Ascidiacea; order Phlebobranchia; family Ascidiidae; genus Phallusia; species Phallusia mammillata. Next base: position 5,403,979 of record NC_137252.1, read on the forward strand.
AATTTATCGCATGAAGAGATAAACTTTCTAAATCATGATTGGTTTCTTGTAGTATGCGGTGCAACAACTATTGAAGCTTTGCGCTGGACAAAGTCAATGCCCAGGTCACAGGTATGCATTGTTTTACACGTGATGTATTGTTGTATCATTTTAATTGTGTACACACAGTTTATTTGGTTTAGCACACTATAAGTTATATTGATATTGTTGGTAAAAGATGCATCGTAAAAAAATTAAGATTGAAAAGCCAAGTTGTATGATCACACAGTAATAAGTTGCCATGAGTGGAAACAAAATGAAGGACATATCAAGCTAGTAGGCATGGAAGCTAATTTATGACAGGGTGTGGTACATCAATGAAAATCAATTCTGTCACTGTATCAATGTTTGTTATTTGCCAAACTACAAAATTTAACTGATAAAAAATAGCTGCAGGTGATTGAAACAATTATTATGTTAATTGGCTATGAAAACATGGATCATAAAAGCTCTCCCTTAAGTGAACTTGTTTGAAATGATACCACCACATGGATTGAAATGCTAAATGGCTGTTTTTTTTAAATTGCCTCATTCACTTCTTGCCACCTGTAATTTATTGCAATGATGGCAAGCACTGACCTTCCTTTCTGTGAAATCTTGTCTCCAGCAACAGGAAATACCACAGAACAATAGGACTTTTGTGAACTTGTAGTCTTGGAAGTCTGTTATGCGCTAAATTTTAAATGCATGTATCCTTCCATGTTTTTTTGTTTAACTGTACAGTAGGGCGCAACAACTATGCTTTCTTACTTTGATGACGGCTATTGTAATGTTAGGTGAAACAGAAGCACAGTTACTACTTTAGCAAGAGTGTACTTTAAAATTGAGCAAAATGATTTTGTTACAGATTTCAACGCCAAATTTTCATGTTTGTTACATGAGTGCAATAGTTTTGCACCAGGGCAAGGTCATGTTTTGTGGAGGTATGGAAACAGACATTAATCGGTCCATCATGTCCTCTATCATTTCATTTGATGGAAAACATTGGAAGAAAGAGGGTGATATGCTACATAAAAGGGGAGCTCCATGTGCTGTGTCAGTAGCAGGTTAAGGGTTTGTTTCTGCATTTTGTTACCTTCATGTGGGTAAAGAAAATGCCCTAAACATGTGAACTAGTTTGACTAAACTAGCTTTTAAAAATCATAGCATTATTGTTATTTTGATATTTCTATAATACAGGTCTTCTATATATATTTGGTGGTTACAATTATGAAAATGGTTATGATTTGGGATGTGACAAATTTGTACATCAATGTGAAACATTTGAGGATGGAAAATGTACAATTTACACCACTGAAAATCCCCCAAGATTTCATCATTCATCTTCTGCTGTGGTTGTTGAAGGTACTTATGTTTGTTTTAATCTGTTTAACACTCACAGTAGACAGACAATCCTTGAGTGAATGTCTATAGTTGCAAAATTAAGCATATATTTTTAATTTTACAAACGATCTTCAATGTAAATTTCCAGATGTTGTCTATATCATTGGTGGAAATCCAGTGGCACCAAGTAAGAAATTAGTTGTACCTTTTCTTGTGTAAGGAATTTCTTTGTTCTTTAGTTATATGGTGTTTGGTAGATTTACACTGTTAAGTTAAGTATATACAGGTGATCAAGGTGTACAATTTACTCTTGTGTGAAAACTGAACATTTCTTATGCTTTTCTGTTTGTTTTTTGAGTGGACACAAGGTGGGCAAGCACTCCAAATAGTCTCTGCAGTTCAACTGTCAACTGTCTTAAAACAAAAACCAATAAATGGTCAGATGGACCTCCATTGAATCATGGAAGGAACGATTTTGCTGTTGCAAAACTAAGAAGCAAGATTTACGTTTTTGGTAACATTTAGTTGATTTACATTCAAGTTTTATTATGTTTGCTGATTTCCAGTTGTTCTTTACAACAATTTATTTCTGCACCTTTGTTTGTTTTGTTTTTGCAAATGCTAAGAAACATTTCCAATTTTTTTGTCAAACGAACATTTAAAACCTGTCTTTATTTCTTACAATATTTCCAGGTGGGACTAACACAAGGGAACATCCGGGCTCGGCTGAATTTCTTGACACAAGCATTGATAACCCAACATGGACTTTGCTACCAACTGCACCATTACCTTTGTATTGTGCATCATCATGTATTGCTTCAAATGAAGAATTTATTGTTCTTGGAGGGTAAGGGTTTTTAAGACAGACTAATTCTGTTTTTTGTTATTATGGTGTCTGGTTTTTGTAATTGTGTATCCTGCACCTATAGAAATTTAGATGCTTGGTTGTTTTGATTTAAGCATAACTACCCACAAATCTGAGTAGCTTGGTGGTAATCTTTCTAGCTTTCATGCTTGTCCATGCTTCAACTAATTTTGTTTATTGAGTGTTAAACATCATATGACAGCCTTTGTGCTCTTACTATGCCTAGGGTACTTTAATTAACTTCAGCTGTTTGTGCCTAGGTTACTGTAAATCAACAGTAAAAAAGAATAAATTATGTGATCACATTCACACACCATTTTTGTATATTTTTGCAGTTAGTGTGTATTAAAATGTGATCAAGTTTTTTTCTTCCTGATCATGCCGCAACATCCCAGGCTATAAGTTATTACTTGTGTTTCTTTTTAGGGGCAAACAACCTTACTCATTTAACACTATTTCTTTAACATGGTCAAAAACAATCAAGAAGCCAAATAGTGAAAAAGGTAATCATTTTTTATTGTGTAACGTTTTTTTCTGTTTTCCCAAATGATCGCTCCAATTGTATTTTTATTTGATTAGTTGAGCAAGTTGAATCACTTTGCAAATGTTCTGGTGGTTCAAAGATTTTTGGTCTTGGAATGTAAATGTGTTCTGCTAAAAAGTGATCGAAATCTCTGTAAATTTACCAACCTTGCTTGTACCTTTTTATTACTGCTCTTTTTTATGTTTTTGTTTGCTTTTTTTTAACATGTGGTGCTGATGCAATGTTTTTACTGATAATTTCTCACAAGTTGTTTACAAACGCAAAATAAACTCAACTTAACTCAAAACTACAACAGAATTAAGTTTAATTTATTTGGCTTAGTAAACTAAAACATAGTTACACAGTTGCACTAAACAATCGTAAAGCCGGAAATAAAAAAGTTAAAACGTTATGAAGGGCAAAAAAGTGAGACACAGTTGGTGGATCATGGCCAAACATGCTACAGCTATACCGCATTACGAAGTGGTGGGCACGATTGGTGACTCATGGATACAGCTATACCGGAATACTAAGTGGTGGACACAATTGGTGAATCATGACTGAACATTCTACAGCTATACCATCCTTGGGCTCACAAGGAAGTTAGGTTGGCGTGGTGGGTAAATACGACTGGGTGGAAACGTTGGTGATGCAAATCGAGTGGGGCCTCGAAAAACTGCTTTAAAAGGTGAAGGTGAAGCTTTAAAACGTAGAGGATGTTTCCACATTAAGAAAGTCGTAGCACGCCAGGCATATTCATTTTAACACATTTAGAAAGGGTTGAAATAAAAGGTAGTTCTAACTTGTTAAATCAGTTGGTGCGAGTGGAGCGGTGAATGTAATCCAATGACATTGTGAATGTACTCCAAAACAAGGTTAGCAAAGAATCAGTTAGAAATTTGCTTAATGGCATGTTTGAAACAATTTGTAACATAGAAAAACGTAAATGGTTTGGGCCGAATACAAAAATGAGCCATGCAAAACCTAAGTTGCATTACAGCCTTAAATAGATTTTGCTTCGAATGTTTAAAGCCAGATATTTTGAATTATTATAGCTGTTGAGGCAGTAGATCAAAAATAAATACGGTGGGGAGAAAATAAACGCAACTCAACACGTAGCATTTTTAACGAGTCTGGACTAGACAGGGTATTTTCCCGGAAACGAAAACAAACTTTTAACCAATCCCAAAGAAAAGCCGTGTTATGTTAGTTCTGGTTCAACGTCTTCCAATAGTTTAGGAATGACAACGTGTAACAACATCCAGCAGTGCAAGTCAATCATTTTTAGTAAGGAATAATATTTGACTTGCTTACGGGAACGTAAGTTTGAACGTACGCACGGTTTGCCCACTTGAACGTAGATTGTTTACCAGTCAAATGGGCAATGGATAGGAAGTAGAAGTAAGTAAGCTTATGATGACTATGGATATCTAACAAGTTATTGGTAGGGTAGCCTTTAGGATAGAGTTTTGCCAGAAAGAACTGGTCAGTTAACATGATCACATTGATATCCAATGATGTTTGAATAAGTTTATTTATACCTAATCTATTATGGTATATGTACTGATTGGAACTCAATGTTACTAGGTTCGTAGGTTGTAGGCATTTTTTATGCTTCGTTAGAGTGTTTATTCAACTGAGCATTAATTATGAGCAATGAAAAATATGTGTCAAGTGATTTATTTCCCGGAAAATGTTTCACAAATTTAAATAGGTAAGTTTAAAGATACTGGGACACCATAAATTTCTGTCTACAATCGAACAACAAAAATACAACAAAATGTTCTGCTTGATCAAAGATAGTACAACTAAGTGATGAATCTTATTTTTTTGCAATGTTATCAAACACGAAGTCATTTAAATTAACAAGTATAACTATTAAAGCATAATTTAATTTTTGTAAAATGTTTGTCTCTTGTCGGCACTTATAGACAAGTTACTGTGTTTCTTCCAGTCATTTCTTTCAATATCTAACCCCATCATATTTCCCTAACAAGGGTTGCAAGCTTCTACAAGTCCCTTGACTGACCCCACTAGCAGGTCCCCTAATGTTTCACTTGTAGTGGCCATACTTACTTCCAATACATTTTTATGTGTGGTGTAGCTTTAGCATGATTCACCAAGTGTTTTCCACTGTTTTGTGCTCCATCTACATCCTCCTTCCTGGTTAATGATTGTTTAGTGCAATGTGTCACTGTGTGTTGTTTCACCAAACCAAATAAACTCAACTTCTTAGTTTTCATTCTACTGATCATTTACACCCTATTAACATTATGCAGCTGTTGTTGGCTAGGTGAATATGTTACCAAAAATGTATTTTAAAGTAAAATAAACTATACACTCTTTTCACAAATCTTTTCACTTTTGATTTGCCTCAACAAACTTTCAGCCCAAAATAAACTGCGACACAACATAATTATAAACAATCAAATAAATGCAGAAACATTTTCTAGTTCTTTCTTTAGCCTAGATTTTTCTAGCCTATGTCTTGCCATATGTGGAAATGCTTGGTAACTGGTCGATTTGGTAACATGCCTTTAATGGGCCTGATCTACTATGATTCTTTCTTTACCTTGTTTGAATCGGTAGTGAAGAAATGAGTCTAAATTAAGGCCTGTACCACAGAGCTATTTGTTTTTAAAGCAGTGGTTCTTAACCTTTTATAGATCATGGCTCCCTTCAAGTAACAGGACGTGTGGGCCCAATTTATAGTCCAGTATCTATCAGAATAGGTATTGTTTTCCAAAAAACAGCTGAACAACATAAAAATATTAAGACATTAAATAGGCCCTGAGTACCTCAACATGAACTGTGCCCACATTAAACAATATGCTATAGTCATAAAATTTAATAGGTAATGTCAAATCAACTTTAGTTCGACAATCATATTATGTAAAAAAGGTTTATTGTAGTTTGGCAATAAATTCAGCTTCCAGCAAGGCATTAAAGTGTATGTGGGCACAATGGTCAAGTGGGAAATTGTTGCTTAAATCAGTAAACAAATGTCCATTCACTCAAAACAAATTCAAAATTGGCAACACCCCCTCATTTTGGGCATTACGAAAGAACGGAAGTTACTCACGAAAAAATGATGGCTTAATGTTTCTTTGTGATTGTTTCCAATGACCCCACACCCTTGGCCTCAAAGCTCGGGGGATCATTGTGTCTGATATATACACCCTTGGCCTCAAAGCTCGGGGTGAACATTGTGTCTGATATATATTTAAAAAAAACTTTGTTTTCAGATTTAGAGATACAGGGTATTTTTGTGATGTGGAACTTAATGTGGAAGAACAAAAATTTGCAGCTCACAGAAATATTTTAGCAGCAAGTAGTGAATACTTTGCAACAATGTTTAATACAAATGTAAGATACTCTTTTTTTCTAGTTTGGTTATTTTAAATCAGTAGCACTTGGTGGCTCAATTACAACGTACAGTTCATTTGCTAGGCAGGTAAATAATTAGAGACAAACTGTGTTATTGTTTTCTTATTATGTACACACAGATGAAAGAAAAGTACACTGGAGTTGTTGATTTAAAAGAAGTGTCTGCAAATACAATTGAACAAGTTCTAGATTTTGTATACACAGGAAAAGTGAAGATGTGCTGGGACAGTGTGGTGCCAGTTTTGAAAGCTGCCTCATTATTTCAAATGGAAGGTAGTTTAATTATGATTGTTTGTTTTTTGACCTTGTTCTTTAATATCTTTGAGAAGTTTTCATTTAATTAACATAGTTTATCACATCCCTTTAATTGTGTCAAAAATATTGTAAAATTGATGAGGCAATTACCTGGACTCGACTGTAAATTTTGTTTGGTTTTATCTAAAATATTGAGATAATTCTAACCTAAATAAAAACACTATAATTATTAGTACAAAACAATTTTTTAAACAGCTAAAAATGATGATACACTATGTCTTGTTTGTTCTTTTTTATGTACTACACTTTTGTTTGCCAGATTTATTGGAATGTATTGAAAAATATACACTACTGATTGTGACTGCTTCGAACTCATTGGACTTAAAAGAAATAAGTCAACATTTTATGCTGAAATCTCTGGAACAGGCAGCTATAGAATGTATTCACAAACACTTTGATGAAGTTTGTATGTCAGAGAAATTTCTTGACCTTTCTGAAAATGAAGTCCGTTGCTTTTATGAATCAGATGAACTGAATGTAGGCTCTTTTTTATGTAACTTACGTATTATAATAATCACTCATTCTGACTTTTTTGTCTATTTTGAGATTTAAATGTAGCTCAAATACATTTAAAATACAAAATATATATGAGTACGTTTTAAGTTACAATAACTGTTGTTAATCATCTTAAGCATGTTACGCTGGGTAGATCGGCTAGTATTTATTAATAAATCAAACTTTTTTGAGATCGTTTTAATGCTTTCTTGTAAGTGAAAATTACAGAAATATGGATATACTTGCCTTGATGTTTATTCTGCCTTGGAAGTGTTGTACTAAAAACTAGATAATCTACTAGGTTGAAGTAGAAGATGTGTTGTTTACCGCACTGGTAAATTGGACAAATCACAATCTCCAAGCAAGACAAGAATCTTTTTTAGGACTTTTCAGTTTAATTCGACTTCAGTTTGTCACAAAAGTATTTCTGACCAACATCATCAGAAAAGAGGTAAACTTGTGATGTCAACAGCATTGTTAGTGTCTTGTTTACACATGGTGATTTTATTGGCAGAAACTTGTCAGAGACAATATGAATTGTCGGGATTTAGTAGAAGATGTGTTGCACTTTCAAATCAAGCCTGATACATTAGAGAAACAAAAGCCAAGATCCAACAATGGTAGTATTTTTTAGTTTTGGTTAAGCTCAGTAATGGGTTACTAAAACACAGCTTATTAGACTTTAAAATGTGTCATTCTTTCAGTTTACAAGAAATGGTTTCTTCTTACTCCAAACTCAACTGTTAAAACTCTCCAACTAAAAGAAGATAGTTCATGTGATGTAAGTCAACACATGTAACTGTTTCATTCATAAATCTAAATGTTTTTTTAAATGTTGATGTAGGATGTTCAAACTCCACTCCATGTGAGTTACCAAAGTGCAATTGTGTTGCATGAAAACAAGGTAGTGTTTTGTGGAGGCCTTTCTCTCACCCATAATAAAGCAACAACATCAATTGTGTCATTTGATGGAGAAGTTTGGAAAGGGGAAGGAAACAAAAAAATGTGGTCCCTAATTACCGTAAACCATACCCTGCCAAACAAGTTGTTGATAAATGTTAGTCACACTTACAAGGTGTCACCCCTTCTTTATTTCAAATATGAATTTAGGTCTTATGTATTAAATTTAATCACACTTTGGAATTATGCTACATTTAAACAAAATGTAATGTATATTTGGACATAAAAGCAAAATAACACATGTGTTTGTTACTTAACAGTTTTATACTATTTAGCATTAATTTGCAAGTTGTTGAAAGATGTATTAACCTAAAACCATCTGATTTGCATGGATAAAACTGTGAATACAGTTTGACACCGTTTTGATAGATGTATAAACTATACACTACAGATCAAAGCACGAGTCCATTTGGAACAACCCAGAGAGTCCCAAAAGCAACTGGATGTTTGTAACTGCTTGTGTTAAATGTCACATTATTATTACTATTGCAAAGTAAAGTTAAGGAATTTTTTAACATACACACAATGATTTTAAATGAATGCAAGCTAATACTACTTCTTTCAAATGGAATGATGCCAATAACTGATAAACTGTTTATATTCACAGAGACTTGATATTGCATCTCTTAATTCCAGTCATTATCTTTTTAATCTAATCAAACCTAATAACTTTGCCATAATTATATTGATTAATTTGTATGTGAAAAACTTGTTTGTTTCTGTTTTAAATCAGAAATGCCTTTGCCACTAATTGAAGGTTTGTTAGTGTTGTTGCACTATCTTTCGTGAGTAGAAGGTTTGTTTCTAAAATGCTTAAACTTTGCAATTGCAAAAAATACACAGTGATTTAACCATGTATCCATTGAGTAACTTATGTTTCACCATATGAATGGCATGTTCATTTTAGTTGTTTAGTTTTTAATTTAATCAAACCTGTTATGGCATAATAATCAACTTCAAATTAGATTTTACATTGATTCTAGAACATGTAACTAATCAAATTTCTTTGATTTTTAAAGCTACCTTTAGCTTTGGACTACCATCAACTGAAGGAGCTAAAGGTGACTACATCCAAAATTTTAAACCTGTTAAAATGGAAACCACATGTTGAAAAAAATGAAACTAAAACATTGTGGGTCACGCTTGCACTAATTTTAGTACATTGAATATTGGTTTCTGTTTCTGATTGGAATTGCTTTTACCACTCCTGCATAATTATTAGTGTTTTGCATCTGTTATCAGTAAAAGGTTAGTTTCCTAAATGATTATACAATAGAATTCACAAATCAGGTAAATAAAGTTTTAAAAACTGCTCAGTACTTTTTAAGTAAGTAGTATTAGATTTCTATTTATGTATCATTAAAATATATATTAGAAAATTGGTGGATTTACCTGATGAGGTATTAAAAATTTTGCCCATGCATTAGGCTGAAAATTGGGTCCTTTGCTATTAGTACATATTGCATAATAATTCTTACATAATTCTTTCTTAACCATCAAATAACCAACGATTTTTGTGGCACAAACCATCTGTCTTCTAATCACTAATTAGTGCAAGCAACGTCCTGGCAAACAAGTTGTTTACTACAGTCACTCTTACAAGGTGTTAAAATACTGTTAAGTAGATAACTAGGCTTTGGTTTGTCTTAACCACACCCATAAATATGACTATCACATTTTTTTTAAAGTGTCTGGCCTTGGATCTACAGCACAATCAATTGCAAAAGCAAAAGGTAGCAATTATAAAAAAACTAAACATGTTAGTGGATCTCACCTGTACTGATTTTAGTACTTTGGCTTATTCGTACATCAAAACCTTGTTCAGTTTTGTAGCTAACTGAACATGCTTACACCACTATTAAAATTTAATAAAATGTTTTTACGCTTTATTGATGGTAAAGTTTGATTTTGAAATTATTGGGTTTTATATTTTGTTGTTAAATGTGATATAATTTTGTACAGTGAAAGTTGTTGAGCCAGTTCTTGCTTCAGTGGATTGTATTAACGTTATGACAAACAAGTGGACAGAAGTTCCACCTCTCCAACAAAAAAGAAAACAATTTGCTGCTTCTGCTGTTCAACACACTATTTATGTGTTTGGTAAAAAAAAATCTAGTTACAAGTACGGTTGATTCTGTTTGGCCTAGGGTTTACACACTGGGTTTTGAAATGTGTTTGGTAAGGTTTAGTAACAATAAATATACACAATATACTAACTCTTTTGTTATATTTTTTTGTTAACAGCATAATTTGTTGGTCATGTTAAAAATATGCTAAAATAATTTTTATGTACTTGTATCATTCATTCTTGGTGGAGGTAAAATACAATTTACTTGAACTTGGATTATTGTATAGCCCTACTATGAACTGGTATTGAGACACTTCTTAAAATTTTGATGTTTGTGTGGCGCTGAGAAGTTCTGTAATTAGTTTTTGTGGATTAAGGTGCCTTCAGTTATCTCCCTGAGTGATGAAAATAGTTATTGTTTTTTTGGCAATGTTGTGTGACCTCAAATTTTTCAGGATTAAATAGAACAGATGTTCCTTTATTGTAAAATTTTAGTGTGATAAATTTGTATGTTTTCTATTACATTTTTGTTTCAAGACTTGAATACAATAACCATTGTAAGTAATATTCAACACTTCTAGACGTAAGCATGCAAATATAATTTTTTTGTTGGCTAAGTGAGGTCTAAAGCCATTTATCACCTATTTATGAGCTCTGTAATAACAAATGACAGTAATGTATGCTACAACTTTAAGGTGGAAACTCTGCCAATGGCAAGCATTTAAATAGTGCAGAGTTTTTGGACACAAGCACTGATAACCCAACATGGACGTTCCTTCCAAATGCACCATTTCCTTTGCCAAATGCATCCTCTTGTTTTATTGCTCATTATGATGAGATTTTTGTTCTTGGAGGGTATGTTTTTATTGAGCTTTATGTACTTTTTTAATATATATGATTGGTTGTATTTCAGTGATTGCCAGAAATTATGTTGCTTCAGTACATTCTCTCATACATGGAAAGATACAGTTTCTGATGTAACAACAAAAATAGAAGGTAAAAGAACTACATGTATTATTGAATTATGATTCACCATTTCTTATTTCTTGTGGTGTGATGTTTAGATGAAGAAAATCTGAACTCAAAAATAGATGTGGCTGGCTCCAAAATATTTGGCCTAAAGATGTGACTGCCAACAAAAAGAGACTTTAAGCACCACAAATAGTGTGTGTCAATATGGAACCTTGTATATCAAACATCCATAACAGCAAGTGTGCTTTTATATGTATGTAATTTGTTGGATGATGAGGTATTTTTTGTTGCCTAGGTGATGTTCTTTTATTTTGTCCTTTTGTATTTTTAAGTAAGTTTTAAACTACTGCTTCCAAACCAAGCTTTCTTTTTATTATGTATATATTTTATAAATAGCAAAGTGCTGTTTCAATGTCAAACATAAGTTTTTTCTCCATTTTTTTAAAATTGCAGTAAGAAACAAAGTCATTTCCTTGCATTTTCATCAGTTTGCTTACTACTAAAACATCTAATGCGTGAAGCATACAAACCTGTCTCGACTGTTGTCAGACATACCACCAACTATGTTGTACATACTGGTACAAGAATAGAAAAAGTATGAGAATTATTTACTAACATGTAATACAACAAAAATATCTGGCTGAAGTAAGCAGGAAAATTAAACGAACTTAAATAAATTAAGACACAGACAAGGCGAATATTGACGTATCGCTGATATTCCGTTACGGTCCACAACAACATTACAATAACTGGCTGTAGCTTGTCCACTTTTCAGCTGAAGTGGTCGTTTTTTTGCGATTTCCTTGAATTACTAAACAACTACACATTAGATGGCAACCAACCATTAGGTTTTGCTTCCAACATTAAAGGTGTATTGTTTTGCTACCATGTTTGTCTGCAAAAGCATGTTATAGAAAGATAGGATGTGGATTTTAGCTCGTCACATTAATTGTTGAAAGAAATTACATTTCTATTTGATCAATACCTTTCGTGAACATTCTTTATAATAAACATGTTTTTCCATGCCATGCACGCATTTTCTGATGTTTATGCCATTGCATCCTGGACAACTGTATGTAGAACGCAACCGTTGAGACTTGAAAAAAATAGCAGTTTTGTTAGAGAGCGCTACAACCTTATAAAATTGCACATTACCATAAATTAAATTGAATAAACTTTTTGATAAAATAATGTACTGTAAAACAAAGAATTCGTTTTACGCTGTTAAAGCCGTTTATTCAAGAAAGAAGAAAAGCAACGTTCTGTGTAACTTTGTGAGCTGTTGATTGTGTGAAATAAAAAGGTCGGGATTTCAAGACTAATCGCTGGATAACCGTTATAACCGCAAGACTAATAACCGTTAGTCTGGTTTCTTGGCAGAAACTTATCAGGGACAATATAAATTGCCGTGACTTAGTGGAAGATGTCATGCACTTTCAACTAGAGCCTGACACATCAGAAAAACAAAAGTCAAGATCCAACAGTGGTAGGATTTTTTAATGAATTGTGTTTGTGAATCTTTAAATCAGTTTTCATTAACCCTGGGGTTACTAAAATGCAGTTGAATAGACTGAAAAGTGTGCTATTTTTTTAGTTTACAAGAATTGGTTTCTTTTAACACCACAATCAACAGTTCAAACTCTTTAATTAAAAGAAGATAGTTCATGTGATGTAAGTCAACACATGTAACTGTTTCATTCATAAATCTAAATGTTTTTTAAATGTTGATGTAGGATGTTCAAACTCTACTCAATGTAAGTTACCAAAGTGCAATTGCATTGCATGAAAACAAAGTTATGTTTTGTGGAGGTCTTTCTCTCACCCATAATAAAGCAACAACTTCAATCATTTCATTCGATTGAGAAGTTTGGAAAAAGGAAGGGAACATGAGTTTTCCCAGATATAATGCCAGTGCTGTGTCTATGCATGGTATAGTATGTTTTTCTGACAAACTAGCATTTAACATTTTTTATGTTATGAATTTCATTAATTTTAAGCATGACTGATAATATATGTACATATTGTTTAATATGTACATATTGTTAACCAGCTGTTGGTATTAGGAAGTCTTGAGTTTACTCAGAAACTATTTTAGGTAAAATAATGTAAGTTTGGTGTTAATGATTACTTGAGATGTATTCTATTGTTTGAATTAGGACTTCACTATTTATATGATAATAAACTGTGGCCTAATTGCCAACTGTGATAACTAGGTTATACCATGCATGTTTATTCTTAATTAGTATGAAACCATTGAGTAAGGGAGTCTTAAACAGACACCTAAACAGCTTACTTTCTTGCAACATCAACACTTAATTATTAGGGTTTTCTAAATTAAATAAAAGTTTGTTTTTATCTAACTAAAGGTAAAGTTTACAAACATCTTTAAAAATGAACAAATGGCACTGTCGCTAATACCCATACTACAACTATGCTTTTTTATGGATATTTAGGTGTGTTGTGTATTTTTGGTGGCAGAAATGGTCAAGAATTCGAAAATCGTTCTGAAACATTTTCTAAAGGCGGATCTTATCCAGATTTAGCAAAAAACCTTCCCAACAACAGAGCTGCTGCATGTGCTGTTGCTATTGGAAGTATGTGGTTGTGGAAATATATATATACTTCATATAAACTATTTCTTTCTGTCTAGATAATGTTTATCTGGTCGGAGGTATCGCTACAATTTTGAAAGGTAATTACATTACTGCTACATACTAATGTACAGTAGCACAAATTTTTTTTAAGTGAATTAAACAATGTTTTATTTATATTTCAACATGGATTCCATATAAAAAGAACAAGAAAAATGATCAGTGTTTACAAAAAGTAAATGATTTTATAGTTTCATTAAACTAATTATGTGAAAAATTGCCAAGGAATTAATATTTCCATGTAATGTACCAAAGTTACATTGTAAAACATTTAAAAGCAATACTGTAAGATTTGCAATCATAGAACATGGCATAAACAAGTAGTAGTTTATAAATGAGTAGTTAGCTCCATCTTCATGACAAAACCATGGCACAAACAATCTGGCTTCTGATTACTAATCACTGTAAGCCATATCCTACCAAAGAAGTTGTTCACAACTATTAGTCATATTTACAAGGTGTTACCCCTTGTTTATATCAAATCACATCTGAATTTAGGTCCTATGTAATATATTCAATCACACTTTGGAATTTTGCTTCCTTTGAATAAATTGAATGTATATTTGGACAAAAAGCAAAAAGACCAGTGTTTTTACTTGTTGACAGTTTTATGCTTTTTTACTGTTAATTTAGATGTTGTTGAAAGCTGTATTAACCTAAAACTATCTGATTAGTATGGATATAACTGTGAATACAGCCTTTTAATAGATGTATAAACCATACACTACAGATAAAAGCATGACTTTATTGAAAACAACCCAGGCAGTTCCTATTTCAAAAGCAACTGGGGGAGGTTTGTAACTGCATATCTACTTTACACAGTAAATAGTGTTTTAACACACAAAGTGATTTTGAATGGACGCAAACCAATAAAATACCAATATGTGTTAACACTTTACATGTTTACAAAAAGTTTTACCACATTCAAGAATTAAAAAATTTGCATTCATGCATTAGATCTTTTACTGTCAGTAGTGAATAATAATTGCACATTATTTTTTGTAAGATTATAAAACAAAATTTCCCTGTTTTACAAGGTTTATTTGGCTCTAAGTCAGCAGGATTGGAATCAACCCAAGGTGACCACGAGCACTTTATTAAAATTTGAAAACCTAAATGAAATTGAATGTGAGTTTATACAGCATCAATGAGTCTGCATTAAAAAAGATCATACATACTGTAAATTTACCCTCAAACTGTCTATATATTTTCAAATTTGGACATATGTTAGATATTAATCCAAACTTGATCCTCCAGAAGTTTGACCCCGAATTACCCAGCGGTTCACCCACAGGCCCCCGAAACGCAACATTTTTAACACTGGTTTTGTAACGCTTGTTTGGTAAAGAAAGAGTGCTTAAAATTTATTTAAATTCGGACACATGTTAGTTATTAATCCTAACTTAATCTTCCAGAAGTTTGACCCCGATTTACCCAGCGGTTCATCCACAGGCCCCCGAAACGTAAATGTGTCTAACGCTCGTTTGGTCAAGAAAGACACTGTAGGCAGAGGTCCCAAGAGAGTAACTCACTGGTTTACGATTGCAGGAGCGTTCAGCTTGACGTTGGACAGACGTTTTACGAGACGTCGTTTCGGTGATTAGAAATCAACTGTTTTGCACAGCAATGCTATTTCGTTTTATTAAGTAATTACTCACAATTTCAGTTTTGGCAACGGTTGCACACCTATGACGTGATTTGAACCTAATAAGCGTGCTTCAGTTTTGTATGTGTCAAGCAAAACTTTGTTAATCAAAATAAAGATGAAAAAATAAACTTGACATTTTTGCAAGATAAATGTTTTTTCAAATGCTCGTTGTCAGGTTGGCCACCGCATGTCCACGGGTTACTTAAGGTCAACTAGTAGCTATTACTAACACAGATCAGAACTTTCTTTCGTCATAACGTAGCGTTTTTTGCAATCAATTTAGGAATCAATACTCAAGGCATGTATAGATTAGGTTAAACGGTGTCGTTGAACATTAAGGACTACGTGCTATCGTAAAGGGTGTCGAAAGGTCAAACAGTCGTTTGGCGTGTGCACCCTGAGAGGTTACTACAGGTCAATGGTACTTTTGTGAAATAAAGTTATATGAAAAACAATTTGTTATGTATACACTTGTAGCAAATTGCTTTTTAATTTAAAGTGTCTGTAACACAACTGTTACAGCTTTCTAGAAAAAGAGTGTGTTTGAAACCTGACCTTGGACGACCATGTCTGGGTCGAACAAAAATTTTTAATGTTGGGTTAATGCTTTCTAAAAATTTGTCCTTAAAAATCTAAAAGTCACCGCAAAATTTGTTTACCTTAAATCTGCACAAACAGGTGTGTGGGGAACCATTCGTTTTTGTTTACAAAAACAATCATATGTGTAGATCAAATGATATGTATAGTAAATTGGTAAATAGCATATAGAATATATAAAATGGAAGTATATCAAAAAGCCACCATTCTAGTTACTAATTAGCGTAATCCATATCCTGCCAAACATGTTGTTCACAACTGTTAGTCATACTTACAAGGTGTTACCCCTTATTTATATCAAATCAAATCTGAATATAGGTCCTATGTAATAAATTCAATCACACCTTGGAATTATGCTACATTTAACCAAATTGAATGTATATTTGGGCAAAAAAGCAAAAAGACCAATGTTTTTACTCGTTAACAATTTTATACTCTTTACTATTAGTTTACATGTTGTTGAAAGCTGTATAAACCAATAAAATACCAGGATGTGTAAACACTTCACATGTTTATAAAAAGTTTTACCACAATGAAGAATTAAAAAAAATCTGCATTAAGGCTTGAGGTCTTTTACTGGCAGTAGTGAAAAATAATTCCAGTTTTTGTACATTCTTTTTTTTAAGATTATAAAACAAAATTTCCTTGTTTTACAAGGTTTATTTGGCTCTAACTCAGCAGGATTTGGATCAACCCAAGGTGACCGTGAGCACTTTATTAAAAATTGAAAACGTAAATGAAATTGATTGTGAGTTTACACAGCATCAATGAGTCTGCATTAAAAAAGATCATACATACTGAAGATTTACCTTCGATTTACCCCTGTCTATACATTTTGTGTAAACAATTTAAGAAACTAATATTGTTCTGTGATGTTGATGGTCTTTTAATTTCTTGATATCAATAAGGCAAGTCATCATGTTTTAGGCATTGTTCTAGAACAAGCTTTTGGTTGCGACATTGGAAGTATCATTGATATGACACAGTTAATTTTTCCATAATTCTTTCTTAACTACTAAATAATCAAGGATATTTATGGCACAAACCACTTAGCTTCTAATTACTAACTAGTGTTAGCAACATCCTGGCAAACAAGTTGTTGACTACAGTCACACTTACAAGGAGTTAAAATACTGTTGAATAGATTGCAATGTTTTGGTTTGGCGTAACCACACCTATAAATATAACTATCACAATTTATTTTATTTTTAAAGTGCCTAGCTTTGGAGCTCCAGCACCATTACCTGGACAATTAAAAGGTAGCAATTATATTAACACTAAACAACATCTCACCTGCACTGATTTTAGTACTTTAGATCAGTTGTATATCAAAAGGACATGCTTACATCACTATTAAAATTTAATGAAATGGTTTTGTGCTTTATTGATGGTAAAGTTAGTTTTGTAATTATGAGGTTGTAATTCTGTTTTCTTTTTCAAATGTGATGAAAATAAGAGAAAGTTGAGCAAGTTCTTGCTTCGGTGGATTGTATCAACATTATGACAAACAAGTGGACAGAAATTCCACCACTCCAACAAAAAAGAAAACTATTTGCTGCTTCTGCTGTTCAACACACTATTTATGTGTTTGGTAAGGTTTAGTAACAATAAATATGCACAATGTCAACTATTTTTACATAAAATAACCAGCACGTCAAATACACCCATTTCAAATGTGTTAGCTGTTCACGTCATATTTTTTGGTCATGTTAAAATTATGTTGGAACAGTTTTTTTTAAGTTTTTATTCTTGGTGGACAGGAAATGCAATTTAGATGAGTTTGAATTATTGTTAGACATGGCCCTACTGAGAACTGGTATTGACACTTCTTAAAATTTTAGTTTGTGTGGCGCTGGAAAGTTCTGTAATTAGTTTCCCTGGATCAAGGTGCCTTTAGTTGTCTCCCTGAGTGATGAAAATAGTTTGTTTGGCAATATTGTTTGATCTGAAAAATTCTGGGATTGAGCAGGACAGACATTATTTTATTATTAATCTTTAATTTATATGTTCTAAATTTGTATGTTTACACTTATGGTTGTTATTTGTTTCAAGCCGAGATAAGCTTTATTGGAAATACTCAACACTTGTAGACTTGTTTTAAGTCTAATTTGTATCAACAAAACAAATGTATAAATTATTTCCAAGTCAGGTCTGGTCAAAAGCATCTGTTAAACCATTCTGTATCCTCTGTAATAACAAATGACAATTATGTATGCTTTAACTTCAAGGTGGAACCTCTGCCTGTGGTCAACATTTAAATAGTGCAGAGTTTTTGGACACAAGCACTGATAACCCAACATGGACGTTCCTTCCAAATGCACTATATCTCTTGCCAAATGCATCTTCATGTTTTATTGCTCATTATGATGAGATCTTTGTTCTTGGAGGGTATGTTTTTATTGCGCTTTATTTACTTTTTAATATATATGATTGGTTGTATTTTAGTGATTGCCAGAAATTATGTTGCTTCAGTACATTTTCTCATAAATGGAAAGATACAGTTTCTGATGTAAAAACCAAGATAAAAGGTAAAATATTATAACTTAATCTATTATGTGCCCCCTTTTCTAGGAAGGACTTGTTTTGTTTTCATTCATATGTTTTCTGACCAACACTGGTTTGTTCAACCCAAAAAAGTGCTTTAAACTTACGGAATTTACACATGTGTGTCAGTTAGTTATCCGAAATTGATCCTCTGGAAGTTTGACCCAAGATTACTTAGTCATTTTACCCCCAAATAATTTACTTAATTCGACCCGCTAATTCAGGGGTCACTATCCCTATGCCCGCAGGCACTGGTTGTCCATTGGCTTCTTTACATTCGTTCGCGGGACTGGTTCTACAAGTAGCCAGTTGCATCTGTAGTTTGAACAAAATGTATATTATATTGGCTTATGTATACTCTATTAAATAATACAACATGTTTCTCTAATCATGAGCAATTAGTATGTGACAAAGCATATGCAACAAGCATGACAATCGACTGTTATGTATTTCCTCCTGTATTTTTCTTAAAAGGTATTTTTCGACACAATTTTTTGTAAATGAAACATTTATTTTAAAATTTTATTCTGGCTATCAAAATGGTTTGAGTTTGAGATATCTGTTGTAGACGGTTTTTCACAATTAAGTCTGGTTTTATCAAAACTTTATGGCTTTTTTAAACATTCTTATACTTACGATGTGCTAAACCACTCTTGTGGTATTTGCACTAGTTTGTACCACAATACACAATACTCCACATGATACATATGTAATCATTCTGCACACTGTTATTTAGGATAAAACTATATTATTTTTAGGGTCTGATAAAAAACAGTTACATTTGGCATTTTCCCTAAAAATCCAAATTGTCATTAAAACCAGCCATTTGATGATTTTTTGGAAACAGTGTTTCATGTTAGGAACAATATTTCATGTGAATTTTATTCGTTTCATGTATACATTTCCATGTGCAGAACACATTTTACCGTAAACTCCAATTTTGTAAATAATAAATTATTTACATGTTCAACTTCTTTTGTTACCTGCTCCAAAATATTATTCTATGTTTTGAAATGTCATTTTCCTCTTAAGAAAATGTTTCTGAAAGCGACCTTGATTCTTCCGGAAATACTACTGACGAGAGTTTTGAAAGTGGTGAGCAAACTTTTTCTTATCTTCAGCGTTTTGAAACAACATATTTTAGAATCACTCTTTTTACATCCTAAAAATTGGTTTATTAACAGAATGCGAGCTTTTTATTAATGACAACTGTTTAACAATGAACTCCCATGACACTGTCATAAGTGTACCTACCACATTAACTCTCAGTAAAAGTTTTAACCATTTTAAACATGCCTTGGACATCAATTTCAAGGTTAAAACTAGAGATTGGGTTATGTTTTGTTCCTTTTTACTACTTTTGTAAATATATATTTAATATTACAATGATACAAAGTGATGTTGTGTTAATGCTAAAATATTTTTTTCTTTAAATGTTAAAAATATTTGTTACTGTTACTAATTTACATATGTTTTTGTTGGTGATTATCAGACAACGAAAACCAAAGCTCCAAAACAGGGGTTGCTGGCTCCAGAATATTTCGCTTAAAGATGTGACTGTTCACGACCGCCGAGCACCACAAGTGATATGTGTGTTTAAATACTAAGTCATGTATATTAAGCAGTTGAGCTTCTAGACTTACCCATATGAACTCTTTTAGGTACTAAATTTTGTAGGCTACAGTATTTTGTTGCCTTGGTCATGCTGTTTATCGTCCTTTACTTTTTGATGCAAGTTCCAAACCACTTTCCAAGCCAAGCTTGATTTTTATTATGTGTTTATTTTATACATTAATCATTTAAACAGACAATTTTTCTTTTTTTAATTTTTTTGTTTGTTTGACTACACCCTCCTTCCCTTATACAGAATGTTAGAATTAGGGCCACTTGATTGTTTCAACCAACATCTGAACCCCAGTCGTATTGTATTGTACTTTTTATGTGGTTTTTAACTGTGTAGCGTTGGACTCTGGGTATTGTATAGATTTAATAAAGTATATATAGCTATGCCTTTACATATTAGAATGTGAACTATGATTTTATTGTACAAAATGTTAAGGTGTTATTTGAGTTATAAATATAACACTGAAGAAGTTTGATCATAAAATAGATGCAATAAATTATCTGACTCTATAGTCTATTTAAAGTATGACAACTCTAATAAGAATATGCATTGTGGTTTTTACCATTCAAGGTCAAGAATCAACATGTTTAATGTCAAATTTAGCTCATCAGTGTAAGTAACTTTTATCTTTACAACTGCAGATCTTTTCTGGGATATTTTTTGAGTGTTTTTTTCCTTGTTATGATTGATAGCATTGGTCAGTACAAAACTGTTGTGCACCATTTTTCATGCCATGCAGTCCCACCTTTTGTGTGTAATTTCAGGGCAAGCGAAATCACACTGGACATATTTAGCTGTTGTTTGTAAGTTGTTTGTACGGTTTTAATTACCACGCCTAACACTTGCAAGTGTTATACATAGCCCGTCACTCACAAAAAACTAGAGCACACCAATTTCTTATTGAAGGATTAAAGTCAAATTGATCCTAAAGTTGTCCTATGAATCTTATGTAAGGAACCACATTTTAAGAAATGGTGAGACCACAAAGCACATGCTGTGATAGTGTGGCTGATAAGACAATTCTTATCAATGGGCACATGATGTGGTTTTAAGATTATTTTTAGAAGGCAGGTTGGAGGCACCAGTCCCAAAAATTTTAGAAGGCAGGTTGGAGGCACCAGTCTGTAACACACACAATGTAAGGCAAATATAATTCTAAAATATCAAAACTGCCATATTATTGTAGTAAACTAACCAACAATTTAGCAGTTACATGTGTCTAGTTATCATCATTTTGATGATGTTACCTTAAAGCACATGAAACTGGTCTGCAAATTCCTTGTAAAACGGTTTGTGTTTAAGCAAATACTTGTATCTGTACATTGTGATGATTCGCTTAATGTCCTCCATGTTAACCCTTTATTGTGATACTTGATCTATGATCGTTTTAGTTTAACAAGCCCATGTATGGTTGAAGACATTAACAAATACCATTGGATGATTGGAAATATTTAGACGTTGCAAAGAAGCTAAAATGATTGTCACATTCTTGTGACACTTTATTTCTGGTGGTCTCCATATCATATATGGTGGAATGTCTAACTGAGATTCACAAATAATTATTTACACAACATGTAATCCCTGATGTTCAGTCCTGCTTTGTTGCTTCCCAAAAGTTAGTATGCACTTACTGTGCAGTAGACATATGGTGAAATTGCAATTGTCATATTTTTTGACAAGGCATTTTTGACCAAAAAGAAGCCAGCGCCCAATCGCTTTACGCTAAAACTAAAAAAGATGCGATACTGAAATTTGCACACAATATTCTACGGTTTTAAAGCTTTTCAGCGCACAAACTTTCGAAAAAAAATATTGTTCAGTTATTAATACGCGTATTTTCAAAATTAATATTCAACGATATGAACGTCATAACGCCAGGGGTGCTGCATATATATTATATAATGTATTGCAAAGTTTTCTCCTGAACACAAGCTTCAAAATAAGCCCAAACACAATGTTCTAGCAAATCGGAATCGTGTCCAAATATTAATAACAATATGCCATATTCACCAAAATCATATTCGATGTGCGCTGGCCTTAAAATTTAACGCAGCTCTTTGAAATTGACAAATGATACTCCTTACATTCATACCTTTAAAATAAGCCATCACTCGAGCTTCTAGCAACAAGTTGGCTTTGCCAAATTCGCGGTTAATAATTCATAAATAATATCCAAAATCCACCCAAACAATATGCGATGTGCGCTGGCCCTAAAATTTACCGCTGCCCTGTGAAATTTACATATGTTATTCTCTACAACTATACCTTCAAAATAAGCCATCACTCGAGCTTCTAGCAAATCGGAGTCGGCACCTAATACGCAAATGAAAAGTCATAACCGATAATCCAAAACTGAAAAAAATCCACCGAAACAATATGCGATGTGCGCTGGCCTTAAAATTTAACGCAGCTCTTTGAAATTGACAAATGTTACTCCTTACATTCATACCTTTAAAATAAGCCATCACTCGAGCTTCTAGCAACAAGTTGGCTTTGCCAAATTCGCGGTTAATAATTCATAAATAATATCCAAAATCCACCCAAACAATATGCGGTGTGCGCTGGCCCTAAAATTCACCGCTGCCCTGTGAAATTTACATATGTTATTCTCTATAACTATACCTTTAAAATAAGCCATCACTCGAGCTTCTAGCAACAAGTTGGCGTTGCCAAATTCGCGGTTAATAATTCATAAATAATATCCAAAATCCACCCAAACAATATGCGGTGTGCGCTGGCCCTAAAATTCACCGCTGTCCTGTGAAATTTACATATGTTATTCTCTATAACTATACCTTTAAAATGAGCCATTACTCGAGCTTCTAGCAAATCAGAATCGGCACCTAATACGCAAATGAAAAGTCATAACTGAGAACCCAAAACCGAAAAAATTCCACCCAAACAATATGCGATGTGCGCTGGCCCTAAAATTCACCGCTGCCCTGTGAAATTTACATATGTTATTCTCTACAACTATACCTTCAAAATAAGCCATCACTCGAGCTTCTAGCAAATCGGAGTCGGCACCTAATTCGCAAATGAAAAGTCATAACCGACAACCCAAAACTGAAAAAAAATCCACCGAAACAATATGCGATGTGCGCTGGCCTTAAAATTTAACGCAGCTCTCTGTATCAAGATCATACAACTACTGAATTTATCTTGCCTTCCTCTCCCTCAACAACTTTTGAAACTGTGTTCAGCATCTAATGCAATAAAATACAGGTGAGAATCGAATGCTGATTCTCTGTTTGCACTCTGGATCTGAAAATTTGTCGTTTGTTTCAACGTCTAAAAATATTTCTGTCCCTAATTTGGAAGATCGATAATAACAGATTTGTATGATATGTAAAATGCTAACAACACAATAACCGTGACAAAAAATTCATGTAGGCTAAGTCAATTAAAAAGAAAAATTATAAATTGAATGTTGTGATGAAATAAAAAAATGCATTTGTTCACGTTGCTTCAAATTTCATAAAAGTTATTAGTACATTGGTTATCCTCACTTTGGCATTAACTGAAGTTCATCAAAATTTTGTGTAGCATCAAAAACCATTTTAATATCATTTTGAATAGATTTAAAGCTAATAAACTTGGTTAGTAGTTAATTTAATGACATGTACTATTCAACAAACTATTGGCTTACATTGAGAGGTAGGTGGAAAATTCGGAAAATTTTGCTGACATTTATACTAGTGTTTCCCCAGAACCATTATTTTGACTTGTTATTATTACATTACATTACTTGGAATTGTTGTTTTGGCGACATTGTGTGGAGTATCGTGTATTGAAGTCATACATAAGCGCGTATAATATCGTACGAGTGCTTGTGATTGCATGAACGTTTTATTTCGTCATCGTCACCTTTTCAGTACTCGACCTTAAATGTCAGTTGTCGCTGTTTAACACCTTAAGCACAATTGTACAGTTGCGTCATCGCCACCTTTGCCACTATATATTCACATGTGTTGTAACTCTCATTTTTAGAATGCAAATCTCGCTCATATCTCTCAACTCAAAAAACTAAGTTAAACGCTGTCTTCATAATCGGACTATAGTCCTATAAGCTCAGACAAGCAGTAGCTCAGATAGCCAGGGACTTAGAGTATAAACATTGACAGCGAAAGATACTTCTGTAGTAATAAGTACGACGTCATCAGGACCAATACCCCTACAATAGCATGTTGGAAGAATGATTTGACTTTTACCATTACACTTATGACAACCATATATATCATTTAACACTGTTTGTTGACTCACTCTGCTCTTAAAGCAATGATGCTTCATCAATTATGCTTACAGGAAATTACACATATTACCAGCGATTGTCAGCATGTGATGCCTACTATTTGCGGGAAAGATCCAGTAACAAACACTAAATGTCACTTTAAATACTGTAGTAGGCATACTGTAGGTGTCAGTAGGTTTCACATTTTACGTCAATTAAGTTTTCTCCAATGCAGTTTCATGTTTAAACATGAATCAATTAGCATGTGTATGTTTAACATTTGTACACTGTGACACTGCCCAAGCAATGAAACAGATTAAGTTAAACTGTATCATCAGAAACTATATTTTTAAAATGTTCAACTTGAACATATTGCACTATGAACATACGTTTATCTCGATGTAGTGACACTGCAGTCTGTTTTGAGGTACTGTTGTTGTTCTTTTTATCGGTAATTATTGAGTGTTAATTGATGCCCTGATACTGAAACACCGCTCATACTTTTGAAGATTATTTTAAGGTAATGACCACAGCAAAACTCTTTTGCAAACAATCCTTATTGATTTTAATCAGGCATATATACTGTTGAACCTGAAAAGGTAAGGCAAAGAAAGTAACCATGTGGTAGAGATGCTTTCACCTATACTATACACGAAAATTATTATGTGACTTTGATCTAATACAATTGTGTAATTAACTCTGCTAAAACATTGCACACATATATTGGAAGCTACAATCTTAGTTAAATCATGATTTGTTATGGCAGAAGAAAAACACATTTCTACACAACAACATTTAATAAAACTATATTAAACCATAGTTTTTGCAATCCTACAGATTTCAATGCACCACATTAATGTAATAAAGTCTAGACTAATTACAAATGTCCCCCCTCTTTCCTGTGAAATTCCCAACTAGTTGCTGCAGTTTTGTGGCATCGTTTCCAACTGAAAGAAATGAAAAGAGTTTAGGTTGCTTCCACAATGAATTTAAACTTGCCTTTTGCCATTCAGAGACCATGACATTAGAATACATCGTTCGTGTGCTTCTGCATCACCTCTGTTGTTTGTTATGGAGTTATCAAGCGTTGTTTTGTCAATAATTAAATTCAGTCTTGCGAATTTGTTCCAAATTGTTCGCAACTTAAAGAAGATTTTCATTACTTGGCACTGTAGAGTTATACTCATCTTGGTGGGTGGGATTGTCTTAAATATTGGAAAAATATTAGCAATCTATTTACAGTGTTTATGATCAGTTTTTAAAAAAAATATCTTTAGATTTCAGTAGAAAAGTTTTAATGATTTATTTGTTTGTTTGCAACAGAAGTTTCCATTTCTGCTCTTACCCATATTTCTAGCCCAGTTTGTTCTTATTGCTGCAAAACATGTAGATTTGTGCTGGTCAACTGGTTATAATCATGTACACCTTTTGGAACATACCTGGTACATAGAACTGTCCCCTGGCTTTTTGTGCAACCATGCTACAACATTGGACAATGTAGTTAATTTCATGGTTAGTGCCTGTTATTCGGTAATGGAATTCTACTAGTTATTTTTTCAAAAATATGGTCTTCTTGTGTTTCTGGTTGGTTATCATTCTATGTAATGCAATGAACAGGTTTACTGGGTGTTCTTCTCTTCTCAACATAAATAGCAAGTTTAATTTAGCTTTAATACATAAAATGGTAATAACAATTTTTGTATTGACTTTTTGTTTAAGTATTGACCAAAAAACCGACAACAGAATCTGTTGTTGTTTATTTTAAAAATACAGATCAATTGTCATGATCCAATGTAGAACCAAGTCAAATAATTAAAAACGACAAACGCCACTATAATATCCTACAACTTGTCACATTCTGACTCCCAGCTACATGTTCCGCCAGACGAACCTCCTGATTTACGAATGACTGAACCTTCAGTTTTGTTTTCACTAAGAGCTTTGTTCTGTGGTTTACGGTCGCCGTTCGCGTTCCAGTTAGTGAGCTTTGTAGACCGTAACTAAGCAAAAATGATGCTTTCAGGCACGAAAAAGGGCTAGTTGGTCGTGGGCCCCCTTTTGCACCTAGGCTTTAATCGTACTTGGATTATAAGCTTGTCACATACTATGTTTTTGCCAAATGTTGAAGATGAGATTCTACGACAATGAACTTTAAACAAAGAGGAAAACAATTATTGTCCCTTGAAAAAGCAATGTTTTGGCGTAGTTAACATAGGCCACATCAGTTACACCCGTTTGTATCCACTTGAGTCACGTGAATTAAAGTTAAAAAAGTGCGAAACAAGAGTCGCATAAAAACATGCGCAGCAGCGATGTGTAAGCGACCTGCATGTGTGCGAAGTTTAGTGAACGTTCAGGTGCAGATCAACCACAACAACATACGCCAATTCCGAGCAAAGCTCCCAAAAAAAAGAAGTTACGAAGAAAGTAAGTTACGCACAATTTAAAAACATTGTAGCTGTTTTGCTGAACTGTTTTGGATAGAACTGTTTTGGATATAGTTCATTCACAGACTGTCGTCTAAAGAAAACAGACTTCGACAGTCATCCAAATGTCATCGACTACTACGGTTTTTTAAATAAATCGACTGACGGATCCCAACGTTTGTTTGACTCTGTTGTTAATAAAAATCTGCTCGGCTTTATACAGAGCGAAGAAAATATCCCCTGGCTTGAAAGGTTACTGATTGCCCAGCAACTAGCAGACGGACTTGGCTATTTGCGCTCGAAGTCCATCACTCATGGCGATGTTAACCCAAACAACGTCTACTTGATTGAGTCAAAGAAAGTAAAACCATTTAGATAAAAAAGATTTACGGCTGAAAACAATATATAGTAGTATAAAAGTTTGTGCTAACTTTATCGATTCATGCCAGCAACATTCGCCCACCTAAATCTGCATATAGGCGCGACTTTACGTTTAAATAACGAAATTGTGTTTCAAAACACCACGCTTATACTGAACAAAGCATACACTTCGTGATTGAGTTCCCAGGCTTGTATTACGGGTAAAACAGTGGCTCTAAAACATGTTTGGCAAAGTGGTCTCTTTTATGGCGCATTTCATCAGCCTCTACATTGGTAATGCTAAATATACATCTCCGATATAAAAAAGGGTAGTTAACAACCAAACGTATTTTTTTAATGCAAAATCAACGATTTGGCAGTTTATTACACCATGGGAGTTACGCAATCCGACATCCAAAAAACAATTGTCAAAACACATGTTGGTTCTAATCAGGATCATATCGATGGGGAATAATTTCAAAATACGCGTTTTAATAACCCCCTATGGGTTTCCTTGATTTCACTCAGTTGTTGTTTTTCTCTAGTGAAGTTGGTCCATGCACTTTTGCCATGAAACGTTTGATGGATTTGGCTAAAATTTGTAAATGTGCCATATGTTTCGTTGGACTTGATAGCCCCATTATTTACCCTCCATGACCCCTAATATGGGTGAAATTTTGAACGATATCTGATTTGAATGAAATTCAGATAGTTTGTTCATTTTGCCATAATTAAGTGTCGTTTATTGTGTTCACCCTGTTATAAACCTACTATACCCCTAAAATGGGTGATTTTTTCACAATATTTAAATGAAATGACGTTTCGACAGTATGTAAATATGCCTTTTATCAATTTCAGTGTTTCACACTATGTAGGCTTACAAACTTACAATAATGTCTAAATTGCTTGAGATTCCGACAGTTTTTACGACATAACATGATTCTTAAAGGTACCGATCTACCGAGCTGTATTGGACTTGGTTATTTGTTTAAAACTTTGAGGTTTTGGGCATCCATGAATTTCTGCTTGCAGAAACAAATGAATGTTTGAAAACACGTTGGCTAATATGGGACCCAAAGTACAAGAACATAGGGGTATATTAACATTACAAAATAGGTTGTTGTGTATAAGCTATAGCAAAGTGTGCTAAGCCACCCCTCTAGTTTTCCAATACCAGTTTTGTGCTGCTGTTTTTCCTTTTTGTGATTGCCTGTAAATAATGAAGGGTACAACCAGGAGAAATCATAGACAAATGATAAAGGTTGGTCACATTTCACTGGTTGATTTGGTGATGTACTAGAACAGTTCAATAGTTTGGGAATGGATATATAATGTTACATATATATATATATATATATACCATGTAGCGACCTCACTATCGTGTTCACTTATGCGCATCAAAGCGTGCTATTTGCTTTTTTGGTGAGTTTTAGATTGGGTCATGGTTGTGTTACTAAATCTTTCCTGACAACTTTAAAACATTGCAAACTCATATTGGAAACTTTAATCACACGTGAAAGCATGATTTTTAAACTAAAAAATGTATTTTTCACTACGCACGTTTACAAATTGATTAAGCCAAGTTTGAACAATATATGTTTTGCAAAATCACGACCACAGTTTCTACAAAGTAGGTTCAACTATATGAAAGCTAAATCACTAAAATTGTTCCCGCTCATTTGTGTGAAAAAGTTCAATAAGTTGTTGCAGTCTTGTTGCATCATTTTCAACTAAAAAAAAACAAATAACACTTTTTGTTTATCAATAAAGGGTTTCAACTTGGTGTTTACCATTTTGAGACCATGCCATAAGGATGCATCGTTTGTGGGCTTCTGCGTCATTTCGGTTGTTTGTTATAGAGTTGCGCAGTATTGCTTCATCTACCCTTAAATGCAATCGTGTAAATCTGTTCCAATCCCCATTTTCAACATTGTTTGCAACTACAAGAAGATTCTCATCAAAGGGCACTGTAGAATTGAACATGTACTAGTTGGAAAAGAAATATTTTTTTATTACAGTATTAGTACTAAATGTCAGATTTTTTGTGGGGGGAGTTTGCGCACACCTCATTTTAAAAACCTTTGCCAAATAAGTCAGTTTTTGGAAAAACATTTTAATGATTTGGTTTACTTGTAGTGTGTGTTTTCTTTTCTGCTCTTACCCATATTTCTTTCATTGTTTCTTTCCAATTCTACAATGAAATGTAGATTTGTGTTGGTCAACTTTTTGGTCAATTACAATGAGGTAAATTGAACAAACCTGGTACATAGAACCGTCCCCTTGCTTTTTCCAAAACCATGTTACCACATTGGAGAATGTAATTGATTTGATGGTTAGTGCCTGTTATTCGGTAATGGAATTCTGCTAGTGATTTTTCAAAAATATGATCTTGTTGTGTTTCTGGTTGGTTATCATTATTTGTAATGGACAGGTTTACTGGGTCTTCTTCTCTTCTAAAGATAAAAAATAAGTTTAATTTAGTTTTTTATTAAAAGCTTTAATTTGATAAAATGGTAACATCATTGGTACAAACAGAAAAATTGATTGTCCTTTTTTTCAACAACATATCCTTGTTTTTAACTTGATTCCTAATTTTTTTCCTTATTTTTAAGAATTACGAGTCAAATCCCTGCTACAAGTACAATGAATTAAACCTAGACTTGAGCTGTCGTGAGATTTATGAAGTATTTTCGATCAACAAGGTGAGGCTAGAACAGAGTGTTCTTGCCTAATAACATGGCATGTGAGATATTGTGGCTCATACACATGCAAAGATTGGTTTGGTTTTATTTAGGATAAAAGTTTCAGTTTTTAGTAGTTCTTATTTTGGGGTCCATTTTGATGGCAACCCTGGTTAAAACCTTGTTATCTTCACCTCATTCGAAACTCATTTTGATGTGCTGAAGTACAATTCTGAAACTCCCTATTGTCTCTTATAATAGCCAAATCACCAGCAATGAAGCAATTTAAAAGGATTTGATCAACGTTGGGACTTTGTAGTCTTTGAAAGGCAAACTTCATCATTTTTAGGTTTGTCAGTTGGCAAGAATCATTTTGGTTGTGAGCAACAACCTTAAATCTGAAACACAACAAAAATGGTTACCTGTATAGAATCTATACAGGCTGTCGTTATAAATGCACCAAAGAAAACAAGTGGAAAACCTTCCACTGCTTACTTACTTGGTAAAGTGCTTGGTTTGAAAGGATATGTTTGCACCTGAAATTTTGGGTGATTTTGTCAACACTGCCCATGGAGAATCTCTATTGCAGTATTTAACCTTCATTGGGAGGTATATTTTAAAAACACACTAATTAAAATAAATTTCTGGTGTTGCACATTCATTAATACCATGTGAAAACTGTTTGTATTCAAATATTTACCACAGTTTTGTTTCTGTTCCTTAAAATGGGGAGAGTGATTGTCACATATTTGTCAAACTTCAATCCAGGTGGTCCACATCTTATATGTGGAGCAATATCTACCTGATGAAATAGCAAACAGATCTGTTCTTCTAAAAAAGGCAGGGCTTTGCTAAGCATAGACGTATTTTCTTCATCTGTTTAGCATTAGTAAACAATGTTTTATTTTGTTTGCATTAGTACAGGTTAAATTTTTAAACATAAGTTTTTAAAGCTTTGTGGTCTTTTTTTCTTTCATCTGGCTTCTAGTCCTATCATTTCTTTAAGTCCTGTGTGTTTTCAAAGCGAATTAAATTTCAAAAACATATGAAAAAAATTGGTGATGATTCATTACTGTGTATTCTATGTGCAATCTTTGGCAGTTATATTTTTGACTAAATGATTCAACTTGCACCAAATATTCTCTTTCACTGGATATACAAACCCACTGTATTAAACTTGTATGGAGTAATTGTGATCAGAACATCTTGTGTCAAAGCATTTGTCGGAATAACCAATGAGCATCCATCTGATTCTAATTTCCCCCCTTTTGTACCAACAATTTTTAAAACTGTGTTTGATGTATTCTGTTCATAGAAAATACCTTACTCATGTTTGTTTTAACTGAAAGTAAAACAATTTGTTGCACTTACTTTAGTTGATAATATATTCTGTCCTTGATCTAAATGAAAAAATAGAACTATGAAAACAAGGATTGAAAGTAAGGTTTAAGCTAAGTTATATAACATGTTCAAGTTTATTTCTTTCATGGTTAAACTTAAATTTAAAAAACTTACATTCCAACAATGAGTTTTGAAATCTATGCATTGTGTGACTATTGATGCAAATGTGGAAAAAATAAACTGTGAATAATTTACACCTACTCTCATTTGTCATTGTTTGAGGAGTTCCGTTCCATTGAATAGCAGACAAAAAGCTCATTTTGTTCAAGCTGTAAATAAACTGCTGTCATTATCTGGTAAAATGTAAACACACCCAGAGTGGAAGCAAAATTTTGTTTCATAAATTTTAGGTTAATTTTTTTCCAATATCTCACAATAATTACCCAAATTGTGGAATTGAAGTGGTTAATTCCTTGCTGAATATTTGGGTGACACAAAAGTCAGTTATTTGTCCTTTCATATGTTTTTCTAAAAATGCCTTGAAACTAAAAAGATGGGTTAAACACCATTCTGTTGTCCACTAAATGTAATTCACTTACAATGAGAAGTGGTCAGTTTGGAATGTAATGAACCTCTTGTCATGGTGATCAACATTTGCCATTGTTTCCCAGGGTTTAGTGTTTGTGCTGTATTTGATTTAATTCAAAAGATAATAAACATAAAAGATGGACTAAATGAACTAGATCAATTTAACTAAAAGCTTACATCAACTGGAATTGATTGGTCAGCCAAATAGCAAGTTTGAAGGTGAATGGTAACTGGTTTGTGAAATTGTAGCCCATCAGGTTTGCAATCAAATTTTGGTGTAAGTTCAATCTGTGGAGAAAATATACAAAAAAAACGAGGTAAAAAGAAACTAAAGCTTTAGGACTTTCTTCAAAATGACAACCTCATCCTCCTCATTTCCATATGAAGCAGTCAGTTTGATTTTAACATATTTTGTCAGTGCGCCGGGTGGAATGTCAACAATACATCCACCAACTGTTAGTTTTGCTCCAAGTTTTCCTACCCACTCTTCTGTTTTGCTTACAAACTCCTGTTATTTTATGAAATTAGCAACAAGATAACAAAACATATCAATGTTATTTTCTTTGTTTTGCCACTGAATTATTGGAACAGATCCTGAGTAGGTAACTATATGTTTTTATTTGGCTCAATTAAAGTCTGATGTATTTATTGCTTTAAATAACAAAGCTAGTAGGGAAATTTGGTAAAAATGCTTGTAGAAAAGATTTTAACTGATTTTCTAAGTAACTTGATATTTTTCATTGTTCAATTAATTTGTTTACATTGTTACATTGTTCAAAGTAAGGTTTATAAATGGTTCAACTTTGTCAATAATTTAGCCCACACTTAGCAACACATTTTTCATATTAATTTTAAAAAAATTTCAGATCAAAGACATATGAGAAATTGTAGGTAAAATATAGCTAATTGATTATTCAACCTGTGGTAAAGCCTGGAACAAATCATCAGTTTCTAATTCAATTGCCTGGCCTTGTGGGTATTCCATTAACTTGGTGTATTTTTGGCCTGCTAAAAATTGCTTCAGTTAAGGAAAGAAGCATTTTTTGGAAAATGGTTTCTGTAAAGGTAATGTCAGTCATACCTATTATTGGAAAAATATTACTTGATTTTCCTGCTTCCATGGACTCATGTGTATCACTGTGTGTGTAAACTTTCTGAAACAAAATAAAACAGTTTCATCCATTTTTAACGCCATCACAAATTGTTTGAAACTTTCTTATGCCCTAACATTATTTTATGACATAAATTCCTTTTTTTAAATGATTTTTTTATTTAAGGTTTTTTTAAACTGTTTAACACGGCTGTTTTGAAAATAAACATGACATTTCTTACTTGTGACTTTGATTTTTCTGCTTCAATGAAATCATATGAATTGCTTTCGTGAAAAAGTCTCTGTAAACAAATATTACCTTAATCCCAAGTTATTGGAAAGTTGGTGTTAAAACTTTACCACCATTTTTAATTTGATCAGTATTTTAGCTAAGTTGTCTTACAAACTATTGTTTTACTGGAATAAACTTAACTCAATGTGGAATTTGGTCACACTACTTGCATTTAGTGTTAATTATTTGTAAGTCAAAAACATTTTTGCATTTTACACCTGAAGTTTCTGAAATGTACTGGATGAAAAGTAGAACATTTTTCTCCATTTGAATGACAACATCCTGCTTTCTGTGAAAAAAAAAGTAAATAAGTTCACAAACGAAGTTTTTTTCACTGTTTTCAATGCCAAGTTTGTTGTGTGATTGTTTTGCATGGAATGTTTCTATTGCTGTAACAACAAAAATCAAAATTAACTTTACTCACGTTCTTCTGGCATTTGGAAAGGTGGTGTGTCAGATATTCTTTCTTCCAGGTTTACATTCCAAAAATCTTTTAAAGTTTCCGTTACTAAAATAAATGTTGACTATTAAATCGTTTTTGGCATAGATTCAAGCGTTAATGATACACAATTATGTAATTTTATGTCACAATGCGTTCTCGTACACCAAAACTAAGCACCCCAATAAATTGATCTCAAAAAACTTTTTTTAACGAAATGGTATGGCGAGTTCTCCCCTTGACTTCAATATATTTACAACTTTTTTAAATAACGGATTAGCACAAAAATGGTATCTAAACAACTACAACACGCGCAAGTAAAATGCACCTTTTTCCATGCTTTTGTCATCTTCCATACATTGCTTCAATATATTGCAAGCGTTTTTAGCACTCGATCCACGCTTGCGAGTATGTCGTGGTACACGTATGTGTTTGTCGGAATTTTCTTTTTTGTGATCAGTTCCCAAAGAACCATCGCGTAACTGCAATTCGACGCATTGCGTTTTATGATTACGCCCCAAGGTTGCGCCGCTACATTTCTATTTTGTGATTATTCCGTATAAATGTCGCTATGTTTTATGTTAGCAGGGAAAACAAACTTATTTTTTATTCTGCCAGTGCAAACGCTTTCTGCATACCTGTAAATATCGTTAGAAGGCTGTTTGATTTGTCGATTTACACCGACCTTGGTCAAATGTAACGTTTGTATTCTGTTCGGTTCCAATATCTTAACCTGAAACAAATGTATCTCTTAAAGAAAGGTATTATGCTTTGTTGTTTGTGCAAGACGTTTTCAATCGCTTGCACAAATCCTTTTGCCCTGCCAAAGTCAGCACATGCAATTTTAGTCTAATATAGAACGTTATGAATCATTTAAAGCCAAATTCCTACTTAGCTCTAACTCGGTGTCAATGTTTTCAATACATCATTATTCTTATTAATGCACCGTACTTAGTTGGCCTGCAAACTACATACAAAGTCACTGGAATTCAATTTTGTGCTATCTTTTTGTTAAAGAAATAAAAATACTGTTTTTTTGCATTTTCTGAAATGAAACAAAACTTCGCATATATTTAAGTAAAAAACTTCTATGTCTGTTTGCCAATCTACCTGCATTGCACTTGTGAGAAAAACGTTTTTTGACGTGATATCGCCAAAACAGATTGATTTTGAGTGAAAATGACTCAGGGCATCCGCAAGCTGCATCGCTATGTAACACCTTTCAAGCCATGAAAGTTGTTGTTTTCTTTGTATGACGTCATGTAGAGTCACACTACAGCCAGCTTCCAACATAAGTGAACGGTCACCGGTTGTACGTCGTTTCGTTCCCAAGCGTTTAATGATACTCGGATGGTCAACGTGGTCTTTCGGATTTAATCTGAATAAAACTTGAATTATACAGACAACAACTATATGTTTTAAGTTTATTTGTCAAAGTACCACATAGTTCTGCGTTTTTTGCGTTTTAGCCTGAAGAGTTTGACTTGTCGTAGTTTATAAATGTAAACAACCCACGTAAACTTACATTTCACACGAAGAGCTGCGATGATGATTGGATACGACATTTTTCTGGTATACTTGCGGGTGATCATCTCGAAATAAATACGGTAAATCTTTTCCTGAGTTCGGATCAGTGACAATTCGCACGGATTCTTTCCTAAAACAGCTCATACTTTTCATAGTTTTGAAACAGAACCTTTGAAGTGTTTATAATCCGACCATGTTTAAAAGTTTAATCAACCTAAAATCCAGTTGAACCAACAAAAATATAGGCCCGTTGCCAGTACTATACATAGCATTGTTGATGAAAAAACACAAAGAATCGTAAAATAGTGCTGTATTTATGGCTGTAGTTACTTGTTCGGGCACATTCGAACACGTTCGAGCAGACAATGTAGTCATCTTGCCATAAAATGCATTGACCAAATATTGCCACCGTCAGAAAAAATGGTGTCACCAGAACATTGCTTTAGTGGGGGAAATTAAAAGTGACTCAATACAATTTGCTTGAAAATGTTTTGGGACCAAAAAAGTGCCTATTATTTTGCAAAGATAAGGTGGTGTGGCCCCATGACCTCCTCACTGTGTCAATAATGCGAATAGTGACTTTACTGATGATAACAACACTTTATCTAAGGCAGTGGAACGTTTTCAGTATTTTTTTCAAAACGGTCAATGTGTATTTCAGAAAAACGAAAATTGATTGCAGGATTTTAGCTATTTATGCAAAATTGCGCATAATAATGATCCAAAGACAGCTTGTGACCCCAATACGACTTTGCGCGAACAATTGCATTTTTGATAGTTGCCATTCAATAAAGGTTATTGTTTACCAATATAGACAGTCGATTCTCAACTATAATTTGATACGTATTCAGCGGCACAAACTGACGCTAAATAAGATTATAGAATTACTTCAACCGCTTCGCGGTCTCCCCAAAATTGCCTCACGGTCCCCTAAAGCAGGGGTCCGCAAATAGTGGGTCGCGACCCGCGAAGTATATTACATTTCCCCTGAATATAATTTTTAACCTTTTCATTATTATTGCATTGTTACGTATGACTACGTAACTATGACATAAAGTATATGTAACAAGTGAAGCGCACCTATGCAAGCAAGCGTTTTCTGATTAGCTGTGTTCTTAACACAGAGCCCAAATTTCTCATTTGTTAGAATAAATACGTTCGTTTACCTACTGTTTTATGTGAAAATAGCAATTGACAATAGCATAATAGCAGTCTTAATATTGATATTTAGTTGATTAGTATTTTCCACAAACGTACATGCGAAAACCCTTGGGTCGCGAGAATTTAGAGCAATTTTGCAAAACGCTTAGGTCGCGAGAATTTAGAGCAATTTTCTAGGGTCGCGCCAAAAAGTATTTGCTGACCCCTGCCCTAAAGGACCGAGGACCCCAGTTTGAGAACTGCTGATCTAAAGGTTCAAAATTTCAAGACGACAAACCTTAAAATCAAAATCCTTTTTAGCTTTCTAAACAATATGACCAAGCCCTAATCCAATGACTTTTTGTCGTTTCGTTTGACGGACTACAATTTAGAGACAGCTTAACTACGCACCACTGCAAAAATAAATTTTATTTAAGTTAGTCCTAGTGCTTTCTACAACATTCTTATAATGTGCAAAACCTTGCATGAGTCACCTCTGTCTGAAACCAACTAAACTGATACATGTTACTGATATTTACACGACATTGTTGGTGAACCCATATCAAAAAGTGCTTCCATTGTTACTGTTTTAAAACCGTAAAGGGAGTGGAGCTCTCGTAAATTTTACGACCCAACATAAAATGACTTGCCTAACAAAATGACTTTACGACCCAAGACAAAATGACTGGCCTAAAACTACTTTTGAGACTTTGGACAATTTTTGTTGTCGCGCAAACGACATCAACTGGGCTTGTTGTTCGCGCAAGCGACATCAACTGGGCTTATAACGAATATTTGTCAAACTACTTTTATTCCAAACACACATTTTACTGCATAGGCATGGGTTTCACGTGTTCTATATTAGTCCAAAGTGTAGGGTGAGGGGGCGGGGGATATTTTTGAAAAAAAGATTATTGTTTCTTTATGAAATGTAACCTATTTAGTTTTATTTTAAAAAATTAAAAATTTCTGTGCAAATCTTTATGACTTCTACACAAGCTATGACGTTTCTGTGTTATCAATAAGCAGAAAAGAAAATACATCTACTAATATATGTTTTATACCAACGAATAAAAATGGCAACAATACTATTGTTTTGACTTACCAGAGTAGCCTACAGCACACGCACTTCAAATCACTAACCCTCAAGCTTCTGTTACTACACTCATATGGTGTCTGTCGTCTGCTATTTCTAACCGAAGATCTTGTTTTCGTACGGTTCAGTCACAAGACATTGGTAGATACTTTGACGCATAAAAATGAGCAGCACTGGAGTCTGGTTCACTTTAGGTCAAATCTTAAATAGTTTATTATAGTTTATAAGTACTGTTTAGTAACTTAGTGAAATCCCGTTTGATTTTCATCTTTATTTTCGACTTGCCGCAGTTAGGGCTATAAGTTAAAAACAAGTATTTCCAAACATTTCCTTCTTGACCTAAAGTGATCCAGGGAATTGTGATTTTAGAAAAATAGGTAAGTTTTTTGTTTGAACAAAATTTATTGTCTAAAATCCCTACCTGCGTATCAGCAGCGCTCATGAGATTACGTAAGTTAGAAACCTTATGAGACATTATTTAACCGTTGTTTACAGCGATTATTATCAGAAGGTTAATATGCGCCGTATCAAAAATTACCAAAAATTACCAATTTTGTTCTGACCTGTCCTTTAGAAGAAAAAGATACTAATTGCTTATCTAAACTTAACTAAAACTATAACAACGCCAAACACAAAATTCTAGTCTTTAATTTATTTCATGTCGCGAAATAAACAGGCCATCGATCCGTAATCACTTTTAATACACTTTAAAACAATATCAAGCTGTAGAACACGGTATATAAAGCACTAAAGCCCGGTTTACACCAAGCGCGAACGCAAACGGCTCTTTTTTTCCTCACGCGAATGACGCGAAAATCGAGGTTTACACCAGGCGCGAACTTTGCGAACAAAGTTCTTTCGTCCGCTCAACTGGCAGTGATGCACTGCCAATATATGATAAGACTTGCAATTAATTTCATGGAATTGTGTTTAGTTGTTGCATGTGAAGGGTTAATCGAACAATAGTACACAATACAAAGCCTATGACCATTAAAGATGTGGTTTTGCAACTGATAGTAGTACAATTGCTCCTAAACCAATGTCGTAGTTTATGTAATGCTAAACTACTACTCTGTGCAGCTAATTTAAGAAATTGTGCTCTTAAGTATTCGTGTGTCTTTTTTATCTTGATTGTTTGCACTCTAAAACTTAAACATGTACCATTTTTTGGGGATAAAATACAACAAAGTTAATACCTATTTAAGTTTCTAAAAACTATGTTATTTCCTATTTAATCTACCTGGTGGGTCTGTACATTGGAAAACTTGGTTCCAGACATATTAATTCTGATACCACTGCACCTATTCTACCACCATTTGAAAATAGTATATTGATCATGTGCTTTTT
Source organism: Phallusia mammillata (assembly GCF_965637545.1). Classification (NCBI taxonomy): domain Eukaryota; kingdom Metazoa; phylum Chordata; class Ascidiacea; order Phlebobranchia; family Ascidiidae; genus Phallusia; species Phallusia mammillata. The sequence goes on from NC_137252.1 coordinate 5,442,548, forward strand.
GATATGACAGCGCGATTTATGACTGTCAAGCACTTTTATGAGTGATATATTTTTACAATTTGCATCAATTGACATTGTGCAATAAAGTTGCAGCGCCTAAACCTCCATATGACAACAAAGTAACCGACATAAATGACCAAGATTGATCATTCCTACATATTCTGGGCCAAATTCTCGCGCGAAGCGCCGTTTCTGTTGCTCACGGAGCAACCCAGACGCGAAGCGCGCAAACGAGAGAAGTGCGAAATGGGACTTCCCCACGCGTTGCTTAAACAGAGAAAGAAATTTCGCGTTGCTCGCTTCGCACGCGCTTGGTGTAAACCGGCCTTAAGGAAAAAAGGCAAATGCCAAGTGTGTGAAGTGACGTCACGGACGATAACCTTAAAACATCTGTAATAAAACGCTTTTCATATATTGTCATTTCATCATCTAAATTGTCAAAAAGACAAAAATAAAAGATGCAAATCAGTAAAAGGATGAATGTCTCCCGGCATTCATTAACTTAAATATACATATTTTAAAGTTGATTTTACGTAAAATGTGCGTATTCCTCCTGGGATTACTGCGGTGTTTCTGATTTTTTTGTGTTTGCTTTGCCGCTCTTTATTTTTCTGCTCAATATTAGCAAAGTTTTGTGATTAGTTTAAAGTTTGTTTTAATTCTGTTATAAACTCGTTTAGTCTGCTTTACTAAAGTTTTTGTATGGTGAAGCGGAAGCGTTTTTTTACTACTAGAAGATTTATTTAAAACTGAAACCAACTAAATGAAAATGACATGTTCATTTTTTTGGTTTTGAAAACTTGATTCTAGGATTTTAGAATGTTTTATTCGACGCAACAAAATGAAAACATCTCCTTTTCTTACTGTATCACCAAGTGGCAAAATGAGGTGTCCGTCTGTTCGTTCAAAACGACCTGATGTAAGTCCATATTCTCCTGTAGAAATTTAGCATAAAATTTAAGTTTGGCCTTAGGTTAAGCGTTCTGGCCTATAGTCTGGCCTACTGTCAAAAATTTAACCTGGCAACCCTGATTCTCCACATTATTTTCACCTTGCTATAGTGAAAAAATGTTCTAAGTTTCCATTTCGCTGATTAGTTTTTGTTCAATTCAGTTCAATTAAGAGAACATAGCGTTTATTAGCTTCTTTTGTAATATCACACTACATGCAAAAACATGATTGATGCTTTTTAGAAACGGAAACCTTCGTTTGATAGTCGGAACAGGCGTCGAACCTGCTCATGTTGGCCATTTAGGCCTAAAACACTGATGCAGAAGGAAATCAACTTTTGTCGGATGAGAGAAAAAAGAAATAAATTTCCTAAAACTGCTTCAGATCTTCAATCTCCAAGTCCAAGTCCAAGTCCAAGTTCATCTTTGCGGAGGCAACGTTGCTATGCAGGTTGTAACATCTCTCTCTGTCTGTCTTGCTGTATTTTTTAACATCTTGTTAACATCTCTAAAGCAGATGCTCAACGAAAAAATCCATTCATCAACCCAAATGATCCTTATTTTTTCAGTGGAACATACAGTAATTCAGATCGAATTTGCATCACACAATTAGAAAACAAAGAAACTAAGCTTAACAAATCTCATAGCGTTCATGACATGTCTAGCTCTGTAAGTTTTTTGTAAATTTCCATTGACATAGAGTGCTTTTAGTATAATAAATATAAAATACACTGACTGTAATAAGACAATAAGAAAAAAGAATCAAATTCTGTTTATTCAATAATGTAAAATATTCCAACAACTTTAGTAGCAAAATAGGAAAAAAGAATACCAGGTGGTACAAATTCTGTTTGGATTTTGATGAAATATACCTGATGAAGCTGTTTTATAACTGCATGTAAAAGTTTTTGTTTAGGAATCAACTTATTCATCTGGAATTGGGGAAAGTTTGCTGACTTCTGCAACCACTCCTTGTCAATCTGCTGAAAATCTGATTGCACAAGCTATAAAACATATGCAGAGAAAAGAATGTCACATTCAGAAAGTAATTGTTTGAACTTCCAAGTTGTAATAAAGTGTTTTAAAAAAACTGGTTTAAGATTTGTTTTCCGAGTTTTTTAAAGCACAATTTTATCATATTTATTGCTATCACCATCGAATGTTTGTTCTAATAGCTGAACCATATTTTAGTTAATGAAACAGCTCAATAAAGAAACACAAGATATGACCAACACACTGAGCAAAGTTGCAAAAATGTTGATTGCTGAAAACCAAGTTGCTACCAAGTAAGTATATGCAAAAACAATTGCATGTAAACAAAATAATGTGTTGTGTATTATTAAACAAAAAAAAAACTATTTTTGTTTTTGTTAAAGCAATCGAAAACATGCTTCAAGTCAAACTGAGGAGTTCCTTCCATTTCATCCTGAGAGTTGCTTTCAAAGCACTCCAAAGCGAAATTCAACTGAATAATGTAGGTAATGCACCAAACCATTCCTAAAAGCTTTAGACAGAACTCAGTTTTGCAAAGGTTGCTCATGCATTTTTGGCCTACAAAACTTTCATTTGTATGTGCTTTATTTTCTTGAAATGTTTTTTTTATCTGCAATCTATTTATTTAATAATGCATTGGTTCGTATACTGTGTGGTTGAAAACATCATTGTTTACTGTATTTGTTTATTAACAAACTCAATTTTAAATATAAGTTGGAAAACCGTTGTTGTGCATTATATTAATCATGAATATGTTATAGTTTTGTTCATTTATTTACACATTTGTTCATATATTTCTCAAGCTCTGAATACCTAATGATGATTATAGTTTGTTATTACATTTATTTATTGATGAATTAGTTATTATGCAGATTAGTTTACAATATCATTGTTTATTTATGGACAAAATCATGTTAGAATAAACTTGAAAAACGATTCTACTGCTGTTTAATTATTTTGGTTGCACAGTTTTGTTTATTTATTTATGTACTTATTTAAAAATGCTGTTTTGTTTACAAAGCACTTAAATTCAGTCACACAGAAACAGACAAAACACAAAACCATGTTTGAAAATGTTTGGGTAGCCTTTAAACTATAGTTATCATTTTGTGATGAAGCATATTAGGCTTGCTAAACACTTTCCTGTAAAAATTATGGTGCTAACTATTCGCCTTCCCACAAAGTTTTTTTCGGGTGGTAACACTGACTTGTTGGAATGTAATTGGTGTAAATTTTTGTCAAAATAATAGAAAAACATGATGATGTGTCTGTTTGTACTGCTGGTGCAAAAAAACTTTTTTCGGGTATTTCATAAGTTCATTTCTTTAGAAAAACAGACATGGGGCAACAAGATTGCTTACATCTACCTACAAGCAATAACACTGACACATACAACACTATTAGATTATATAATTACTTGTAATGTCAAATTGTTCTTTTCTAAGGTAAACCTTAATACTCCGCACCATTGTACATTAAAGGTACTTCATGCAGGTAAACTTTAGGTAGATGATTGCAGTTGGTCAGATACATGATTAACACTGTAGAGCAGTGGTTCTCAAACTTTTTTATTGTCGAGGCCAAATGGTATTTTTTTAAGTGCCTTGAAACCTTGAGAAAATCACTGAAGATTATTACTTTGAAAGCTAAAATAGCAATGTTAGGTGGTTTTCCGAGGTCTGGTGCGAGCCGCAGAATAAGTAATTGGGAGCCGCATGCGGCCCCAAAAACCGAGTTTGAGAACAACTGCTGGGCATTATTAGAGAAAATATTTCTTAACAGGGAAAACAATTAAACAGCATGAGTTTCAAAGATTTCAAACATGGTACCGAAATTAAATGTGCAAAAATAACAGTGTTACAACAAACAAGACAAGTAAATTAGAAGGTTTAAAACTTACACAATCTATCTAAACTAACAATTAAATGATGGAACTAGAATGGTGGCTTTCTGATATACTTCCATTTTATATATTCTATACGATATTTACCAATTTACTATACACATCATTTGATCTACACATATGATTGTTTTTGTAAACAAAAACTAATGGGTCCCCACACGCGTGTTTGTGCGGATTTACGGTAAACTAATGTTGCGGTGATTTTTAAATTCTTAAAACAAATTTTTAGAAAGCATTAACCCAACAATGAAAAATTTTGTTGTATTTTTTTGCACTATTATTGTCGTATAATTACAAAAACATTAAAAAAGAACGAAACAAATACTTTCAATTTAATCTCTTGCTTAACTTTGTTTCGTAAAACGAGTTTTTCATTTAACTTTGTTTCGCAAAACGAGTACCATTGACATGTAGTAACCTTTTAGGATGCACACACCAAACGACTGTTTGACCTTTTGACACCGTTTTCAATAGCACGCCGTCCTTGGTGTTCAACAACACCGTTTGACCTAATTTATACATGCCTTGGGTATTTGATTCAAAAAAAAAAAAAACGCTACGTTATGACGAAAGAAAGTTCTGAACTGTGTTAGTAATACCTACTAATTGACCTTAAGTAACCCGTGGTCATGCAGCGGCCAACCTGACAACGAGCATTTAAAAAAACTTTTATCTTGTAAAAAAGTCAAGTTTATTTTTTTATATTTAGTTTGTTTAACAAAGTTTTGCTTGACATTATACGAAACCGAAGCACGCTTATTAGGTTTAAATGGCGTCATAAGTGTGAAACCTTTGCCGAAACTGAAAATGTGAGTGATAACTTAATAAAACGACATAGCATTGCTGTGCAAAACAGCTGATTTCTAATCACCGAAACGACGTCTCGTAAAACGTCTGTCCGACGTCAAGCTGAGCCTTCCCGCTCTGCCCTATTATTCGTAAACGTACTCTCTTGGGACTTCTGCCTACAGTGTCTTTCTTGACCAAACGAGCGTGTGTCGCTGGGTCATTCGGGGTCAAACTTCAGGTGGACCAAGTTCAGATTAATATTAAACATATGTCCAAATTTGAATAAATTTGAAGCACTCTTTCTTTACTAAACGAGCGTTACAAACCAGCGTTAAAAATTTTACGTTTCGGGGGCCTGTGGGTGAACCGCTGGGTAACTTGGGGTCAAACTTCTGGTGGACCAAGTTTGGATTAATTTCTAACATATGTCCAAACTTCAATAAATTTGAAGCACGCTTTCTTCACTAAACGAGCGTTACAAACCAGCGTTAAAATTTTTACGTTTCGGGGGCCTGTGGGTGAACCGCTGGGTAATTTGGGGTCAAACTTCAGGTGGACCAAGTTTGGATTAATATCTAACATATGTCCAAATTTGAATAAATTTGAAGCACTCTTTCTTGACCAAACCAGCGTTACAAACCAGCGTTAGACAGAAAAAAGAAAAAAAAATACGGACAAAAACAATATGTGTCCCCTTCAGGGAAGGGGACCCATAAATAAGCTAACACAGATTGACTGTGATGAAATGGATTTGGGTTTTTCTTATGGGCCCAAAACAGAAAGCATGACGAAAACTCTGCAAAAAACCATTTGAAAGCATTAAACCAGCTTATATTACTCCAAACATAAACATAAAAGGCAAGTTGCAGGGTAATATAATTTATGTTTGCCCAAGGTTGGAGGTTGTGGCATTGTACATGTATGGGAGGAAACTTTTTGTTCAGCTAAGTCCTGAATGGTTGTGCAACAAGCTTACACCTCAACTATAAAAAGTACCACAATGGAAGTTGAAATGTAAAAATCACAATGTTAAAACATAAAAGTAAGAAGTTCATGACTTTAAGTGCATAACAGAGAGCAGATTTTCATACAGGCAAATCTGGTTAATTGAATAGCGATAGTTAACCAAAAATTGTCAAGTTAAACACTTCATTTAATTGCATTAAAAAGCATGACAAATTTGTTCAGTAGTTAACCTAACTTATCTGTTCATGATAATATTGGGTATACATTTTACAAATATAAATTTGTTTTGTTCAATAGGGACTTTGTCAAAGAATTAGATTTCTTGTAATTCCAGTTGCTTATCGCATAAAACTTCAAAGAAAATATGTAAAATTGAAAAGGGCACTGTTTTTGGAAATAAAATACCATAAAGAACTAACTTTTCAACCATTGTGAACAATTAAACAAAAAGACACAGGAAATATGTTTGCACAAAAACAGAACAGTAATGACAAACAATACAAATACAAAAAAAGTGAAAAATTGCAACTTTAGGCAATGTGTTCTACGCACAATGTTATTGTAATGATGATATTAAAAATTAAAAAAGCACTATTAAGTCAATAATTTTAGTGGCAGTTTGATGAATGCACAGTTAAGAATTATTGCACACTTAAGCAATGGAATGACTTTACAGTTTCTGGAACTGTGGGCTCTTAAAAACCTTGTAGAGTTTGCAAGAAACGACAATGGAAGCAATCTACGAAACACAAATAAATGTTAAGGTGATGTAAAATGTAACAAAGGTCTAGATTAAATATGCTTACATTACAAAGATACATTTATGATGGCAAAAGAGTGTTTGCACTGAAATAAGAAACTAAAACTCTCAAATTTACATTAAAAATGTCTTTGCCCAAAATAGTTATAGCACACCTAATACAATGGGCTGAGAAATTGTTTCTGGTAAGTTTTAAACTAGTCGCTTGGTTATTATATAAACCGTGTTTTTGCAAAACCTAAAGAGCTTGTGTAATATATAGGATGTTGGCATAATATCAACTTGATAGGGCTTTTTAGGCAATTGTATTTTTGACCCAAAGTTTCGACTTCCTATACAGGTCGCCTTCATCAGGGCCATTACAAAACTAAAATTGCCAGAAGAGCTGTATAAAGCTTGGTTAAGTCTAGTTTAGAAGTTTTTCAATACAACATTTTTACCTCTACAACAAAGATCACAATACATATGACGGAAATGAGTCCCATGTTGACCTGAAGAAATCGCAGAACTTGCTCATAACATCCCTAAACATCAAAAGCATTTTGTTAGTAAACAACAACAGAAGAGGGGCATGGAATGCATTTGGTTTAGACATAAGCTAGGGTTATATTCTAAACAAACATGTGTATAATAACACTTTGTTTTAAAGATATTTTTGTTTTTAAACCAGGCCACCTTAACAAACATAAAAATATAAAATGCTGTCGTTTTTTGTATTATGAATTTAAAAAATCAGAAAAAGATCATGGCAATAAAAAAAATTTTATTCTTAATTTTTTTACCAACCAAAGACTTTGGACGTATCTCATTAAACGTAGAAGTTATGTCATGGTATAAACACACACATACACATTTCTTTTTAAGAAAACATACAAGAAAACTAGACAATGTAAGGCAGTTTTAGTTGTGAGTGTAATAAGTTTTGCACAGCACATTACAAACTCAAGCTGTTCAAGCAAACCCACGAAACATTAGAATGGAAAGTACTTAATCTGAAATGCAAACTTCCACTTCATCCTAGCAATGATTAACCCAGTACAAGCTACTTACATTGGTATAAAGATCAGGGTTTCCTTCAGCCACGGTTCGATGACAAACTGTGTTGTTTGCTTCCCCGAATTTGTTCTGTACACAGCAGGAGTCAGGCCATTCTGTAATTAGGCAAGTATTTAAATGACGTAAAAGACAAGCTTTAACAGCCTAACACATACCTTGTAACTATACATATGGCAGCAAAATCAAATTTGTTTTATGTGCATAAATAAACACAAATGTTTAGTTGGTGTTTATCAGTGATGTAATGACTCGATTGGGAGAATTTCAACCGACTAAGACTTGTCTTAATCACAAAACAATACATTTTTGATTTTGAAGGTATAGTTTTTAAACTACAATTTATGTAATTAACTTAAACAGATGGATCACTGCTGCCCCAACAAACATGTTGTTGCAAACAGCTGAATAATTAACTGAAACCCATAAGGTATATATTCGTTTAATTGTATTTTGGTGTAAACACCAGGTTTACAAATCTATCATTTTGTGAAATATGTTGGAAGGGCTACATTGTTTTCAAACGGATTTTAAACTTTTTCTGCATGAACAGGGACATACAACTTGTTGCCTTGAAGAAAAAGTTGTAATGCCATGTACATGTGCAGAAAAAGGTATGTACTGGAAGCTGTATATGGACTAAATATGGAGTATATGGATTTTTGCTAGATTGCTTGGTTTTTTTAAACTGACCAAAAGGATTTAAGTATATAAGTATATTATGCACAAAGTTGTCATACGAGACTTTTTGTAAGCTCACTGCATTATATTGACAACGAACATGAAGTTGAGATTTTATGAACGGTTGTTGTTTGTGCACAACCAAGTATTTACTTGCCCTACATGCTTAAACCTTGTGCAAAATTTCAAAAGGATACAGTGAAGTATGGCATATCTTTAATTAAAAAATCTTTGGTTGTCTACAGTGATTTACAGAAGAAATAATCTGTTTTTTAACACTACTGATGCATAAAAGACTAGTTGGCCGAAACATTACCAAAATGTGCAGGTTTGGATTTTAAATTATTTTTATATTTTGCATAAAATCAATTTCTAAGGTTTTATAACCTTAAAAATGCAATAGATTTGTTGTCACTAGTAAGCACAAGTCATGCTTTCTTTAAATTGTCTTTTAGTTTTTGCAGCCCTTACATCTTAAAAGCTGCTTTGGAAAATAACTCAGCTGCCTTACAAATATACATACTGGGAATTGATCGATTATTGGCTGGGCCGATATTCAGCATATTACGGATTATTATCAATGTCAGCTTTTTAGTCATCTACTTTATCATACAATGGTCTGACTGATAAACAACATTGCAATTTAGGTCCTCAAGTGAAAACAAAATGTCAGCTTAAAACATCGGTTATCAGGAAACTTAACTGATAATATCGGCATTGGCCTCAGTCTGAAACTTTTCGGGTGATTTCGGTTCACATTAGTTAACAACAAAAACCACATATACTACAACTAAATCAGACAGCAAATTAAATTTCATGCACTAGAGCAGTGAGGAAACTGATTGGTATTGTTGGTTAGAAACAAAGAAGTTTCAGATCACATGTGTTAGTATTTTGCAGACATCAACTAAGTTAATATTTTTGTATACTTACAGATGTGTTGCTTCCAGGAAAAATGTAAAAAAATGAATTATGTATTAGATTAAATGACGAATTTTGTATGTCCTTACAATTAAAATCTAATGAGAAAGTCAACCATCAACCTTTTTTACGTAAGTGTATTTCCATAGAACAGTGGTTCTCAATCTTACATGGATCGCATACCACCTGACAACTATTTTTATCTCTGCGTACCACCTAAAGTTTAGTTTAGGTGCTAAACCCTGTTTGAATCGATAGACCAATAAATAGGCCCATTTTCTCAACCTGGCTAGCATATTTAGCAGTTTCAAAGAATGTCCAAAACACGAGTTTGGCCCAAACCAAGGCTGATCAGTTGGGTCCGTTGAGTTGCAATTTTAGATCAGACTTAAATTAGGTATCACAGAAAGCTACTCACGTACCACCTGAAAAGTTCCGGGGTACCACTAGTAGTATGAGTACCACAGTTTGCGAACCACTGGCATAGAATAATTAAACAATTAAATATTTGCTGACACCATCATAAAATCAGTCCGTAATGAACATTTAGCAAACAGGATATAAAACATGACATATTGTGACAGTAACATGGTTTTGAAACAGTGACACAAGATTGTACATAGATAGGAACACCAATTCATTGTGCAGTCTAATTTACAGATGGTATTTGCAGGTTTGTGGTACAACTTGATACAGCGGTTTTGGTGACAAACATTTACAAGCAGGGTACAGTTACCATAAGGCTGTTAAGAATCTATGTTAAATTTCAGGGCCGTAAAATTAAAGGGTGTGTGTTTCAGATTTTATGAGTTTCAGGATGTGTCTTACCTTGACCCATGGTACTTCCCACGTTTCTGTACCACCACGATCCAACATCTGCAGCACTGATATTTACGTTGGTGTGGTTTGTATATCCTTGATCTGTGTCAATTCCACAACACTTGAACTAAAAAACATTTAAAATAACTTTTGTTTCAACTATTATACATGTGTGTGTTTGACAACAATTATGTGCAAACCAAATATAGTGCTTTATTAAGTGTTATCAGTACTTTCATTTTCTACAACCAATTTTTTAATCGCCTTATTAACGGTTACATAAGGTAACGATGTGACATACATAAAAACTGTATGTACTGTGTTCACAAAAAACGTTGTCGCATATTTTCTGGATACAAGCGGTATGCTATCAGATTTACAAATTATAAGGAGTTTCAAATGCTGTATGAAACAAGTGGTATGCAAGTAAAAAAATGATCACTAGAATCACTAATATATAGTACATATGAGCTTTCTACCTTGCGTTGTATCTCGCGCCAACCCACAGAGACAGGATCAGTTGCATTGTCACCTTTATAATCATAAAGTGAGTAACTCAACTCCTTTACAATGTGTTGTCCAATCTAAATTTAATTAAATGTTAAGATTTAAAGATTTTCTTTAACCATTCTACGTTTACAAGGATTTGTGGAACAAACTACCCAACAGTATTACATGAATATTAAAAGCTTTGATAAGGCAGTGGCTGGTTCAGCTGAAAAACTCTGATATTATCAAGCACACTAACAAATTGACACATATGCACAAAAAAAACATGTTTTACAAAACCTATATGTTAACCAACAGCAACCCACACTTTTTGCATTTTTGTTCTATGTAAACAATATGTGTATCTAGATCTGAGCATGTTAGTAAACTGTATTTAACCCAGCTGTAATTCAGTAAAAGGATATTTATCTACAGTGTGTGTAAATTTAAATTGCTATGTACCATGTTTCATTTAACAAATAGTGGAAAAAGATTTGAGAAAAAATATATGAATTAATGGACCCAATCTTGAAGTAATAGACCTTGTTGTAAGATTTACCTAACTGTCTATCAGATATATAGACTCTATCTTTTGCATAGTAAAAACTTTATATATATATATACCTGAGTTGAAAACAGGAAGCCCAATACAACCAATGTTATTTCAAAAACAAGAAGTACTCCAGTAAAAATGCTGACCTGCATTAGATACATATACATGTGTGCGAAAGTGTGATACAGTAACAAGCAATAAAATAAGGTTCAGTTTGAAAGTTGGTATAACTCAGCAGCAAAGCACAGAAAATTTATCACAATTGTGTTCACACCGGCAACAAAAAACACTTTATACTTGGATTGGATCCAAACATTTGAATATTAAATGTAAATAAAACACACCTACTGTTAGCAATGCTCATATTGAGGTAGATAAGAAACCCTACCCACCAACATTATAGCTCAAGCTATGTATATACTTTTTGGAACATAGGGAGAATCTCCAACTTAAACTACAGATACAATTTCACTATCTAGCTTTTTTTTATTGAGTAGAACAGGTCATACATTACATATTTTAATAAAAACAAGAGTGAAGTTCACATTTGTATGTAATCTCTTACCCCCATCATGATACAGCTGCTGCTGTTCAGAGCTCCACAGCAATGTATAAGGGCGATTAACATAATAAATCCACCAGTGGCTATCACCAGCATACTTGCATTCCAAATCTGCTCCTAGTTATAAAGAAAGCCTTGTATTATCTTTTTATAAAAATTGCTCAGCCCTAGTTTATAAACATGTTCAGACATATTGGGAGTTGTCAATTTTTTTTAAATGGTTGTATAATTTTTGGTCTGCTAGTAAATTTGTAGTTTCAAAGATCTTTGCTGTAAAAGACCTGATGTCTTCTGATAAATACAAAACAATATTTAGCAGATACAAACAAAAAAACGGTTTATTAATACAGTTCAATAAATCCCAAACAGCCGCTTATCATTTGTTAAGAAAATAAACCGGTTAGGGTAGTATAAATGTGTATGCATCATACACAACCTTTAGATAATCGGGACAAGTGATTCAAATCTACAAACACAAATTAGAATAGTGACAAACTGGTTTTGCCTCTATAATATTATTATTTTTAATCTTACTGTGGTAACATCTGTGGAAGATACAGTGATGACATAATTAGTGGCAGGAACAGCAACAATGAATGCTCCAAGTGCAACTAACAGAAGTCCGAATATCTAAGAAAAAGTCAAAAGAAATAAAATTCACTAATCCAACAATCAAACGAGGTTAGTGGCAATTAAGCAGAATAGAAAAGAAATCATTGATTTTGACAGAATCCAATGTATATGTTCAATAGATAAGGGCTTTGGAATGTGAGATTGTTAAAAAGGATACAGTAGTTAATTTGGAGTTAGTCTAGGACTTCAGGTTAGGGTTTCAATTTTTAAACATAAATTTGCATATCAATAAAAACAAACCTACCAAAAACACAACGTTGATCACCACCAGAGAATACCTTGAACAGTCAACACACCCTTTTTTCATGTTGCTCTGTTTTTACTTTTCAAGCTTTTGTTTTGGAGCTCACCTAACTTTGATAACAAAGAAACTTCCGACTATATTAAACACACAAATAACTTATGCAAGCAATAGCTAACGTAGTTACGGTGTTATATATTTTTTTGTTTACAAAGCCGCTGCGCTTGCTCTTCTCAACTTCACGAACGTCAATGAAATTGAAATAATAAATGAGATGCGCGACCCCGATCCCGAAACAAAAAATAAATAAGTCCCATCAGCGAAACTAATAACTACATCATCATGGTGCCAATTGTCAACACAATTAACGAAACCAATAAAACTATGTGTCCAATAATTAATAAGATAGTACGTGGCTGCCATCTTAGTTTAATAGTGTGACCGTGCTTACTATGCGCAAGTGATCAGGAACCGTATTGGTTGCTCACATTTTGGAGTTATTAGGAACACAAAACGTGCTCGTTTTGATAGCGTGTCCTTCTATTTAACAAACACCAAGTTGTCCTTTGACACCAACAAAAAAGTGTCCATACGCCCTCCTTTTTAAACAACTAAAGATGTGACCTATGCCTTTAACATCGGCTACTGTGTTCACTAACAAAGTCACTTGCAAGTGTGCTGAAGTCTGTAAGTTACATAAAATGAGCCGATGATTTGCTGCAGTTATTTCTTCATACAGCTAACCCGTTTCTTAATTTATTTCTTTGTTCTATTTTTTTGTATTAGGTATAGCTGAACTATAATTCGCATAAAAGCACTTTTGTGTTGTGTTAGTGCTGCACCCTTTATTACGACGCCTGGTTCAACAGGGCTTCTTTGCATGTTCAAGCTTTTAGGTCCCAAGTTAAACGGTTCCACCAATTTAGGCCTCCCCAACATTTTAACTAAATTGTGCTGCTATGAAATTTTTGAAGAATTAACATCTGCATCGGACTTTGAACTTTAAATTCAGACATTTTTATCCCGTGCAATAATGCTGAAATTTTGGGGTATATGTGTTGACAACTACGGCAGAACATAGTGTACGTGTTATGCCACTACTCTCTTACACTAATATCGTGACCCGAACGCTATTTAAAATAACCAAGCATTTTTAAACCTAACACTAAGCAGGTAATGAAGTTCAACCGCTTGTAGCGCCTTTGCTATGTTTTGTCAAAATTTAGACTTGGGAATTGAACTGTAAGTGTTTGGCGTCATATAGGTTTAACTGTTCATGTAGGTTTAAATGTCTCATAACTATAAGGTTTCTAGCTACCCAATCGCATAAGCGCTGCTGATACGCAGGTATTTTGAACAATAATTTTTTTAATAGTCAAGCACAATGTACGTTTAATTTTGTCAAGCAAATGCCTAACTAAATGTTACGTTGCCGACTTGCCTTTGTATACGCTCAATTTTATTCGTTACGCCTATTGCATGTATGGGATATGTCTAAGCATTATAGCTTACTTTTTGACTTGCTAATTCTTAAATGGCAACAACTGCACTATGTCATAACTATAATTATTACAAAGAAATGTTATAATTGCATGGTCTACGTCACGCCAAAGCCAGAAGCGTCTGTAACAGAACCTTTAAAGATTGACCCTTAGTAGTATAACAACTACATTGATATTGAAAAGCAATAATAATATTCATTCCAAGCAGGTTGACTCTGTATAAAAAAAAATTTTGATTTGACATGACTATATCTGACACCAAAACGATAATTATGACATATTTAATCAATTAAACATGCTAAGGAAAAAATATGAAAAAGCTATACTGATTAAGCGGTAAAGATGTTATGCAAATGGCACATGATACCGCGCCGCCGTTGCGCAAGAGTTCATCGCACGGACGCAAAAATGACTCACATTGAGTTTTATGTAAAAATAAGCACCGCTCAAGCAGCAGGGTCAAATATCGCCTAAAAAGAGTAAGTGCAACTCAAATGAGCTTGATGACTATACAATTACCTTGCCTCGACGCCAGCGCCTAAGTATAATAATCTGTCAGTGATTAGCCTGTTAGATCGTTAGGCAAGAGTAAACACGAAACAAAGCGACTTACCAACACACAACTGCAGAATGCAAAAGCACTGCCCAACCCACAATTGAAAGGCAATAGCGATATTTCACCTGTGATATTAAGACGCAAGACATTAAGCCACACATCAAACCGTATAAAAAACTTAGCTCAATTCTGAAAAGTACGACGGTTCGTTTAACTTCTTACACGAATTTGAAGCAGAAATTCTTGACCACATACCTACATAGTACTTGGAATGTGCGACTTATTAATCGATACTTGTATATATACTTGTATATATACTTGTAATAATTTATACCCTTTATATACCCCCTTTATACCCCCATTGTGTCTATATAATCATTATTGTGAAAACTCTACGCGCCATCTTAAGTTGAGTTCCCAGGCATTCAAAAAAATCAACTGTTGAAATCCCATAGAATCAATTGTTCAATTTGTTTAAAGATAAACAAGTGTGAATGACAACATCTAACATTTTTCAGATTCATTTGATCGCTATATTAAAAAGGCCATGCTGTTTGCATAAACGCCAGCCTTTTATGAATCTATTGAGCAATTTTTGTGTTATTGGTTCAGCTAAGTAGATAAAATATGATGAATAAAATAAAGAACACCACGCCAGACTCCAAAATGTGGTAAGACTACAAAAATGAAAAGGTCCCCACAATCAACGGCGAGATAGTTGTGGTTTTAACGAACGACTGGGAGGGTGGAAGGCGGGCCGGCCGAATCCAGGCTCATTTGTCATCAAGTGGTTCTTCAACCGAAGCTTTGGCGGATTCGGACACAGAACAATGAATCGTCGTTAAGTTCGTTTTCAATAAAATAAAAATACGATAAGATGCCTACTTTATGTTTTTGGCCATTAGTTCAGAGAAGATTCAAACATGGATGTTTAGGATGATTTATCTATGACTTATCCCAATTTATGTCTGGATTACCAGAGATTCTTCAAGCATGAATCATCATAGAAAATCATACTTGAATGTTACCTTTCGTGTCATAACACAATGATAAGTCTCGGAAGTTCGCACCCTATCCAAGTCCGAACCAAATAAGTTCGATGATATTACATGTATGTAACGGGGAAAATTTTCCACCTGGTAGTGTTTGGCGTCCTTTTGGTTTAGTATGTTTGACAAGTAGCTTGTTTATTCAAAAAGTCAGATATACAAAGTGTTTGAATTGTCAAAACATCACAGAAGGCCATTCTCTGCTGAGTTGACGTTAATTTTAGTCCTGTTGCATTTAGCGTATCACTACGCATCCAGTTTCCTTCATTCGATGTAGGAGATTTATTTGATTTAGATTTTTTTCAAATTGCCACCTCTATGTAACCGGTGGTGCTGTTGCTTTCCAGTGTAATATAAGACGGAAACAAAACCTAAGTTTGGCGTCAAGCGATTAGCAGCTCCAGTTTCAACGTAATTTAACCCATGGGTTGTTGTCAAGTAGTACTATGAGATAGAGCTTTATTTAGCACCAGTACGCTGTAGTGAAAGCAGTCAGTTCTAGCCAGTTACATTAATTATAAAACAACAGCAGTGCTTGCTGATTATAGGCTACAAAACGGTTTCAAAATCTCGAATGAATTAAAATGTTTTCACCAGTTAGCCTACAGTTGCCTTTTGTGGAAGACCATGAGCAAACCAGTCAGCATATATTTGTTGTTTATTTGTGACTACTTAAAGGCAACAAAATGGACAAACACGGTGCATAGACACTAAGTTTTTGCGTTACACAAGTCAGTATCTAGCATATCAACCCCATTAGGTAGAAATTCGTTACTTTTTGCAAATAACCATTTAAACAAACCATGTACTTGCGACAGCAAAATTAACTTTTCTAAAAATAGAATCAAGTGTCAAAAATGAGGATTGTCCCGAATTCCAAATTGTAATGGTTTTACCACAAAACAGAAACTAATCTTCTATACTGTCTATAAACCACAACATTTTGTTTGCAGATTAGTATGAATTTGTAGATGTGTTAAATTGCCCTGAGCTACAAATAAACTTAGTTGTTTTACGTCATATCAAAATGTCTGGATTTTCGAAGTCTGTCAACATGAGTTCTAGCCCCGCACACGAGCCACCGCCAGGTAACATTTTAAGTAAAATTGCTACACTTAAGATCCAACGAGTATTTTTGGTAAGCACCACACTCGCTAAACCTATCAAATAATTGGGGCGTATTTCTAGCAAAACTATTTTCCAACTTTATTAAACGGGGTTATTCCGTGTTTTGCAAGGTTTCAATTTATTTTGATTTTTGATCCATTTAAAACTTCAATTTTATCTGCATAGTCTGGCACAAACAAAAGTTATTGATAATTGCAACTTGGTTCCCACATTCTGCGAAAACTAATATTTTACTATTGTGGAGTATTACACTTCAAAATTAGATAGGACAATGGAGATTGATGCCACATTGCACTGCAGCAATTGCGAGTACAGTAATTCGAGTGAGAGTTTAAATTCTTTAAGTAACCACCAGATCAAAATGTTGGCAAGATAAAATCAACCGGAAACATTTTTTGCTTCGTTGAGCCGCAAGTATGTGGGGCTTTATTGTTTGTTGTTTTTTCAAAAACGTATTTGCGGATCCTTTATCTCAGAAACACCCGTCTTACTAGAACTTTGCTAGAACTTGAACTTTGAGAATGTTCACTTTTATTGACAAATAATGTTTGCATTACAGGATCGGGTCCCTGTGGGCGTTGCTGCTCCTTGTGCCCTTTTTTGAACCAAACCTACTCGCTTCTAACTCCGAGAAATGGACCCTTTTTACTTAATTGTCATCTTACTTGCCAAAGCAAAGGGATCGGTGTGCTGACTTGTAGGTTCTGTGGAGAGCAACATGTGTTCAGAACCGATAGGCAAACATTTCAGGAAAGAGTTAATCAAATGGCATCGGAATTTAAAAATAAAATAGCAAGAACCTTTGTGCAGCATTTTGACAAAGGGATATGTAATGTGCAGAAATCCTTACCTACTGATCAAAGCTTATTGGGTTTCTACATCCTGTCGTTAGTCGACAACGTCGGGGACAAGTTATCTAAAAATAACTGGAAAATTGGTATTGGCGCTACAATTAAACGACCGCCCAAACCATCCATATAATTGGCTTTTCTTGAAAATTATTTTGTGTGGTTTAAGTGTGACTGTGCATGTGTTTAGATACTGTGTTATTAATAAACATCTTTTTAAATAAAGAGGCCATATGTGCAAATGTACAAACTAGAGTTTCATGTCCGAAAAAATAAACCAATTTTCGAAAAATATTTTTTTTTGGAGTAGATGAATAAAAATAGAGTATTATACAAGTGACGAAACAGAGCATTATACAAGCCATTAAACAACTGACACAAACAGCACTCCAGAAAACTCAATCTTAAATAGTTTCTTTTGTTTTGAGAAATCGTCACACGAACAAATATAAATCGACATAACACGTAATAAGTTAAAAAATAAGCAAAGACTGACCTAAATTTGGTATTTGGTGCGTACGGTTTGGGATTAAAACTACCAAATGACTACATGCGGATGACGTGTGATAAACAAGTGCACGAAAGTAAAGTTTAACTAAGGCGAATTGTTTAATAGATCATCATTAAAAACTCTGCCTTTGAGCTGACGCGGCCCTTTTAGCCCAACAAAAAGAGAAAAACAAAACCTGAGTTTCGGTTCAACCGCCATTATTACAAAATAATTAATGACATGGCGTCGGGACGCGTAGGGTTTGGAACTTCAAAATTCACTTTTAAAAGGGTAAAGCTGCTTCACAAACAACAAACTCGACAAAACAGTTGAAAACTAAATAGACTCAAAAGTTTTTTTTTGAAAAGTGACACCATTCATATAGTGTGGTTGAAGTTTATGATATATTTTAGCTAGTTCAAATGTTCGTCTAGTTTATTTTGCCATAGTTTTGTACAAGGTCACGTACAGAATATTGGTGAAAAACATTCGTGTTTAAATATGATTGTGCAAAGCAAAAATGCTGACGCTTCGTTGAAAGCGTTTAGTTTCCATTGCAATGTTGTTAGTAACAATAGTACCAACAACGCATGGCAAACACATAAAGAGATGTTGTTAGTGTAACATTAGCAATAAAATCACATGGAGTCAACACGTACTTAAGTGAAAACTGTGAAATGTTATCTGCAACTAGTCAAGTTTGCAAACTTGTGTCTCATATGATGAGGGACTATCCGTAGCTATGATTAGTAATATATATTACTAATCATAGCTACGGATAGTCCCTTATCCCGAGCGAAGCAGACGAAAGCTTTTTTGTAATGGATTCGCCCCACTACGTCCTTTATCACATGGTTTAGAATAATAATGGTTGAGTCAGAACCTTAAGTTAACATATTTACTGTCCCCTACGTCAAAGTGGCACTGGATGTTTAACGATGTCCCAACCATTTTAGGCCCCTTTCGCCCTGCGTTGATTTTAACATATTGCAACGCATCCGGTTCTTTTCAGTCTATGTTGATTGGAACAAATTTCTCGTGAAACCAAAGTTAGAAACAGTTATGTAACCCTTAGCCACAGCTTCTTAGTGCATTTTTCCGGTTGACAACAAATAAATTTATTCATTTCCACTAGATCATTTATAATTTCCACCTTCATGTTACCTGTTGCGCCATTGCGTCCCAGTGTAATATAAGACGGAAACAAAACCTAAGTTTGGCGTCAAGCGATTAGCAGCTAAAGTTTCAACGGAATTTCACCCATTACCTGTTATCAATGGTACTGTCGACTATATATATAAACCGCTATAGCGGTTTAGAGTACGGAACGTTGTAGTGAAAGAGGCCATTTCTAGTCAGTTACATCAACTACAAACCACAGCAGTGCTGATTTGGTTACAAAATGGTTCAAAAATCTTGCATGAAAGAACTAAAGGAATGTAGCGTATCAATCGCATTAGGTAGAAATCCGTTATTTTTGGATAAATAACCATTTTAACAAACCTACTTGAGATTAGTACAGAGTAGTATGAATTTGTAGATTTGACAAATTGTTACTCTGAACAAATAGGTATTTAACAACAAGTTATTGCAAGATGTCAGGACCTTCGAATTCTGTCACCATGCCTTTTATGCCTGCACCCGTGCCACCACCAGGTAACATATTAAGCTAAATTGTAACATGTGCATCTTTACAAACGCGAGCACCACAGTCGCTTTTATCCCGTCCAGTTGTAACCAGGGTGCAATTTCAATGCCTGAAAATTTTACTTAAAATTTATACGTTAATACGTATTTTGTAAACTTTCTGTCGTTGTAAATTACCATTCGCTTTACTTTAAACAAATAAGAACACGATCGGCCTCAAAAGCTCAAATTTATTTAAAGGCTGGAATTTTTTTATTATAGTTTAAAAATTAGGAAATACTTTCCACCGATATGTTCAGTGCGATATAAGCAGAAAAATAGTATTTGTATATGCCACTGATTTCATGGATATGTACCAACCGCCAACATCAGGGTTCAACAAATGTTTCAGGGTTCAAAACTTTCAGAATTATAAACTATAAACAAACAATGTAAAGTCTATGTATATGGGTAATTCTTTCGGTGTGCTGTGGTGTAAGGTTACTTTCATTTGAAATTAACGAAAAAAGGTTTCTATCGTTTCCGCTTATGCCTTTGTTTTCAGCACGTATACGTTAAGAAGTTATCTTAAACATGTTACTTTTACAGGATCATCAAGCCGATGTGGTGAGCCAAACTGCTCTGTGTGCTATGCGGTACCGTTTCAAAGATACCTTTGTCCTCCGAGAATGAGCCCGATTCCGCTTCAACAGCACCTTAATTGCACTAACAGTGGGGTTGCTGTGTTCACTTGTGTGTGGTGTGGCGAGCAACATGTAGCGACAAGCACTGTACAAACGTTTCTAACACGGTTCGGTCAATTAAAATCGGAATTCAGGAACAACGTGCTACATAGGAACTTACTGCTACATTTTACCAGCAAAGAGTGCGGAAGCCGTGTACAAGTGCCTGAAAATCCAAACATTATTTATTTCTACTCAGTGACATTTGTCGACAAAACCAGTGCCAACAAGTTGTACTGGATAAACAAAATTGGGGCCACCATTAGAAGAGGCCAGTAAAACAGACTATGAGTTAAATTTTAATCTGGTTCGTAACGTATTTATTATCAGTCGCTTACATGACTATGGTTTTGATTGCCTTTTATCAAAACAACGCTATCATCAAACCAGGCAAACTTAAAATCAAAAATAACACCGTGACAATAATTACAAAGTTACCCCCTCTAACTTTATTGTTTGTGTTTTTTCGAAAATTAGGTGTGGTGTTCTATATGCTGAATGAATTACAGACGATTTTAGGTTTATAACTACCCAAAAGAGAATTGGTAAACTACACGACCAAGTTGCCTGCAAAAAATTGTTCTAAAATAAATTCTTTGGTGTGTAGTTGCGCACGATTATAAGTCTCGACAGGTGCTTTACATTTGTATCTCAAAGTCGAATTTAATAGCATGTTTGTAGTGTTTTTGTGGATAAAAAATGTTGTAACTCGATTGTACAAATAACGGCCTAGTTAAAATGAAAATTATAAAAATCAACAACTCTAAATCAACAAGGCTTTTTGTCTGTAATGTGTGCGTTTGTGCGCTTTTTGATGTGTTTGTAAATGTAAAAACGCAAGTTTGCTTTTACCAGTGTTATTAACTTGAATGCATAGTGCGGATCACGCTTGCAAATCCATAAGCGGAATAGTAACTTGTGTTCTAGTGTTTGAGTTGATAAGTAAACAAACAAAATAAACTTGAGAAGAAATTTCTGGTCCGTTTGTATGAGTATCAAACTTGGGCACTTGCTTATCACGTCACAATTAGAAACAGATGCCTTTTGGTTTAAAATACGAACATTTTAAACAATTACCTCGGATAAGCCTTTAAACCAGGGGTCTCAAACTCAAACTTCCTTGAGGGCCAAAAAAAAGTTAGTCGATGGCCCCACTTTTGGAACGTTTGTTCGAGTAATAACAACAAAATAGTATGTGCTTGAAAACATTTATATGCGACAAATAGTGTAGCAAAGTGAAAGAACCAACTATACTTTACTGTAACTATACGCGAAAACCATGGCATACAATAATGAAACAATCAAAAAATATGACTTAACAATGGGAATTGCTGATTCTTGACTGGACGAACCATTTCGATCGTATGCTTCTAAAATCTAAACGTATCATTCATTTTTAGCTATCACTAATTTCGAATGATTGTTTCTTGTAATCACTGGTCTGACAAGGTATTCCATCTGAGTTAAACACTTATTTTTTTAAAGTTGGTTCGCTGGCCGTACAAGAACCCCTGGTAGTGCCGCTGCAGCCCCTGGGCCTCGTGTTTGAGACCCTTGCTTTAAACAGTAATAAACATAGCGCTTGAATGTGGGTAAGTGGTTGAAATAAAACGTCACCTACGTGTAAAGTCGACGAAGCGAAAACATATAGGTTTAGAAAGGAATTAAAACAAATCTAGTGTTTACCAATTGGGAATGAAGACCAATTTATTAAGTGTAGTGTAGCGATTCTACAGACCCGATATTATCGTAACTTGTTCATTGTGCCCAGAAATATCAAACGTTGGAAAAAAGGTGGCGCTAAGTTCAAACAGCTTCAAAAAAGGTGGCGCTAAGTTTAACAGCTTTAAAGAGTATTGCGCTTGCAAAATGGGAGAAATAAATTACACAAAACGAAAGTTTACGAAACATGAAGTGTGGTTAATTTCAGTTTCATCAAAAATTGTACCTACCAAATTACAAATATGTATACATCGTGCTTGTTCTTAAGGCCCGTTGCAAGATGCGGCGAAAGCGATTTGGACGATGTCACCTTTCACAATATTAAAGTTAAGGCTTTATTTATCATGAAGTAATAACAGCAGAGAAATAATGCAAATCATAGAACTTTGCTAACTTCAGTGGCATATAACAGGGAAAAATACGTTTTGCTTAAAGTGAATCAATAAATAGTGTATTAATCCGCATAGTTCGGGTTAAAAACTGAAACGTAAACCTTTGTTCTAACTTCATTTGTACAGATAGCAGTATTTACTTTATTTTTTGTAACAGTTAGAAATTTCCTAAAAGCTTAAACCTTTACGAGGCTTAATGGTCCAGGTTGGATTTGTGTTCTATCTATTCACAACATACACACACAGTGTTTGGTTCATTGTAGTAACAACCCAACGGTTGCTTAGTGCTGTGGCGTCCCAACGCTCTGAACAAATGTTTCTTTGTTTTTATTCCGCATTCGATCCGGGAAAGGAATGTGAGTCGGTTGGGGCAAAACGTTAGTTTTGTTTTCTTTTCGTGTTACGTTACGCGAAATAGGGAAACAACATGATTGACAATGGCCGATCTTAGATCAGGAAACGGCAGTTGGAACAATGTTTGATAGCGTAATGTTTATTACGAATCCGTTGTCACGCTATCTGTCTCTTTGCGATTATAGCTTTATGTTTGTGCAGCAAAAATATATAGGTCGCTTCGAATATATATTTTATATTGTTTCACTGTTTGCATTTTGCCCAACAGATCTTGCGGTTTGGTAAAAAAAATTCGATATAGTGCAATACGCACATATGTGTTTGATACGGACTAAAGATAAAACCACTAATCAGTATCTGCAAAGAGGCAGGTTACTCGTTAAATGGCTGTCCGTGTTAACAGCGTGTTGGGTAAAGAGTGCTTAGACTTCAAATAAGTGACTCCAACATGTTCCACTTTTTCTCCCAACGAAGTAGACGGTGGCAAAACTTCAGTTTCGCCCTGTCCGCAATACAAGTCTTCGATTCGCGCCACTGGAGCAAAGCTGACTTTGTTTTCACTTTTAGGAAAACTCGGGTTTTGCCTTCGTATAGTGTTACTTTTTAATGAATTATTAAGGTTGCCTACATCAAGGTAAACACTTCAATCGGCAAATAAAACGTCAGTATAAACAATCTTACTCATTTGCCAGAGGAGCACTATTTAGTAACTAAATAGAATTTTAGTTGATACCTTATGCCTGCCGAAACGTTTTATGTGTACTTTACGTGGGTGACAGAAATAACGACACAAAGCAATGTTCACTGCGGCGGAGGTTTCAAGATCTTTATTGGCACAATCGAATGGGTGAGGAAAAAAGAAAATCTATTTATGTTGACTCATCGCAATCGCTTTATAAACGCACATCAAACGCTTCAAGAGAAGTTAAGAAATCAAATCGTTGTTAAAACTATAAAATGTTATCTGCTGTTATAGACGGGCTGGTAAACGGCGCATGGTTGTAAAACAAACAAAACTTTACAGTGCGCCAGTCCAATAACATGTTTGATAACAAGTGTCTTTAATTAATTTTTTTCTTTGGTCTTATACAACTACCAACTGTTGATAATTTGATCCTTTCTACTACCAACGAGGCAGACGGAACTAAATCTTCAGTTTCGCCCCAACACACAATGTTTGCAATCGATTCGCGCCAGTTTCGCCCCAACACACAATGTTTGCAATCGATTCGCGCCAGTTTCGCCCCAACACACAATGTTTGCAATCGATTCGCGCCAAAGGAGCTGAAAGAATTTCTATTTCACGATGTGATTTAGTTTGAAAGGAAACTCAGGGTTTGCTATAGTATCGTGTTACGTTAAGCGAAAACCTGGAACAACGTTGGCAATAGTTGCCGTTTAACAAATAAATTAGGCAATGTTTCAACCGATCATGTTTTTGATTATAATTTTTAAAAACCAAAATCCACAAACAATTATGTTTGTAAACTGGTAACAGCAATGCGTTGAAAAAATAACGAATGAAAATTGCTATGGTGCTAACTGGCGTCGGTTAAAAAAATGCATCAGTATCAAATTACAGGAGCCTTAGTGTTCTAACTAGTTGATATGAGATTTATTTGTTATAATTTATTGCGTATGTGAAGGTCGAAATTCGTACTACTGTTATATATTTTAATCCAGAAATTCTAACTTAGAATGGTTTACGTCAATGCAAACAACAGTTTTTTAGGGATCTAGAACAGGGCTAATTTCATATCGTGATAGAAAAACTTCCGTAAGGTGTGGATTATTTTTTGAATGTTACAAAGTAATCAATACGATTTGGCCAAACAAAAAATGTGACCGCGGGACGGATAAGATGACCTCGAGGGCCAAAACCGGCCCGCGGGCGGTAATTTGGCGACCCCTGGTATAGCCTATATACGTGAATGATGTTTAAACAAAAAACATCCACTACAAATAAACGTCCCATTGGAAAACTCAAGTGGCATTTTTGTGACAAGTCAAGGGGCAAAGGCATGACAACTTAACGATGACGAAACCGATCGAGAAAACGATTTTGTTCGTGCCTATACTATTTATTAGGACAATAACATAGTAACGCACGATGTTTCGCGATTCCGATTTGGGCCGCCACCACAGTTTGAGAAGTCCTGATCAAAAAAGTACTCGACTTATTTATGCATGATTCACTCTGACGTCACGTCGCGTAGGAATCTTCGTTTTCCTCTTTAACAAATAGGCTGATCATTGATGCTCGATTGCTTGAATAACAGCAAACCTCCTTCTCGTTTCCAGTGCTAATAATCTGGTTATTCACAGCTCTCTAGCGACACTTGCAGTAAAACCTATGTAGCTGTTGTGACGTCATCTCGTGTCAACTTCAGACAAACGATAAATTACCTGCCAAAGTTAACAGATAAGATTAACGAGAAATTTGAAGTTTAATTCCAAAATAAATTAGCTGCTGTAAGTAAGAGTATTCGTTATACAACGACCGTTTGGTCTCAGATGCAACAATCAAAATTAATTTGTTCGACATATAGTTACGTTATATTCCAAAGTTACGTTATACAGACGAATCCGGTTAATCGCATCATCCATTTGCCAAGGGTATTTGATGCGATTAACCGGATTATGCGATAATCCGGTTGCTATGTAAACAGTACATGCCCGTTTACAAAAGTGCTCATTTTCACTTCCCCAGCTGAAACAAAGTTGCAGTGACGCACAACTATGGCAACGGAGCAGTATTTTCTCTCTTTTGTTGCGAGAATTGAAAAAATTGCTGCTCTCAGCGCAATACATGACATCATGCTTCCTAACTGTCGTGGCTATGGTGCAATCGCCTAAGTGTGTTAAAGAAACAGTAGAAACGCACACACACACACACTCTTAATTGGCGCACACGCCACAGTTCGCTTGATTTGTGCTTTCTCCTGCAGTCAGGTTTATTTGAAACTATGTGTTACATCGCATCGTAGCTAAGCGGCCCAACATTTAAATTTGGAAACTTCCCTATGATGACGGTTTATGTCGTAGTCTTGTTTTGGGTAGTTTTTCTTATAAATGTGCCAGGCCTCTCGCCTAATATACATGTAAAATGGCCTGTTGTTTCTTACCTATTTCGATTTCTAGTTCGAACCAACGCGTTAACCGGCAAAGTGCTAGGTGCATATTTGTGAGCAAGCCCAAACCCGCAAGTGCACGACCGAAACCTAGTCAAACTTACAACTTTGGCACATTCCACAGCGCAAGGGCAGTAAGGCGAGCTGTATCAGTTTCTATTATAACCCGTTATCCAATTGACAAAAAGAATATTTGATTGTAGCAAAACTTTAACGACTCAGATTGTGGCGCTACTTTCTAGCTTACTCAGCAAAACTACAGCTGCAAGACTAGCGTGACTGTCACGTGATCAACGTGTGATCGTTGCTTCAAAAACTTAAAGCAGCAACAAATATTGCAGGAATAAATGCCTTTCTTAATTGGTGTTTTACCTGATAAGTTGCGCAAGGTCACGAACAGAAGACAAATATGGCAATCATTGGCACGTTACTAACTACGTGAATCTAAACAACATGGTGTGATTACTTGCGATCTAACATTTTTTACAACCATTACGTGTTTGGCGGGTCATGAAAAATATAACAGAAAACCTTTTTAAACATTTGTTTTACATTTAACATTGTTTAAATTTCAATACAGTTTAACACTTTTTGGTGCAGTTCGCACTTTGTAAGAAATTACATTTAGCGTCTTTGCCGGACACCAGTTTCGTAATTTTAATACGTTGAACTCTTTATTTAAACGCTTGAGTTAAACTATTGGCGATTAGATAAGCCAATATAAAGGATCAATGTGCACGGCTGTAAGATAACGACTCCTTGTTATCGCACAGCGTTGCACTGAACGCCGATTTAATCTCCTAATAACTTTTCCAAAATATTTTATGGTCGAGACGTGTCATTCAACGTTAGGTTATTTGCTGTGGAATGCAAAAATGCATCTACGTCTTTTTCGCATAAATTACAAACGGAGGATTTTTCTATCATATCGTCGTTTTTTTATGTCAAATACTCGGGCTGTTCGACTTTCACATAGAGATCATCAATCCGGATAATCGCATATTTCGTGGAAAATCGATGCGAATATCCGGTTTATGCGATCAACCGGTATGCGATTAACCGGACGATTTTCTTAACAAACGATGGGCGACGGTTTGGAATTTTTAATTGTGATGCAATTAATCGGATTATGCGATTAACCGGTATGCGATTAACCGGATTCGTCTGTATTTAAAAAAATCAAAGTGTCTATGTATTTGCTTGCATACTGACAGAACTAAAAAAGCATATGACTTTAGTGGTGAGCTCATCGTAATTTCATGCACCCTACACTTGCGGTATTGCCCCTTTTTTGGGCCTAAAATCTTATTCCATAATGTTATTATCCAGTCATTTTGTTTTAATTAAAATTACTAGAGTAAAGCGTAGCCTGCCATGTTCTTTAACTCCAAAACCAGTGATAACCGCCGGGACACAGCATTTTTGTAACGGTTCTGCTTTTTTTGACTGACACAACGTAACCTAACTGAACAACAATTTAAAACAGTTGAAATGCGAACACAACTTACGCGCAAACGAGTTACTCTACAACAGTATGATTCTACACATTAAACAGTTCACTATATAATTTTTGTGTTTCTACAGTTTTGTATGCATTTTTGTTTTGAATAAACTTTGTTTCATAAGATGATTCCAAATTGTTTTTAAATGTTTTTGCATGTGTCAGGTACCTTAGCCTGTTTGGCCAAGATTTCTGCTCATTGTTTAAGGGGTTCGCACCCAGGACACTCCCAGGGCCAATCCCGATCAAGATTTTTTAAGTCTGTTGATGGGTCAGGCGCGCCGGACCATTCGGCCAAGTTCCTGCCCCCCCCCTTTTTTTTTTTTTCAAGTTCCTGCCCTTTCTTCTCAATTTTACCTGTTGTCAACGTCTTAGGCCCTCTAGCGTCGTCAAGTAGTAGCGTGTTTATCAACGACCCGGTTTCTTGAACTAACACAGCATTGGATAAACCTTTGCGAAACCAATTCCAGGACACGTCAATGCAGTAAAAGTTTATTTACACTCACAAAAATATTTTAAAACTTACTAACAATTGATTTAAATACAAGTATGACTAAAAACACATCGCCTTCGGTACGGTAAAGACCTGCAGTTATCAGTAATTGCAATCCTTATCAAATGGAAAAATAAGTGCATGAAACCAATAAAATTAAACATGGCCACGTAAAACAGCGCAGCTTGCGTCAGGAGAATACTAGGGCGCCATGAAACAAGCAGTGTAATTGTATTTAACCCTTAATTGTGGAACGAATCACCGTTTTCCATCTGTGCTTCGCGTTGCAACCCTCTACAAAAGTCACGCTGTAGTAATCTCTAAACTGTGGCTCTACGGGACCAAAACGTTGCCATAAACCCCGAGAAAAATGTCGAACAAAGGTTCTGTCTTCTTCTATGTGCTTAAATGAATACCTTATACCGGCAAAACTTTCACGAAACGATCGCTCATCGCTTTTTATCACATGTTGTTCTCCACAAAATCTACAAGTTAACACTGCAATGCCGCTGTTTTGGCAAGTGAGTCTGTCATTAAGCGGTATAGCCAAATTTCCTGCAGTTACGAGGTGAGTTTGTCTCACTGGATTTACCGCTTCACACAACTTGCAACGTAGTGCATTGCATCGTTCCGAAAACCCTGCAAAATATGGTACATTTGGTAACAAAAAAGTAACACCTTTTAACACAAACAGCTCATTGAAGACGTGATGCCAAATTAGCGGGTAAACAGTCATTCACCACCACCATATGGCAAGGCGTAGGCTAGAAATAAACTAGCGTTCGGTGGGATTCGAAGCTACGAAATAAGTCTTTCTGGTACTACCGCTCTACCAACGAAGCTACTCAGGCTTAGCGGCAAACACTCTTAAAGTTGAAACACAAGCACCGTTGCCTGCCTCGTGTGCTGCACATGTCAGACTCGTAGTTGGGGATCGACGGATACTGGCCAATCTGTCAAGTTTACACTTATTTCATTTTTCGGTGTGTTTAATTTTGCTTACAATTTTGCCTTCGAGTTGCTAAACAAACACGCCTTACCTTCAACATCGTCACGCAAGTTTAAGCGTTGCAATGCAACTGCCACGTCATCATCATCCTCTCCTGCGACAATCAATAAAATGAATATTAAAATAGATCATATTATAAAAAATAATGTAGCAAAATTTGGTTTTAGAACTCTTTTTTATTTTTGTTGGACAAACGTTTCAAATTAAAACGAAAAAGTTATGTAAATTTCACCGATCATGAGAGTATTTCGACGAAAACACGTAGAAAAGAAAATATTTTGGTTTAGAGTTTTCGTTTAGAAACGTTGAACTACAGGGTCTAGAAAAAAAAACAGTTGTAATCTATTTTAATGCATCACCTTCTTGTGGAACCAGGCGACATAATTCACGACACTGACGTTCAAGATTTTGTTCAGTTTTCCAATCAATCAATGCACGAAACATCGCGTTTCTTCCACCCATCTGTTTAACAATAAAGTTATAGATTACTGGCTTTTCTATTTCTGTTACCAATTACAGTTTTCTTGATAAGTTTAAACGCTTCAAAAATAAGGCGTGTAATTCAAATACTGGTAAGACTGCAAGTGCAAGTCGTAAAGGTGCAAGTGCTAGTCGTGCCAGTCATTTTCTGATTTCAGTTGCTCCATCGCGACTGAGCTTGTAGTCTATAAACGAAAACGTTCTAATGTTATCAAAACATTACATTTGTCTATTAAACCTCGGTACGTATGCCTTTTCGGTTGGTCGAAACATTTTGACCGAAAATGCCCTTTGCAAGTTTCGATTTACTCTTCAAAATCTGAAACTATTCTGAATCCCAAAGTCAACGCATAAAGTTTCCTAACTGATCAATTAAAACATATTCAACTTAAGAATTGTTTTTAGTAAAATGGTGTTATCAACACAACTGACTTGTTTTAAATAACTGTTCTTTCAAACAAGACTTTTTGCAACGGTAATATTCTGCCAACTTTACCAAATCTGAGATATTATTCCCATCGAGATATCTTTGAACATCCGTAAGTGGAAGTTCACCAAAGCTGTCGTAGACTACATCGTCGACTAATTTATCGCCGTAAGGCGGTAGTCTTGTGGGTTGCTCGTTTTCTTCGTCTAGAATAAAACAACGGTTGGAAGATACCAACGATAATCGAAGAAATCGTGTCATTTTTAGTTAAAAATGATTTATTACCCGAAAAGCACAAAAACACTGCAAGTTGAAATCGTTTTTCTTAACGAAATTTTAGTTCGGACTAGCGGGTATAACGGTGTCGTATACTACTCAAATATCATTAAAGGTCTTCCTTACTAAACAATAACGACTTTATTTTTTTCAGTCCAGTTTGAAAAGCAATGCCATCTGACGCTATTTTAGTCAAAACCTTACACATTGTGACAACTACGTCACATACAATTTAAGTTTACTGCTTTAAGTTTAATGTAAATGTGTCAAGGCTGAATCAAATAGGAAAAACAACAACCAAAAACAATAAATCCTTTACCTGACATTTTGAAAGCAACTTTTCGCCATCCGATGAATACAATAAAATGGAACAATGTGGTTCTCCTGGTAAACGATAAACTATAGATTCTACATGGTGATATAAACAACAAAGTTAGGCTAGGTTGTTTAACTACCAAAATTTTAGTAGCAATTAATTGAACAAAAACAATGTTTACTGAAATGGGATTTGAAAGGTCAATGGCAATAGGATGTATCTGTACAATCTACAGTAGCGAAAACAATCTGTTCGGTTTACGGTACCGACAATGCTGTACACCACTAACAGTACAGAAAAATTGAACTTCTTTAACACCTATACTAAGGTTAAAGCTGCAAATTAGTATCTGCGATAAGGAAGCTTTAACAAGTGCTTCAATTTATATAACAACTATAGCCACGAGTTCCACAATTCTCCCAACTAAGAATGCGGAAGTAAAACTTGGAGTTCGCCGTACTCCACA
The DNA here is from genome assembly GCF_965637545.1 of Phallusia mammillata. NCBI lineage: Eukaryota > Metazoa > Chordata > Ascidiacea > Phlebobranchia > Ascidiidae > Phallusia > Phallusia mammillata. The sequence goes on from NC_137252.1 coordinate 5,473,370, forward strand.
CATTTGTAATTGATTTGCGCCACTGGAGTGAAGTTAATATTTATTTCCCGCTGTGGAAAATCTGAGATCTCAGGTTTTGCCTTCGTATCGAGTTGAACGAAATCTACGGGAGCAAAATAAGTCATCTGAATATATAATTCTAGTGTACAACCTTACGCACTGATCCAAATAGCTTGAAACAAGGCGAGCGTTCTGCTGGGGCTGCTAAGTTTGTCGCAACTTATGTGGAAAAGTCAATCGTAACACTATATTTTGTTTTGTGTTTAATTATGCCCTGGTAATCTACAAAGGAACAAAAACACAGGTAGCAAAGTCAATACAGCTTACTTCCATACTAAAATCGACGCACACTGCAAATGCGCTGATCGAACGTGTTGTGACGTGGTTCATCATGCTACGTGATGTCAGACCGACCCTTGCCTGAAGAAGGATGCTGATTTCTTTAATTAATTTTATTTTTGCTACGTTTAAAAATGTTTAAGTAATCCAAAGACCTTTTGACACGCACTGACTGCCAAAGACACTGGATTATCCAAAGCTCGTTTAGGCTTCCACAAATTGACACATTGTTATATTTTTTGTCATTGTTTTCCGATTTTGTTTTGTAAATTATTGCAACCGTTCCACTCGTTTTTTTAATCATACATCTTTTCGCCCTTATGTTGCATTCTCTTGTTTCTGCGTTGCGCCGTATGGGACGGTGCAAGAACCCACAATTTTCATTGGCTAGTTTTTGACTTATAACAGCAAAGACACATACCAACTAGTAGTCATATTAATCACAACCTAATCAATTATTATTCGACTACCGTTGCACGATCTTAAGGTTGACTGACAACTATGTATGCCACTGTTCTGATTTTGTTTTAACCCGACGTAAACCTAAATGAAGCGAAACTTGAGTTTCGTCCCAACCGAGTCACAGCTCCAGCGAACGTCATTTCCTGCACGTATTGCATTCGCGTCATCATCTTATGTTGAGGCAAACATGAACTCTCACGCGACTTGACGTTAAAGCGAATTGGTAAATGCTGTTAGAAATACTTGATCCAAAACAACAGTTTGTTACGCACTGACTTTAAAAAAAACCTTGCAAAGCATAAATGTTAGTTTGGCATCGTGTATTTGACACTTTGTTAAATTTTTGCCAGTGGACCCCAAAAATATACCACATATTGGAAAAAGAGGGAAACCATCGAAAAAAACCTCGCCGAACTGTTTCAGGCGCCGGAAGAGGAGCATACATAAAATGTTGATAGCATTTAGGCACTACACTTTGGACTATTGTCTTGGTAATCGAGTAATTTTCATCAGACAAATTTAATAAATGCCGATAGGTGGCGTAAAGAGCCCTGGTGATTATTTACACATAAAATTCCGGACATGAAATTTGCCGAATGGTCCCGAGCATCTGACCCATATACACGCTTCATGAAAACCTGAGCGGGATTCGTACTCGGGAGCATCCTAGGTCCAAACCCCGCGAAAAAATCGGCCCAAAACACTTTTATCGATAATATCAACTGCATATAAGTTTAAAGTTAACTAAGTAAGAAGACTAGGGCTTTGTAGTGTGACGAGCCAGAAGGGGTTTCTTTCGGTGGTTTCTTTTTCGAACCCAACCCTCGTTTCCTAACACGGGTTGTTAGATTCCAGGCCCCCCTCGACCGTTCCCACCATCGTTTCCCCCCAGTCGTGTCATACTTACAGCGCGCCACACTCACTTCTTTGTGAGCTCCCGCCAGTCCGTCACATAATGCTGCAGCGCGTTCAGCCATTATCCACCAATCGTGCACAACACCTTGTTGCGCTCCATAACGTTTCAACGTTGCGCAGGTATTCAAACTTGGTAATTTAGTGCAATTGTGTTGGAAATTATTCTTTCATGTAAATTTAATTTAAATGATGCGATCGATTGCAGCTGTAAAACAAAAGGAATATTTTTTAATCAACGGAACCGAGACACAAACTGACCCAGGGAGATAGAGATTGCACTGATGTACTTATTCGATTATATGCACCTCGTCTAGTCGCTTTTTGTTGAAATTTCGACTTTTGAATCGTTTAGCACTACAAGAGTATTTTACAAAATGTATGTTTTTACAGAATAAAATATGTATGCTGTATTTTATAGATCAAGGGCTTTCGCCGAAAGTGAAAAAAAGAGCCGTATTCTGCAGGTTCTTTTTATTCTGGTGGTATGATCTGTAAATTTCATTGAGCTGATTGCAACTGTAATCAAAAGGAATAAATTAAAACTAATTCGGTCAAATAGAGATTGCAATGATATGAAATACTTTATTTAATTCGCACTTTTTTATTTTACAGTGTCATAACGTTTTTACAATACTGTTCTATTAGGCCAAAGTGACAACCGCATTGTCTTGCCGCCATTTGACGAGTTTTGCGAGGGCAATGAATACAATAGCTTTGGTGATCTTGATTTCACTGATTTGCGAAAATATTTTAAGTGGACACCACTTTGTGTAATCAATCTGTTAGTTTCAGTACACGAATTTGTTTTTGTTTCCCGGTTTTGTAGGAGTCAGAACGACATATGATTTGACTTACTGACATACCGACATTGTATCAAAGGTAGTTTTAAACTTTAACATATTTGGTACTGCATGATGTTGAAATGCCAATAATTAAGGTCCCATCAATTTGAAATTTACTAAACTTACAGATTAATTTAGAGGCTATTAGGTTACAATTAGCAGACTAGAACAACTTTTCTGTACAACAGATGAATAGTAAAGACGTTATGCGTTCTGCCTTGGATGACTGGATGAAACGGGATCAAGAAAAAAGTAGACGTCAGTACTTAATACAATGTGGGGAATCAGCAGAAAGAGGTTAATACCGTCAATTAACAAAGAAAAAAAATCGAATCTATTATTGACTAAATTTGCTGATTTGCACAAATTTATTATTCACTAAAACTTAGCGTTGAATACAGATAGCAGGATGCAAACAATTGTAATGTGCCTGTACCGACATTGTTATTTGCGTTTATGATGCCATGCACTGTTTTCTATTTGGTTTCCATTCATTATTTTATTTCTCAGGACATACATATACCGTTACGACGTAAGCTTTTTTGGTCCCTGTCATATACTAATTCTATTATGCAATGATCATTTGGCACATAAACTAAGCACAACTGTGGTACTTAATGATTGTGATGTGCATGTAGGATCATCGAGTCGATGCGGTTATGACTGCTCTTTGTGTAGCGCTGTGGAACAACAGCCGCACGATCACCTTCAAACTTTACAGGAAACAGTTCCACTTTTTCACGACCTGACTTGTGAGGACAGTGGCGTCGCAGTCCTTACTTGTAGGTTGTGTGGAGAACAACATGTGGTACGGGCCGATGAACAAACATTAAAGGGAAGGTTTGTTGACATACGATCAAAGTTCAAAACAAAAAATAATGGAAAATTTGTGGAGCATTTTACCAGCGGTGTATGGGAACTGTTTTCCCCTATGCAGCCCAAACTAAGCGATTACTACACTGTAACGTTAGTGGAACGTTCCACCGTCAAGAAGGACCGGAAAAGGAGATCGACGCTGTGTCGCTATTTCAATGTGGTAGTTCTTGGTTTTGCGCCTAAACTGGCTTATACTTTTGGGTTTCGGGCCGAGTTCAAACTCTAATTTTGCGACCGTCTACTACTGTGACATAAAACTACAAGAACTTGTATGTAGTGTAGTAACTTGATTGTGAAGTATAGTTATGCTTGTAAATATATGATGTGCATGACTTGTAATTAAAATACAATCTGTGTAGCTTATGACATCATTATTTGAATTTTAAAGCTGGGTCTGTTCAGGTAGTACTCTAGATATTATGAGCTTTGTTTTGAGAAACATATTATTTGCAAAGAATAATTATGTAGCAAAAGTTACATAAGGTTTGGATTTACTTCTTTAAAAGATCATGTAATTTTAAATTTTAAAAAGAAAGATTTGCAGCATGTGGTGAGCCACGAATCGCTACTATAAGTAGACATTTGGGCCACAGACCGAAAAACGATATTCTTGCTTATTTGGCTTTATCATTTGAAAGACTTTAGTTATTTTATCTCTCATCTTGTAAGTTGTAAGGCAAATAGGCGATTGTAAAGTATCCTTATTTCCGTTTACATTTTAAGATTATTTGTGGTATCATAAACAGGCACAAAGTGCTAGCTAACAATACGGTTTTACAAGTCTTTTATTGACTGTTTCAATAAGTTTAAAAACACAAAGCTGTCCTCTGGCTTGCAGGTGCGCCAATTCAAGACGTGCACTGTAACCTTACTTAGAACCGGTTTGAATTGCTGACTTCGAGAAGCGTTGTGGTCAAAGGCACGTGGTGGATCAAGTAAATATTTTTTCTATTTTGCTGAACGCAAAGGGACGAGAAAAACATTTTCTCAAATCGACTTAAGCTATGAAACCAAGCAAACTTCGTTGCGTCACGAATAAACATCCAACGGTTGAAGGGAAACTAAAGAAAACTGCACAAATTCTTTGTGAATCTAAAACTTCGTGACATTAATATTATCAACGTCAGATCACGTTTCACGCCCCATTGTCAGATCTAAGGAAGTTTGAATTCGTCGTTGTTTAGTTTCGTATATTTTTGTTGATATCGGTTTAAGGAAGTTGTTTTGAGTTTCTGTTTGAGCAGTGAGCTAGTGAATCGAAGTTGATTATATTTTGATGGCTACCTCGAGAAATATAACTGTAAATTTCCAGACTATTGCAGATGTTCGAAATGCGCTAAACGTTAGGGATTTATATAAGCCGACGTTTCGACGTCATATATCAGGTCGCTTTCATCAGGGTAAATAACACTGAATGCGCGTGGAACAAGATCAAGGATTTATTCCTGTTGACTTACAGCTGTATTTCGGTTACGTTTCCTCATTTGATTTAAAACAATAATCGGTTTCTATGCAAAGTTTTAAATCGAGTTCGGTGCAATAATGAAGTCACTGATTTCTCATCATATTGGCTAAAATGCAAATCAGATCGGAACGATTTTCATCAATGTTTTATCGCATAATGCAAAGTCAAGTCGGTGACCAAATTGTTCTCACCAACTTTGTGCCAACTTTGTTACCGACGGTTTGATGTCATGTATTCAAATTTTCGCAGATTGAGTGCTGCTCGAGTATAATAATGGCCAAAGTTGGGATCCTACTGTATCTATGCTGTATTTGTATGAAACAAGGTAAGAGCTACAGCAGGTTTTAAATATATTAACAGCTAACCACGGTACATTAGACGAGGGTCTGAAAACACATTTTTGGCGACAAACGTACAAAAGTCCCACAAGCGAACATTTGTTTTGTAGCAAGCAGCGCTCCTGGTAAGTCACTCTGCAGAGAGGAGGACGGATACCATCGCTGCGTTGGATCCAACTTGTGTATTCCACGGTACATGGTTCACGATTATCACCCAGACTGTCCGGGAACTAACAAAAGCGATGAGTACATGGGTTCGTGATTTGTTTTGAATTGTTGATGTGGCATATCTTGACAAGTGCATGAACATTAAATGCAAAGACATTGGGATGGTTTTGTATCGCTTGCAGTGTTTCTTTGTCATACAAGTGCCACACAACAGCAAAACTTTATGCTGCAAAAAAATCAAACATGAAAGTTTGTAACCGGTTTTCAGAAAACTTATCAATTGAATCACTTTATAATAATTTCACTCACTATCATTATTTGTCCAAAGATTCCCTCAAATGCAACGACGATGAATTCGTCTGCCGCCTTTCACAAAAGTGCGTACCTCGGCATCTGGTTAACACACCGGAAAGCTGCAAACTTAACGAAATCTTGGTTTTACCATGCAGGAATGATTCAGGTAAGATGAGAGCAAAACACATTGAATGTTACTCACAGTCAACACTCGCGTCTGGAAAAATATTGTGTCAATAAATTGGGCGACTCCATTTTCCATCAGGAGCAAACCAAAACGACTGATATGACTCGATCATTGACGTTTGTTTGTTATAGAGTTCACATGCAAGCGAAGCAGGATTTGTATTCCACGTTGGCTGGTGCAAAACGGAAAGCGTGACTGTGACACGATGGTGGTGAAGGACGGAAGTGACGAAGAAATGAGTCTTGCCTCGTGTATAAACTCGGAATTCCCCTGTTCCGAAAATAACACAATTCCCCTGCAATGCATTCCAAGAGAATGGGTTCTGGACGGCGTGAATGACTGCACAAATGGACGGGATGAAGTTGACAAGTTGACAAGTTGACAAGTTGTCACAATGTCACTGAGTTTCGATGTGAGTCAAATGGGAGATGCTTGGCAAGATATCGAGTATTAGATGGATTTAACGATTGTCCCAATGCTTCTGATGAGAAGCAAGCTCTCGAATGTATTCCGGATAAAGAGTTCCAATGCAACGACAACGGTCGTTGTATTCCTCGCTCGTGGCGAGGCAACACGTTGGTAAACTGCAAGGACGGAAGTGACGAAGTTCCATGGACTGAGAATGACACTTGTGTGGAGAGTGAGTTCCGTTGCAACAACAGCAAGCGATGCATTCCCACGTCCTTGTTGTGCGACGGCATGGATCACTGCGGTGACTGCAGCGATGAGATTGAGAGCTGTAACGAGCCGAGGATGATTCGCTGCCCAAATGATCCTGGCACTTGCGTTGTCCGGACTTACTCGTGTGATGAATACTCAGATTGTCCAGGAAGTACCGAGGATGTTAGACAAGTTACCGGTTTTAAATGTAACAAGCAGAACGCAGGGCTTGACAATCGCCTTGAATACTGCGTAATTCCACAATGGTCGTTAACAGACGAATATCCAAACTGCCAAGACTCATCCGACTTATGTTTCGTAAACGGAACTTTCACTTGTCACCGCTGTCTGTATTCTGACATCATCATCTCACCAAAGCAGTTGTGTGACGGAATTTTCGACTGTCCAGATGTCACAGACGAATGCCTTTGCGCACAGAGTGTCCCAGCATCGGCTTCGTCAAGATATCTGTGTGATAATGTTTGCTACGGAGTCCCTGGAAGCTCACCCTGCATTTTCTGTAGTCAAGGACAAGTTAAATGCGGTTCTGAAAACGTTTGTATTGCCAAGTCGCAAGTTTGTGACGGTAGAGTAGATTGTCCAATCACGAAGCTTGACGAGCTGAATTGTGGGAAACAGACCAAACAGAGCAGCATCATAAATATTCCTGACTTTCAATGCAACGTCATTAATTCTGAAGTACGAGCTTTTGCTACACTTGTTATAGACAAGGACCTTGTTAACTCTTTTGTTCCAGTTCAAGCTAAAAGGTAAGATCAACTCTTCGAATTAAAAGTTTTTTTGCGCAAAACAGTAAATCGGAAATACAACTAGAGAAAAAAAATAAAAAATTCACTGCGGTACAATTTTGGCTCTTACAAAATATATTTTGCAAAACTTTATAGTTTTAGATTCGATGACAAAACGAAAATGCAACATAAAATCTTATGTGCTTTGTACTTTGCAGGTGTGATGGTATTGTTGAATGTTCTGTGTTTGAGGACGAATGCAGCGAAAGAGCAAACTGCAGCAACCGACTTTCAGTGTGCGACCAAATTGCCAGTCATCACGTAAGTTTTATAATCTCAAAAAATCTTATTTGCAACATCAAATGGTTATTATTTCTATTCTGATTCCAGGAGTTCAATTATTTCGGTTTTGCGTTGCAGCCTTTTCCTGATTTAACTCAGTACTTTGTTGCCCTTTGTCACTTGTATAAGACAAAGCACGCACAGTGATCACGGTGTGTATTTGTTTATGATTTCCAGTTTCCAGTTCCTAAAAGTATGATTGGAGGTCAGCAAGTATGGTTTGAATTGAGAAAGTGCACTCCGTTGTTGGACCTAATCTTCGGTAAATCGGTTTGCAACGGGATAGACGAATGCAGAGAAGGATACGACGAAACAAATTGCCCCAACCAGTTTAAGTGCAACGCCGGCAAAGTGAGCTCTATACTTCAAGGTAATATTTAAAGTTTGTGTACCTAAGATTTATTCTGGAGAAGGCAAAAAAGTTTTTTGTTTTTTAACTTCGTACACTTTTCTTAACATCGTCAGCAAAACATCGTTTTAATAGTCACAAATTTAGGGCAAAAAACTAAACCTCAGTTGTCAAAACATGTCTTTCAAAACTTGTAATTCTAACGTACTAACACTTCTTCACTTCAACATTGCGTTTGAAAGTGAGATAATAAATTGAAACAGTAATGAGCAAAAACGAAAAATCAATACGTATTAAACTACACTCGAGCTTTGACACTTTGCAGGGTCAGAAATCCCGATGTGGGAAGCTTTATTATTTGGGGTGCAAATCTTTTGAGCTTCGTTTTTGTTGTGCCACAAAAAGTCTAAGATTAACCAAGTCCATTTGCATTAATCTGTCACCATATGCAGGTTTTCGCGATCGTATCAGCATTCCAGTAGAGAAAACCTGCGACCTCGTGTCCGACTGTGTAAACTCGACTGATGAAGTGAACTGCTCGACCACCTCACACTTCTACTGCGGCAACAAAAAACCTCTGTTTGTTCCAACGACCAAAGTCCTCGACGGTGTTTCTGACTGCAGCGATTCCTCGGACGAATGTCCTCCAAACTACTTGCAAAACGACGCACTTGCATCCAACGAGCAAATGATAAAAGTCCGCGCCCTGGAGATCCTCGTCTGGTTCATGGCTGTCTTCGCGTTGTTTGGCAACCTGGCAGTCATGATGAAGACGGCACTTTACTTTCATCGGTTGACTAGCGATAAAACACGTGTCAAGTTGGGATTAATAAATCGTGTATTGATATTTAATCTTGCGGTGTCGGATTTGCTGATGGGGATTGTTCTGCTCGTGATCGGGATTAAAGCGGTTGAGTTTTCAGGCATCTACTGTCTGTTTGATAAAGCATGGAGATCAAGCGACTTGTGCAACGCCGTTGGTGTCTTGACTGTAGTTTCAAGTGAAACATCGGTCCTTACCCTGGTTTGTATCACTTCATATCGACTCTACAGCGTCTTCAATCCCTTCAACTCGCGGAGCGTCAGAGCACGAATTGTTATGATGTGGATCTGCCTCATCTGGCTCATTTCCTTTTTCATCGCTTTGCTTCCACTCTCCCGCTTCCTCTCATCCGATATGATCACAAGCGCTCAAATCACACCAAGTCCTTATTTTCACACTGACAAAGTTTCACTCGCTGACGTCAGGCAGTTCGCGTTACGCATCGGTGCCCTCGAAAACAAATCTCAACCACAAGTGACGTCATATGACTGGGTTGACCTTGCCGAGTATTTAAGGTCAAGTCACAGCTGTGTGGTGCCCATGTGGGACAATTATTTCGGTTATTACAGCAGCAGTAGTGTTTGCATTCCTCGCCTGTTTCGCATCAGCAAAGGGGATACAAGCGTCAATGTGATGTCATCAATCGTGATTACGTTTAACTTCGTCGCACTTTTGTACATCGCCACCGCGTATGTGATGATTTATATGAAATCCCGCGAAAGAGGGTTGGTGAAAGCGAAGAACCATCAGATCAAGAGCATGCAGAAGAAAATCGCGGTTCTCATAGCAACCGACTTCTGTTGTTGGTTGCCGATTTGCATCATGACTTTCATGAGCATGTCAGGTCACATTTTGACCCCAGACTCCTACGCAGTTTCAGCGATCGTCCTTCTTCCCATCAACAGCTCACTTAACCCGATAATCTACACCAACCTCCCACAAACCATCTATATGAATGTAAAGAAATTAATAGATCGTGTCAGTTTGCCTAGAAGGATGAACTCTAATTTAGTTGCTTTTAGCGAAGGGCAACCATGCGCTACGGGAAATTCAAAAAGCACGAAGGTCTGATTTAGACAGCACGATGAACACAAAACATCACGCAGAACGTCCTCTCATCCAACTGTATGTCGATGATAGTTAAATAAACTTCCAAAATTAGTCAGCATGCAAAAAAATCCTTTCTTCTTCTCCTGTTGTGTAGTTAATTTAAAACAATGTCACACCAATCGGCACTTTGTTGTCTTTTTCCAACATCAAACATAATACCATGTTCACAATATTTTGAATGGCCGCTTGTTAATAAATGTGTGTGAGTGTTCTTACGAGATGGGTTGATTTGAAAGTTAGTTTACTCTGAGTGTACGGTATTATTTCAAACACAGCTTCAAAAATACTAATAGATAAAAGTTAAATGTTTAGTACAGAAGAAAAGTAGGCCCAATAGGAAAATCTCGAAATTAAGGTAGAACGTGACACAGCTGCAGTTTTGCAAACCGTGGTTAAAATTTAACTTCATGCAGCACAAAATTAAACACAAGGAAGAGCATGGCAAATGATTTTAAACGCGAACACTTTTTTTAAAAACTAAAGTGCACACACTGGGTTGTTTTAACATTCACAGTCACAGCATGCGGAATTAGCCAGCCAAACTAGAACAGTTTTAAAATTGATATGAGACTTCACATGGATAGCATCAATCAATAACCTTGATAACTTCCTAATAGGTAACAGCACACTGCACTTTCATGGCAAACGTACGTAAAGAGGTAAATGTTCTGTCAAACATATTTTTTGTCATCAGTAGCGAGGAATTAAATGCCAACATAAAATCATCAATTGTGATAACGTTTAACTTTGTCGCACTTTTGTACATCGCCACCGCGTATGTGATGATTTACTGAAATCCCACAAAGGAGCGTAGGTGAAATCGAACAACCATCAGATCAAGAGCATGCAGAAGAAAATCACGTTTTTCATAGCAACCGACTTCTGTTGTTGGTTGCCGATTTGCATCATGACTTTCATGAGCATGTCAGGTCACATTTTGACTCCAGACTCTTACGCAGTTTCAGCGATCGTCCTTCTTCCCATCAACAGCTCACTCAACCCCATAATCTACACCAACATCCCACAGACCATCTATATGAATGTAAAGAAATTAATAGATCGTGTCAGCTTGCCTACAAGGAAGAACTCTAATTTTATTGCTTCCAGCGAAGAGCAACCATGCGCTACGGGAAATTCAAAAAGCTCGAAAGTCTGATTTAAACAGCACTTCTCCTATAAACACAAAACATGTCACACAGAACGTCCTCTCACCCGACTGTTTGTCGATAATACTAAAATAAACTTCCAAAATTAGTCCGCATACAAAACACCCTTTCTTCTCCTCTTGTTGTGTAGTTAATTTAAAACAATGTCATCCCAAATAACAGGTTGTCGTTTTCAAACATCAACCATGATACCAAGTTCACGCTATTTTGAATGCCGCTTGTTTATAAATGCGTATGGAGTGTATACGAGTGGGTTGACTTAAAAGCTGGTTTACTCCGTGTGTACTATATTATTCAAATACATCCTACAACATGATGAAGTTAAAACCTTAGCAGTCAAGCAAAGAAGTATCACAATCTTGAAATTAGGGTAGAACGTTGCACAGCTGCTGCTTTGCAAAAACTGATTACAGATTAACTTATTGCATCACAAAATTACAACGCAAGGAAGAGCATGGCAAATGATTTCAAATGCGAAAGCTTTTTAAAAAACTGAAGAAAACACTGGGTTGTTTTAAAACTCGCAGTCACATCATTGCATGCAGAATGAACCAGGCAAACTTACAACAGTTTTGAAATTGATACAAAGCTTTACATGATTTTCAGCAATCAATAACCTTGATAATTTCCTTATTAGTAAGTATAACGGTAATTGTTCTGCCAAACAAATTTTTAACATTGTCGCGCTTTTGTACATCGCCACCGCGTATGTGATGATTTACATGAAATCCCGCGATGGAGGGTTGGTGAAAGCGAAGAACCATCAGATCTAAGGCATGGAGAACAAAATCATAGCAACTAACTTCTGTTGTTGGTTGCCGATTAGCATTATGACTTTCATCAGCATGTCAGGTCATATTTTGACTCTAGACAACAACTTGCCACAGATCGACCTACTCGAAGATAAAGAAATTAATAGGGTATCAATTTGCCTACACACAACAACTCTAAGTATATATCTACGAGAAACTCAAAAACCACGAAAGTCTGTTGGCCAAATGATCCGGCGCGCCTGACACACGGTGCTTGATTAACCTATAAGCAATATAAGCACGTGCTTAGGGCATCAAGTAAAGGAGGGGCACCACATAAATGGTTTCTAGGTAAATTATTAAATCTAACAAAAAACACAACTATATTCAAAATGTAATGAAAATGAATAAGTTCTGTTTATAAAGCCAGAAAATAAAATAACTGACAAAAGGGATTGATTGCGTGCTATATGACGTAACAACGTTGCGTTGTTCTGTTTGTTAAAACCTAAAACAGTCAAGACTCATGGGTGCCCAACCCGTCGATCGCGATCGACTGGTCGATCTCGGACTGATATCAAGTCGATCGCGAGGGATTCAGAAAATTATTTAAAATACTTGTTTTGTAATGCGTTTTTAGGGAATGTTGCCCTACATAGATGACTTTATTGTGAAAGTTATTCATTAGGATTTGTTGATATGTTTACACCCCAAATACTCAGTCGACGCTTTACGTCGCAAAAGTAATAGTTACGTCACATAGATAATAGTTACAGTAGTAATGGTTACTTTGTGCCGGTACTTTTTCTATTATCAAGATTAGCATCGGATGAATTATAAAAATTTAAGTTCAATGCAGTGTAAAAAGTCACACCCAAACCACGACAAAAACGTAAAGCTGGGCTCGGAAAATGCTGGTTTTCCTTTGGTAATACACACATAGTCTTGCATTATCTTGTTAGTTTGTATTGGAATGGTAGATCCCGAGAGTTGGACTACCTCAAACGTCGATCTTGAGTCAAAAAAGATTGGGCACCCCTGGTCAAGACAATAAGGCAATGCTTAATAGTTAATAGCATGCTGTTTGAAAACATATTCGCGTATGTGGCAAACGTACATTAAACACGACGCTAATAAGTTACTAGTATGTTTATAAAATTGGGCAACAGTGGCAGCAGCAAAATTAGGCGTTTTAAATTGAGTTTTGGAGTATTTCTGACATTCTGAAACAAATCTGCAAGTTTAATATCAGCTAAGCTTATAGTCTATTACCCTTGCTGTATATTATGTTAAAATCGAAATCTTAAAGAATAATTTTGTTTTACGTTTAAAAATTACGTTTATATTTTGAATTAAAAATGGTGTGGGGCACCAAATTGTTTTAGTGCTTAGGGCCTCTAATGGTGTTAATCCGGCCCTGCTGACACACACCAGGTTATAAAAAAACCTTGATCTGTGATTGCTCCCGGAAACAGGGTTCGAAGTCAGCATAAGGTCTGGCCTGCCTATTGATTACTGGTGAGAATATCGTAACTTTTTGCTCCACCAGCCGATCTACATCTTTCTTGTCATTTTTGGTTTGTTGTTTTTCTATTTATACTCCAACGTAGGCCTACCGCTTTTAACTTGCCATGAAAATAACGTGTGTCAAAACCCTGTTGATTCATGTTTCTGGGTTGTTTGATTTTATTACTATGTCCAATTATAATAACTTTATGAGTAGATTGTAAATGTATTTGCAGTGGTAGGAAAATTTAACAAAACATCCAGTAGCCTTTGATTCAAAACAATTAGAAACAATTTGCTTCGATTGGTAACGACGCTTTATACTTAGAATAAGTAAGCGTAGTTTTCAACTTCGACATATATTGATAAAACTTCGAAAGTTTAATCTAATTTCAATTGTATAAACACATTTTTTCCAGCGATGATACCATTATAGAGAAAGATCGAGGCACCCTTGTAAGGTTTAGTGTCACCCTAGTGTACAGCAGTATGGAACCAGAGGTACAAATGCAATAAAACTATCTAAAATAAACCGTCGTACTGAACCCATGAAAAAGTATAGAAACAACCTAAATAACAACGACATTGCAAAGGGGTTCAAGGGGTTTTGACGATTTTAGAATTCATTTTTAGATATAAGAGTTATTTTGCAGCAATTTTGAATGTTTTTTTTATCACAAAAAGGGGTTCAAGATTGTAACAAACTAGTTTGTCAAGCTTTGTTACGCCCCAAACCCCACTGGGCAGGCAAAAAATCGCTGCAACACGTTGCGATTGATTGCGCTGGCGACGTTAAAACATAACCCGTTTTTGGCGCCTAATTTAAAACATAAAAAGATTTTGGCTAAGTTTGGTCGAAGTCCCAATAGCGGTATAGAAACATGGTAATAGTGTTGGTGTTGCAGCCGCATACTACATTTAATAGGAAGACATTGACTTTGATATACCAGCGTAACCTCAACTGAGTAAACCCGGTTTCCCTCACAGGTGATTAATAATTATTGTTGGTGTTGATGTGGAGACAGGATGCACGTGCAATAGCTTCCTCTTATGTTTTAAGGGAAGATATAAACAGTCCAAAAGTGGCTATGATGCTGTTTAAAACACTTCGCAAGCACCTTCACTTAAAAGTATGCTGCTTTTTACCTTTCTACTAATTCATCTTCGGCAAGCAAGTCCATATGCTGGGTTTTTGCGCAGAAATTCATGGGGTATATAATACAACACAATAAACGCATTTGTGCAGGATTAGGTGACATCATTTAGGCTTTAATTTTGTGTCGTCGCTTCTAAACCTTACAAAAATTTTGCAAATCGCTTCTTCTGACGTTTTCACGCAACACAAGCGTTTGCTGCCCAACATCGACATCTACGCCACAAATAATTAACAACAGTAATTTGTCTGGGTAATCAGTTGTGCTGGATTGTCAAAAAAACGTTGTTTGTGACACAACGTATCTGCAAACTGTTCAGAAAATAAAAATGATACGATATTGAAAGGGTGAATTATTTTGATTATAAGGAACTGATGTACATGGAAACCTTGTTTTCTGCTCACTTTTTATTTAGTGTTTGTTGTTTTTATCTAAAACGTAAAAGTTCAGAATATAGGTTTTTCATTGTTTGTTTTTGTCCAGATATACAAGTTTTACCAAAGGTTCTGAACGATTTCAAGTATTTTGGGACAGAGTATTTACCAGGTCGTGTCTTTACATCGAGGACTAAATGCCGTGAGTTTGTTTAATAACCATGATAGACGAAAATACACGAGTCCATTTACTTCCGATTTCTTTGGAAATCTTTAAACGTTTGAACGTCCCCTATTTTACAGACAAAAGTGAAATAGTGTTTCAGCTATTTTGAATGTCAAAACAAGTTGAGAATGTTCCTTTACATTTCTAAACTCCACCAAACAGGAAACAGATCGTGGCGGCAAATTTATCTACTTTGGGTCGGCCAATGACCCCGCGAGGCAGCCAACAGATCGTCGCAAAGCGTTAGTTTGACTGATGGATAACGAGTATGTTCTGTTTGTATTTGTATCGGACTTTGCACTTTAAAACATTTTTATCAAATGCAATAATGGTGACATATTCTCGTAAATGTGTTGACAACTACGACAGAACATAGTTAAGCTTTTCACGAGTACGTGTTTTACAACTATTTTCACATACTATCTCACGACCCGAACGGTACATAAGCAAGCATTTTTAAGCCTCAAACCAGTGAGACGGATAATAATGAATAACTCAGTGCGTTGTGATTCTTGTGTTGTATGTTCAACCGCTTGTAGCGCCCTTACTATGTTTTGTAAAAATGCAGATATGGGAATTTAACTGTAGTGTTTGGTGCCATTTAGGTTTTATATGTTCAGCAATTAGCATGTTCATTCAAAGAGTCAGATCGAAGTGTTTTGAATTGTCAACCCTTAGGGTTAGTACATGTTAAACAATCTGGGATTAAATGTTTTCCAAATAATTATGCAAGAGTGTCGAGTAGATACTAAACCCTTTGTGTGTTTTTAAACTGAGTATTCCTTTAAAAAATCCTTTGTTGGTAATAAACTAAACTATAAGCATATGTTTCTAAAACTGGTTTTAAATTCATAAGTTTGTTTACTGCCACACCGTTTATTAGTGACCATCTTGTAGAAACTCAAAAAAGAAAGTTTTGTTGTTTTCAGCACAAACATTTCGTTTTGATATTTCCAGATATGTATTGATTTTGAATAAACCAAACCTGTACAAAACTGTAGCAAGAAGATCGGTTACAAGCGCATCACGTGAAAGGAAAAGAAGGAACACGCATATGTGTACACAAATAGAATATTTGGTTGGTTAAGGGGTATTGGTAACATTGGCAACACATATATTTAAAACAAAACTTACGGAGAGTTACATACAACGAGTTAAGTAGTATTTCGGCGAGCACAAGCAGCACGAAATTTCTTACATTTATTGACTGCGCTGTCAATCATGGATGAATAAAGCAACGGGTTGAGGGCGCTGTTGATTGGAAGCAAAATCGCAGCTGCAAACACATAAACGATATCTGACAATACTACACCACTAAGCGACAAAAAACTAAGCAGGCAAATCGGAATCCAGCAGCAGAAATCGGTCAGAAGCAATCTGGATATTCGCTTCTGCATTTTGGCGCTCGTATCATTGCTTTTTGCCTCGGCCATGCGATTGCTGCGACGATAAATAAGGACATAAGCGACAACCATGAAAAGAAACATGATAAAATCAATTGTGATAATAAACAGTGAGTATCCCCACGCTGAATGGCTACTTGAAGCAAAGAGTCTTGGCAAACACACGCTGGTTTTGGCGTAGTAACCAAACTCTCCTTTGATTGATTGCCCAGACATGTTAATATCGATGACTCGTTTGGCGTCGTGCCATGACAGCACGGTGCTGTTGGTGGGTGACATACGTTGTGCCAAAAGCATTGCAGCCTCAAAAGAAACAAAATCACGTTTGTGAACGAAATTAGGAAACCAGATTGTTGTCACAAAGTAACCAGATGGAAAATCAATTGTTGGAATGATGGCAATGACCAACGAAACACACCAAGCTAAAAAACACGCCAACAAAATCCATTTAGGCCTAAGTGACATTGTAAGGAATGGTTTGTAGACAGACACAAGTCGATAAACAGATATCAGTGTCATGGTTAAAGCCGACGTCTGCGATGAAATGAAACATAGTGCGCCTAGGATTGAGCATCGTGTGCTTGATCGCCATTTGGAATCCAAATAACAATAACTTCCAGAAAACTGGGCACTTTTGGCTGCAACAGCAAGTAAATAGATTCCCATTAACATGTCGGAAACTGATAGATTGATAATGAATATTTCAGTACACATTTTTACACAATTGTCCGATTTCCAGTTTAGATATGTCTTTTTACCAGTAGTTGCAGCTACAGTGAAATTTCCAATCAATGCAAGGATACCCATTATCCATATAAACGCGTTCAAAATAGGGTTGGCAATCATTTCTTTCTGATTGGAAAAAATTGTATCACGTGAGCTCACTGGTGGGTATTCGTCACTGCCATCCAAACAGTCTTTGATTCCGTCTTCCTTTTCAGCAATGGGCACTGAAAGTGGATTCCCATTAAGACAATAAAATCTTTTGTTCTTACAAAGATCTTTTGCCTCATCCGATTTATCGTCACAGTCGTAGTTTCCATCGCAAACTTTTATGACGTCAATACTTATGAAGGTGCCACTGCTGCAAAAATAGCGTTTAGGACAAAGTGATTCGTTGTAGGGGGCACGCTTTATTCCATCACACGCCCAATAGTTAGTGGCATATGACATAAATTGGGTGTCAAAGCAAAACGCTGGTGAATTTGGACAGTTAGGACACTCATCAGTGGCACTTAAACATTCAGGTCTTCCATCGCATGCCACACCAAATGGCCCACTTTTGGTGCATAAGGTCAAGTTAATTTGCGGATAGCAATATTTAACGTTATGTGCGTTCAAGCAGTTCACAGATTGGTTGCACAGCACAGAATCTATTGGAAGGCAATCTGTTTGGTCGTAGCAGTGCATATGGCCTGGTGGACAAGTTGATTGAGAATCGCCAAGCACAGCTTTGCACACGCTCTGATTCTCGCACAAACATTCATCTGACAGGTCGTAGCAATCAATCGCGCCGTCGCACACCTGATTCTTTGAGATAACCAGTCTCTTGTCCAGGCAAAGGAAACATCGGAATTCTCCGTTGACAAAACACAGATCAGATTTGTCAGCGCACTGGGCGTCTTGATCGTAGAGATTGATTTGTGGTAAGTTGCATGGAAATGTTAACCAGTATCCAAGACATTTGAAACTGGGGTATCTGTTTATGTAGTAATCATCTGGAGTTATAAAAGGACAAAATGAATACAAAGCAAACTTCATGCTGTTGTTAAGATCTTGATAGTAAACCGGAGGTGTATTCTGTGTCGATAGTGATGCATTCTGTGTTTGACATTGTGGAATGTTGCAAATCCAGTAATCATCTGTGCACATTTTATCCTTGTGCCCTTTACACGGGCTGTGATGCTGAACACAGTTCGCAGAAATGTTTCCCAGATACTTCAGAAATCTCTCCACCGATTTTTTACTGGTGCAGTTAAATAAATGATGTAGGCAGTATATGCTGTATTGTTGGCTCAACGTCTGACATGGTTCATCGCTTTGGTCCAAGCAGTCCGGCTTACCATCGAGCACCAATGTGTTAGGTATGCATTGCCCAGTAGTCGGACATATCTGTTCACCATAGATGCATCCGCACATTACTTGATCACCACTACAAGTGCAGTTGGTTTCGTCGCTGGTGTCATTGCAGTCGTACTTCCCGTTGCATTTTAAAGATAAAGGGATACATTGTTTAGACTTGCACTCTAATTCATTCTTCCAGCAAGGGCAGTTGGCTTCATCGCTGTAATCTTTACAATCATCGACCCTGTCACATAGCTTCGACCTTGGCAGACAGCCACGCAAACCAGCACATGTGTTACTTTCATAACATGCACATTGAAACTCATTTACTGGGCAAGTACAATTCACCTCGTCTGTTCCGTCTAAACAGTCGTAGATGCCATCACATATTTGTGTCTTTTTATAACATCCCAGCCCATACGTGCAATTACTGTCTCTTGGAAAACAGCTGCATTGGTATTGGCTCTCATCGCAGACCGTTTTGTTGTTTATAGTACATAATTCGAGAGGAAAACATTGAGAAGCTCGAAATGTAATTGAATTATTGTCCGGTCTTGATGCTGGGCATCCACAAACGAACTCCCCTACGTTGCAACTTTGCTGCTTAAACCGACATTGCTCTGTAAGAATACCAGTACTTGAAATCTAAAAATTTCATTTAGCAACCATGTTTAGGTATTAAAATATAAATACCAACAAAAATCACAGTACGCCAGGCCCATTGAAGGCGCTATACCGAATCAGCCGGTCACCAAGCATTCACCACCATATGGCAAGGCGTAGGCTAGAAAAATCTAGCCTGCGGTGGGATTCGAACCCACGACAGGAGTCTTTCCGGGACTCGCGCTCTACCAACTGAGCTACACAGGCTCAGTGGAGAATCCGCCGAAAGTCGAATCACAAGCACCGTTGCCTGCCTCGTATGCTGCACATGTCAGCTTCGTAGTAGGGGATCGCCAGATTGACCAGTATCAGTTAAGATGAACATAAATTCATAACTGGGATCAGCCCTGAAGCGTCTATGCAGACCAGCGATCACGGCACACTCATCTATAAATCACAGTACGCCAGGCCCATTGAAGGCGCTATACCGAATCAGCCGGTCACCAAGCATTCACCACCATATGGCAAGGCGTAGGCTAGAAAATGGGCCTGGCGTACTGTGATTTACCAACACAAAGTTATGTTTATGTTTACACCAGCTTTTGAGGTGGTTTGAACAGACTTAAACGTTTTGCTATTGAAATAGAAAATTGTAGTCGATATATAACAGCAATGAATAAAGCTAAAGGGTATAAATTGAAACTATTGAGCTATTGAACTTTTAAACCATTTAAAACTATAAAACTAGGGAAATTGTAGAACGTTAAAAGAACATATTAATGTCATGTTTAACACTATGCTTTCACAGTACTTATTTATCCTGCGACTAAGGTTCCAAAATGGCAGGTTCAGAATTACTAACTTAACGAAACGGACATTAAGAAATATTTCGTGTAACAAAGAAACGTTCCTTACCAAAAGTGAAGAGCCCGTCTGACAGCAGATTTTTGATTGAAATTATAACAGATAACAGCAGTACAAACCTAACCATATTTACCCTTCTAAATTGTTTGTAGATTTAGTACACATACAAAAACGCTTTTCAAAAGAGGACAATATATGTGCAAATCTGAGTAAATCCGTTACCAAAAATATTTTATACTTGTTAAGTTTCTTTTCCAAGTTCTATATGGTTTGAAATCTATATTCCCACCTAATAATACTACGGCTCGACAAAATGAATACCAGACTAAGCGCGCAACCCGCAAACATCAGTTTTCTCAACGTGACGTGTGTGACAAACTATGTGCGTGTTTGACAACTATAACCAGGGTTGCCATACCGTCCTTATTTCTAATATTTGTCCTTATTTTCAAGGGCTATTTCTTGGAAAAGTTTATTGTCCTTATTTCTCAGAAATGTCCTTATTTTTGACTTGAGTCCTTCTTTTGTCTTATTTTCAACAATTACTGGTCAAATCCCTGCTACAAGTAAAAGTAAACTTAGACCTGAGCTGTTGCGAGATGCAGAAAGTATTTTTTACGAACAAGGAGTGGCTGGAACAGATCATTTCTGCCAAAATATTGCATATGATATGTCACGGCTCGCATAAATGCAAAGATTTGTTCATAAACATTTGTTTTATTTCGCATAAAAAATTAATTTTTCAGTTGTCCTTATTTTTGGTTTGAAGCCGATGGCAACCCTGACTATAACTCATTGGATGAAAACGCACAATAGCGACCAAACAACTGCATTTTTGCAACCTACTTAGCGCAATGACACTTATAGAATTATGATGACTGTTGCAAGCACTAAATACTATTTTAGGAATGCCTTACGAAACAATGTCTGAATTTCAACTAGACTTCTGGGGTGAAGCGTTTACAGACTCACAATTTAAATAATATGGGTTTTGCTTTTTTACCTATTTCTCTTCAAACTAAGGTTTTATTTAATGTTTGCCCAACAAACGCCAACATAACTCATTATAACGATAACAAATAAACTCACAATTGCAAATTTTTACACATTCTTACATATCATTCCACGTAGTTATTTATTTCCATGTAATAACAACTGCACACCCTTGTTATAATCATATTTTTTGTGAACTAAGAGGCTCCTTATTGTACCACTCATTTTAAGCAGAAATTTCTAGCTCACAACAACGTAACCGACAGTGTCAGCCAAATACGAGTGAGCAATTAAGGAAGTGTCAGTACAGCCATCCTGTAAATGCGTTTCTACTATAAATTACGTCAATCGCTGCACTGCTTTCCAAAAAGCGATGACAACAAACTGCCTTAACTTAAACCGTTAGCATTTACACATTTGGTGGTGGTGCTTTATGCGTTTCTCTACTCTTATTGATCACAACAGTGGTTCAGAAAACATTTTATACTTGCGTCACATTTAAATTGATTGACAGCTCTTGTGACGTACCAAAACGAAGAGGTTTCATCAGCGAATCACATCTATTCAACTGTCGGACTCACCGTTAATGCAACTCGCCTGCTACTAGTTTGATTTGTTGCTTTAACTTAACTCTTTAACGCCCAGGGTAACTGCAGGATATCGGTAACTAATCCGCTTCTATCGCTCCATGACACGAGAAGGTAAACTTTTTATGATGGAATATCCCCTAAAATTGTGAGGAAGTCAGCACAAGAGTATCCTGTCCCCACCTCAAAAGTTTATTCGCGTTGATTGACTACGTTGACAAGGAAACTTACTTATATGTTAAGTGAGCCGGTTCTCGAAGTCACAGCAAAAGTACTTGACCTTATGTGTACTGAAGTGCATGGCTTAAACATGAATACCACTGATGTTCATGTTTTGGATCCAGATTTCCAGCATCAATCGTGTCCTGATCCTGTCCTAGTATAAAATTCCTCTTCCCTAGACAATCGTACCCATGTGCCGATAATTCTCATTTGGTAGCTAGGTTCTAGATCCGTTATTTTAAACCATATGCACAAGGTGGCGTTGGTAAGACTAGGAAAGTAACCGCAATACCAGACGAAGTCTTCTGTTTGACCATAACGTGGAAACTCAAAATGTGTCAACAAACAATATGAAACACAATTGCATGACAATAACTGTTGCACATAATAAGCCTGTAAAAAACTCCTGGGGCACTTTTGTGCAGGGGATAAAGAAATAAATTTATGTTGTTTTACTACTTGTAAACGAGAAGGACTCCCTGTCCAAAGTGTCGTGCTTTAATGCCACAAAAAAAATTGTGGGGAAATTAGAATATTCGGAAGTCACACGGACGGCGACACGAGAAAACGTTACATACGATACTCTGATCCTTGTCAATTGCTTTCTGCGTAGGCTTGTGTTTAGGAAATGGGAGTTAGAAAGACTGTAACATAATGACCTTATATTCGCACTGACGTCATGAGTAAGAGCGGACGTGACTTGTAAGTTTTCCCATTACGTGATTTATATACCTCAAGTGTTTGATTGCGTGAGACCGCAGAGGTACATCCCATATAATTGCTAATTGATGTTTTGAACACAGGATGGAAACGTTCTGTACCTTCAGGCCAATCACAGATCCCACGTGCGTAGTTTAATGACGTTGTTTTGATATGTGTTTATATACCGTGTCTTGCAACTTCTCGTTGGGCAGAATTGACTGGGCTTCGCCCCAGCCCTGGACATTAATTCTATTCGATTCGACTTCGGTTGGGGGTATGAATCACATTACGTCAAGCCACGTTTAAATTGCATTACTGTTGGTGTTATAATAAAACAAACTAACCAACGGCTGGACTATTGCTGTTAGCACAATCGGAAGCGCAGGTCGCAGAACACGTAATACACATACCTCCCAATATTCCTACAATTGGTGACCCCGACGTGATTTGCTACCAGCAGTAAATTGCAAGAAGAGAAGAAGAAATACGTCAAACAACAACAACCACAACAACAACAACAACAACTGTGACCATGAGTACCAAAACAATTGTACTTTTTGGTCGGAAGATCTTTCATCATCTAAACGAAGATAATCTTTCTTAAACCATTCAACAAATAACCTTCTGATCCATTCAAGCGTCAAGCAACAATCAAGCAAGCGGTACAATTTAACCCCGCAACCACCAAGCATCGCTTAGACTACGACGAGTCGACGAACAAGCATTAAGCCTTGCCAAGTGCTAGAAGGTTACTATCGATCAATTCATCCATCCACAAGAATTCAAGAGCACGAGCTTTCAATTTCTTGACGAATTAATCAAGCTCGAGCTTTTGAAGAGGATATGTACTATTCGAGGTACGAAGATCGGAAACACAAACTGTCTATTATAACTGGATTATGGAACAAATGGAAACAAGCAAATACATCAAGCATCGTCATGAATCACTACTTCAACGATGACGCTTCTTTGAATCTTACCAGTTTAATTTTAACTTTTTGTTTTTACTATGTCATTAAGTTCTTTGCCTACCCCATTCTTGGGATATGTTATACTAACACCTTTGTTTGTCTCTTTATTTGTAATGTGCTAGTTTAAAAGCTACTTATTGTGAAACACACACTTAATTTGAACCATTAATTTCGAAACTAAGCTTTTTATTATCGCTTTTGCTTGTCTCGATATCCATTAGCTTCGCGGAGACTCGACTTTTCGAGTTGAGACACTTTATTCTCTAGTATGCCACCGAGGAAAAGTTAGCTCTTGGTAGCGATTGTGTCTGATCAGCACAAATTACTACTTTTCGTGGTTCAGAGAAATACGTTAGCTTTTCGCGCGTACCTGCTTTACACCAGTCCTTATTGTCTGCAAGCAACATGCTCTATTTTTGACGGGATGAGCTTTTCCCCGCACTTATATTCTCCCATGACACTTCACAAGGTTGCTATACCTTTACTGGCTAGATGGCGTCCCAATTGGAAACATGATGCATTAGACACTAGACCAGATATCTTTACTAGGCCATAGCTGCCTCAGATGTTGCTTACCGAAGCATATTGCGTGAATAACTTTGACCACGTAGAGTAAAAGCGATTCTTATTTAGTGATGTTTTGTTATTTGTAATTGCATCTAAATTTTGCTCTAGCACAAAGCAAACCGTTTTTGTACGTGTACTGCTGTTTATTTTATTGTTGCAGAAATGTGAATTCATACAACTACTTGTGGCACAATGAAGGAGGACATTTGAATTTCCCATACCACTGCTGAGCCCGATTCTCGAATTTTCGGATAACTGTCGACAACCGAGCTCGAGAGACGCGCAAGCGTTATGACAAATTGTACTGTTAACGCGTATCAGTTTTGGTGTGGTTAATTAAATGTTTTTCTTTTGTATGTCATAATTGTTTTCACATGTTGTTTCGCAATTCTTTCTTGTGCATGTTTCTTGTAAAACACTTTTTGGAGGAAGACTAATGTAACATAATGACCTTATATTCGCACTGACGTCATGAGTAAGAGCGGACGTGACTTGTAAGTTTTCCCATTACGTGATTTATATACCTCAAGTGTTTGATTGCGTGAGACCGCAGAGGTACATCCCATATAATTGCTAATTGATGTTTTGAACACAGGATGGAAACGTTCTGTACCTTCAGGCCAATCACAGATCCCACGTGCGTAGTTTAATGACGTTGTTTTGATATGTGTTTATATACCGTGTCTTGCAACTTCTCGTTGGGCAGAATTGACTGGGCTTCGCCCCAGCCCTGGACATTAATTCTATTCGATTCGACTTCGGTTGGGCGTATGAATCACATTACGTCAAGCCACGTTTAAATTGCATTACTGTTGGTGTTATAATAAAACAAACTAACCAACGGCTGGACTATTGCTGTTAGCACAATCGGAAGCGCAGGTCGTAGAACACGTAATACACATACCTCCCAATATTCCTACAAGACCTTTTTAAATTTGAAGAAAAATGCCACTTAGATTTTATGTCTCACGCATTCGACTTTTAGTTGTTAGTTAGTTCCCTGCATATTAGGTACACAGTTAAGGAAATGAAGTTTCCCACGTTCTCGTGTAGCATCGAATGATATGTTTACTTGAGACGCGGATTTTTATTTGTGTATTTAACGCATATTGTTAAACATCGAGTAACAAACAGGTATTGTTACGCGCGCACAAACACACCAAACAGTAACATGTACGTTAACCTATGCGCGCCGCCAGTTTACCTCTTCACGTTTCATGGTATAGATGCGGTTGTAGCTAACTACAAGAAACTTTCTCCGTTGGTACATTAATTTCATAGTAAGTTATATATATATTTGTATTTTTTCTTAAATTCCTGACTTTTAAGTACATTTTGACATTTCTCCCTGACGCAGATTTAAACACTAAATTCCCTGACATGTCAGGGAAAATCCTGACGAATGGCAACCCTACAGTAGTTGTCATAACTATTTCACCACACAACACCACAAAGCAAAGCATAAATGTGATTTATAAATGTAAAGCCATTCTGTTATAACTGTAACAAAATCTATACAGTGTGACAAAATTGTGTGGCTATTTTGTAAGGATACTATGGCACCACCCATTATGTACTGTATTCACAATCACATGTTATTTTTTTGTAGGACAAACATCAACACAAGAACATGATACATTTTTTGATTTATTGGGAACGAAAGTGAACAAGACAAAAGCAGAAAGGCAATGGTGGAGTCCATAAAAAGACAATAGTGGAAAGATACAGCAACCAAATGAAAAATATCATATCAGTATTCACACAATAGAACACGAAACACACAAAACAGTGATAAAATGATAACTGATGTGGTGCCTGTGTTTTAATTAGGCACCATGGTGCTGTAAATTTATTCATGTTGTTGTGTCCTTCCGCCTTTTGCCCAGTACTCATTGGTGTAGGTTCATATATATATGTCTTTTTCAAATGTGTAAAGAATAAAATTTACGACAGACTTCATCAAACATAGAAGCAAGGAGGATATTAACATTTTTTAAAAATTAAGTAAAAGGTCTGTTGTACATTATGACATATAGCATTACCATCATTCTCTTGATAGTGTCAAAAGATTTGCAACCAAAAATACATGTTTTTACTTGAATGAATGAAACCAAAAATTTACCTGAATAAATTGTCTTTTATACAGTGTTGTTGCAACTTTGCTTTAAATTTGTGATGAGGCGGTTAACCTTGAGACTCATTAGCAAACATTAATGTAAACCCATTACGATTGCGCGCATTGCAGTGTACAGGGTTTAGATCGTTTTCCCATGCTGTGTTAACCTGGGTCTAGGTTACAACATTTCCACATATTGTTACTTCACACCAAGTAGAAAGTTGAAAGTTGAAAGACGCTTATATGACAGAATGGAAAAAAGGCACACAACATTTGTGTGTTGATTTCAGTTAAAGAAGCAGTATAGAACCTAAAGAACCTATAAGTTTTTGAAATCAAGGTAAACTTACAAAAGTTATGTTCTTACACAACCACTAACAATTCAGATACTTTGTCAGGTCACATCTTATACAACAGAATCAGCTTCAATCATGTTTCTGGTCGCCACCATGGTAATCCTCCATAAGTCGAAACACAGCGGAGATCGTGTTCCGGTTCAAATCAGCTTGTCACTGGCTCTTTTGCTTTTCCATGTTGTCAACATATCACACGACCTTGCAGTCTTGCATGAGGTTTCATGTGCAATTCACACAGCAGCCAATCAATACCTTTTGTTATTCTCATGTACAAACCAACATAGTGTGTGAGGTAAACTAGATGGTACAGTTTAACACAAAGCAATGTTTGCTTGAAGGTAAATGTGATCCTTTACTTATTCACATGAATTGCTTTTTAGGAATGTGGTTCCTGGTCGATGGAATTAGCCTTTCCATGGCAACATCGTTTCCAGTTCAGTTCCGAATTCAAAATTCGTCAAACCGTTTCAAAGTCTTCATGCTGATTGGTTGGATCATTCCCATTGTTATAGTGGGAATATCCATTGCCGTGGGGTTTCCTCTCGGTATATACATGAAGCCCCAACCGTTGTACGAGCAATGTAACAAATATATTCAGGTTCTCAAGTATGACAGATGCTGGTTGGCCCCCGGTACACCAGTCTTCCATGCAGCGGTCGTTGTTCCTCTCGCTCTTGTCCTCCTAACCAACTTGATCATTGTCAAGAAAACCACACCCGTGATGCTGTACTCGAAAAATATGCGGAACAGAGGAGAAGATCCAGGGACAGGAGATGCGTTGAGAGCAGGAAAGTCTTTTATTTTGCTCTCACTTATGCTTGGTGGAACTTGGGTTTTGGCTTTCTTTACAGGTAAAATATGTTTGTGTGTGTGAACTTCATTATCATCAACTGGTTAAAAATTAAAATGTTTTTTTAGGAGTCGGAAACGAGATTTCGAACGAGGTGTTCATATACATCCACAGTTTGGTGAACGGATCGCAAGGAAATCGTCGTCTTCCTGTTGTACTGCGTCATGGATGACGACATTAGGCAGGAAATGCTGACGTGGAAGTGTAACGCTGATGTCAGGTCTCAGCAGCAGGGAAATGAGGAAAACGCCGAATGAATTGTAAATTCTACATTGACATGTAGTTTACTTTTATACCGATTGAGTTCAATCATGTTTTTTCGTGCATTTATCAACTGGTTGAGTTTAATTAAGTATATGTCGCTTTGAACAAACAGCTCAATAAGTTTGGTTTGATATATTTTGCGATGATAGTTTCCAGTATCTTCACACGTGTTCATGCTATTTTTATTGTCTTGTTAGCTGAGTTTGCATTAAGAAGTGTGAAAAATTACTAAACCACATAGAACACTTGTGATAGAACAAAAGCCTGAAAATGATGAATGTGCATGCTGAATTAAAATCTCACCTGATGTGATGCTTTGCATTGCCCTCTATCTCTTTAATCTAAAAAAAAAAGGAAATAACTTTTGGTAAGTGCAAATACAGTGTGCATTTGTGTTTTGTTTTACTGTGTTCTTTGTATGCTCTTTTATAATCCTTCATAAGATTGGCATATGTCACATGAAACGTTTCCTCACCAGACTGTTTGTGGAATAGTATTGAAACAAATTTTTAATTAGCTTACAAAAAATCCTTTCTCATCTGGCGCACTTGTTGTGAGGGCAATTTAAAACAATGTCCTACCAATCGGAACTTTATTGTCGTTTTTAAACATCAACCATAATACCACGTCCACAATATTTTGAATGGCCGCTTGTTAATAAATATGTGGTGGGTGTTCTTACGAGATGTGTTGATTTGAAAGTTAATTTACTCTGAGTATAAGGTATTGTTTCAAACACAGCTTAAAAAATACTACTAGAAAAAAGTTAAATCTTTAATACAGAAGAAAAGTAGGCCTAATAGGAAAATCTTGGAATTAAGGTAGAAAGTGACACAGCTGCAGTTTTGCAAACAGTGGTTAAAATTTACTTTGATGCATCACAAAATGAAACACAAGGAGGAGAATGGCAAATGATTTTAAACGCGAAATCTTTTTTCAAAAACTAAAGTACACACTGGGTTGTTTCATTCACAGTCACAGCATGCGGTATTAGCCAGCCAAACTAGAACAGTTTCAAAATTGATATGAGACTTTACATGGATTGCATCAATCAATAACCTTGATAACTTCCTAATAGGTAACAGCACACTGCACTTTCATGGCAAACGTTAGTATAACGGTAAACGTTCTTTCAAACAATTTTTTTTGTCATCAGCAGCGAGGAAGTGTCGCACTTTTGTATATCGCCACCGCGTATGTGATGATTTACATGAAATCCCACAAAGGAGCGTTGGTGAAATCGAAGAACCATCAGATCAGAAACATGCAGAAGAAAATCCCAGTTCTCATAGCAACTGACTTCTGTTGTTGGTTACCGATTTGTATCATGACCTTCGTGAGCATGTCAGGTCACATTTTCACTCCAGACTCTTCAGCGATCGTTCTTCTTCCCATCAAAAACTCACTGAACACGATAATCTACATTAACATCCCACATACCATCTGCACGAAATTAAGAATATAAAGTTGGATAAATTAAGTTTCGCGTATCGCAGTTTTTTTCGACTCTCTATTTTATATGGTTATTTAAAATACAGGAACCTCAAAAAATTGATCCAGTTTTGCCAGGTTGCCACAAACTATTTATCTCATTGATAGGGTGCCGTAAGGTCAAAAAGGTAGGGAACCACTGATCTACACCAACATCCCACAGACCATCCACAAAAAAATAAAGAAATTGAAAGATCGTGCCAGTTTGGCCACAAGAAAGAATTTAATTGCTTCTAGCGAAGAGCAACCATGCGCTGCAGGGAATTTGAAACGTTCAAAAGTCTTATTTAAACAGCACTTCCACTCTACACTGGTTTACGACAGAAAATATTTACAAATATGTGTGGTGATTTGAAATGTCAATTTCCAACGTTAGGTACATCTGACTTACCTGTTCGTTCATTTTTCATTTATGTACATTTGTGAATGCCGCTTGTACCGAGCCCACAAAAATATGACCAGTCGAAACCGCTATTGAACAGGTTTAAGTTTCTGGATAGTGTGATTTTACAACTAAGTTATGTCCAATTATAATAAGTGCATCAATTATAATATTTGTATGAGTAAATGGAACAGCCCAAAAGTTTTAAGTAGCTAAAGGCTACAAATGCTGTGAGAATTATTAAAAATAGCTGTGTGTACAAATTTAGAAATTCTATGTATTCATAAACATACGGTGTTTCCTGCATCCATAAATACAATGATAAAAACATCACCATTATTATTACAAAAAAATACGCTGCAATCTTAAAGGTATGGTCACTTTGTGGAGTCCACAGCAAGGGGCCAGAAGTATAAGTAATTCAACGTAAAAAACCGCCGCACTAAGCAGGAGTAGCTAACACAACTTTCATGTGGACAATACAAAACACGTGGTCTTAGGAACATAGCACATATTCATTTGTCGTACTCTATTTTATGTTTTAGAAGCGTGAATTCGTCCAAACATGTAAAATGTATGTTGCTTTTGAAGCTGTTGTTTTTTAATTAGGACCGCGAATTTAATGCTCTACAAATCAACTTTGCCATTTCGTATCTAAGTAGTCATTGATACTCTATAGAATCAAAACGACGTAAATAATCGTCAACTGTCATGAACTACCTCTTATCGTGCACTGCATCATCTTGTCACAGTGCACGAAATACTAAGCTTGTGCCGCTTAAATTAAACTGGTCATAAGTGCGATAATAGATTAAGCTGTAGCCTATATAGAATGATATTTAGCTGTGTCTGTTATGTGGCAAAGAATTATTCCTTGTTGTTTGTGCGAGTGTCAGTTGGTTTTTAGTGTTTGTTTGTAGTTTTTTGTTACATTTCAGTAAATGTTGTGATGGTGAGATAATGGTGATTCGGCATTGATGTTGTATCAAATACGTACATGAGGTCAAAACGAACGTTTTTTTGCATACAAACGAAACAGCTAGTATTTCTATATTGTGTGCTCTAAATCAAAATCAACTGCGATTGTAACAAGGATGGATCGACGATTTTGGGTTTGCTGTGTTATTTTGTGTCTCTCCATCATCAAAGGCTGCTATGCTCAAAGTTTGTTGCAACACAGTTTTGTTGTTTTCTGGATTACGAAACTATATGAACTATATTTTAACCTTAATTTGGTTTAAATCTTTGACAATCATTTAAATAACTGAAGATAAAATAAAACTTTTATTTTTGACATGTCAGCGTGATAAAATAACTCCTAATTTAATAACATCAAAAGTTATTTTGATCCAAAGAAATTATGTAATTCATTAACATTTAATACTTAACGTATGTGCAGGGACTCGGACATGTTTATCTGGTTCCTCGACATCAGTGAATGTATCAGTTCAATTACCCCGATCCTGTGATAATAATACTTTGAAACTTATTGATGGAGGTAAGTTATTTGTATCCTGGAAATGCGTGGCGTACCTAGATCAAATTTCTTCAGCCAACGTCCTATGCAACCCATTGTTACGGGATAGGAAACAACAAAGTGAATCAACAAAGTACTGCGTATTCCTGTATTATTATTAAAAAGTCAAAAGAGGGTGTTTGTTGTTTAAACTTGACCATAAACTAATTCGTGACATTAACACTGTTGAAAAACACTGAAAACCATTTGCAAGGTAACACAAACAAAATAAACGTATTGGTAACTGTTGTTCGGAATCGTTCACCAATTTTCGAAACTAAATACCCATAATATTGAAAGTCGACAATTGTATACAAAGTGTGATTTTGTAATCATGCATTTTGATAAATTTTGTTTTTCAGAAAAGACAGATACAGCTATAAAGGTTTCAGGTAAAATAATATTTGAAAATTCGGAAATAAGTTGCATTTTGAGATTTTAATCTTAAATTTATTAGTTATATGATGGTTATGTGATTTTTTCCTGAAAAAACATTGTTTCAAATAAGATTTTTACTTATATGTATAATTTATTAGCTGAAAAAGATTGATTTTGGATTGCAGTTTACATAGACCAATGCTGCTACACATATTTTGTAGCAGTTTGCCACGAAGCAAGTGTCTTTCGTTTGGGTAAGCGTGCAAAAACATATGGAAGTTTTCCATTTGGTTGTTTAGTAAAATATTGTGGCATAATACATTTATTCAATGTTTTATTCAACGATACAAACAAATAGCCAAAACCTAGCATCATAGTTGATAATTACAGAAATTGTGTGCGGATGTACTTTAGTGTATCACCACAGGTGACGAATAGATTACAAACCTCATGTGTGGTGTTTTTTAGCGTATTCCGGGATAAGCGATTGCAAAATCAAAAACATTGAAAATTGGATACAAGTGAACCATAACCTCTACCAGAGCTTTAAAGTCAATGCCATTTTAAAGAACGGAAGTAGTAAGTAACCTGGTTACTGTTTATGCAACATTTTTTTCCAATGTTATCAGTCGAACAGTTGATCAAGTTAAAACGTTTCATGGCTAAACCTTCTCACAGAAATGCTATTAAATCAATGAAAAGTCAGAGTCACGTTCTTTCATTTGAACCAAAAACACAAAACATATAGTGCGTTAGTGTCATGGTTAAACGATTTTTAATCACCGTTATTCACTAACAATTTGTTTGGTTGCAGCTTCAATAGAATTTACTGTGGTACCATGCAACGATACAGGTATGTAAACAATACGTAAAAAAGCCGATATAGTTTACGCCCATAGCACCACACTGTAAGTTATGGCCACTAAAAAGGTTTTCATCTGTACATGCGACAATAATTTTACTGCTAAAAAATAAATATTTTTGTTATGTAGCATTTAGATGTAAGTTATAGTCAGTCGATGAACTGGCCTTTGACCTCTGCAGTATCTTGCATTCACACTGCGGTTTGTATGGGTCATGTGACAAACGCTTTGTTTCCAGCAACCTGCACAAAGAAAACCACAGCCATAATCCCGACTACTGCTGACAACGTTACCACCATGACAACAAATGGTAACCAAACAAATAAGAAAATCAAGGGTAACTTAATTTCAAAAGATCTTTATTCCATAGTATTTAACCAAACACACCAACTCTAATTTCAAACATGTTTTTGCATATTGCTCTAATCATGCAGCAACCACTTTGGACAAAACCACGATCAAGACCCCGACTCACAAAGTTTCGGCCACGACAGAGAAACTAACAAGTAAAACATAATAATCATTCTGCAATACGTAAAGTTTTGACATCATTGTATTGAACTAAACTCAGTCTCACTAATCTTACACACAATCTATACATATTGTGCTAATTTCCAGCAAATATTTCGGACATAACCACCATCAGGGACCAGACTATGACTGGCAAGGTGTCAATCACGAAAAAAATACGTATAGTACGAAAATAATATTATTTCGGTAATAAGTATTGTTTTTAAATCACAATATATAAACAAATACGGTATATTTAATTTTACACACAATCTGTGCATATTGTTGTTAACTTCCAGCAACCAATTTGGACAGAGCGAACCCGATTACTACTGACAAGGTTTCAACCAGGACCGAAGAACCAAGCGGTAAACAAAAAAACTAATTTCAGGAATAGCTAAGATTTTTAGGTTTCAATTGCTATCTTATTAAACCAGAGTATATTGGAAAACAGATAGTAGAACTTTCGTGGCGGGGCACCGTTCCCATTGACATGTAAGGCTAGGTTAGCACCCAAATAGCATCAAAATATTCTCAGTGTTTATAGGTTATAACACTTGCGCATGACTTCGTTGAAGGATGTTATAATCGAAATCGAAAGAATTTTCAGAATTGTCTTCCTCTGATTCCGACATTTGCTAATGTAAAGCACGTCTACATTTATACAATGTGTAACTTTGTAGATAGTGAGGCCTCACTAGAAACTGAAGTCGCAAGCCTGAACCCAGCTAATCCGAATGATTTAGAAGAGATTGAAAGTTTGCTAGAGAACGTTGCAAGGAACATAACCGAAGCACAAAATGTCACTGAAGACCACAGCAACGGCCATTTACACATCGAACTTGTAAAACAGAATAAGAGTGAATACAATGCTAAACTCAAGCTTGGAACCACTCGCATCGACTTCACGCTGCAAACAAAAGGGATTAGACAACTCGTGGTTGCTGTGTTTGTCTTCGAGATCAATACGACAAAAACTGTAGAAACTCTGGCCGAATCCGGTTTTCTCACCATAACCCGGTACATAACTACACTGAACACAACCTATATCGCTATTGTTGGGTGGAATGTCAACAATTTTTCGACTTCACTTCGAGATGGAGAAGAAAACAATCAACTTCCTGGAAAGGCAAGCTTTGTCGGAACTTCAACTTCACCAGAATCCGTCTACAAGGAGATCGAAGAAGAAAAGAAAAACAAACGAAACCTGAAGATCAACAAACTGGAGCCAATCTGTCTCTTCTATGACAGAGTAGAAAAAAAGTATTCTGATCGTGGTTGCGTCACAATGACTGATGACGTAACAGGCAACGTCTTGTGCAAGTGCAATCATCTCACACTTTTCACCGTTCTACTTGCCGTCCAATCTACCAATATACCATTTGGCATCAAGGTAAACATACAAATGTTATATTCTTACACAACCACTAACAATTCATTTTTTTTCCAGGTCACATCTTATACAACAGAATCAGCTTCAATCATGTTTCTGGTCGCCACGATGGTAATCCTCCATAAGTCGAAACACAGTGGAGATCGTGTTCCGGTTCAAATCAACTTGTCACTGGTTCTATTGCTTTTTCATGTTGTCAACATATCACACGACATTGCAGTCTTGCATGAGGTTTCATGTGCAATTCACACAGCAGCCAATCAATACCTTTTGCTATGCTCAGGTACAAAACAACATAGTTTGTGAGGTAAACTAGATGTTATAGTTTAACAAAAAGCAATGTTTGCTTGAAGGTAAATACGATCCCTTACGTATTCACTTGAATTGCTTTTTAGGAATGTGGTTCCTGGTCGAAGGAATTCGCCTTTTCATGGCAACATCGTTTCCAATTAAGTTCCGAACTCAAAATTCGTCAAACCGTTTCAAAGTCTTCATGCTGATTGGTTGGATTATTCCCATTGTTATAATGGGGATATCTACCGCCGTGGGGTTTTCCCTCGGTATATACATGAAGCCCCAACCGTTGTACGAGCAATGTAACAAATATATTCAGGTTCTCAAGTACGACAGATGTTGGTTGGCTCCCGGTACACCAGTCTTCTATGCAGCGGTCGTTGTTCCTCTCGCCCTTGTCCTCCTAACCAACTTGGTGATTGTCATGAAAACCACACACGTGATGTTGTACTCCAAAAAGTTGCGGAACAGAGGAGAAGATCCAGGGACAGGGTATGCGTTGAGAGCAGCAAAGTCTTTTATCTTGCTCTCACTTATGCTTGGTGGAACTTGGGTTTTGGCTTTCTTTACAGGTATAATATGTTTGTGTTTGTGAACTTTATTATTATCAAGTGGTCAAAAATGAACTTGTTTTTCAGGAGTGGGGAATGAGATTTCGAACGAGGTGTTCATGTACATTCACAGCTTAGTGAATGGATCGCAGGGAATTGTCGTCTTCCTGTTGTACTGCGTCATGAATGACGACATTAGACAGGAAATGCTGACGTGTAAGTGTAACGCTGATGTCAAGTCTCAGCAGCAGGCAAATGAGGGAAACGCCGAATGAATTGTAAATTCTGCATGAAATTAGGGTGACAGTTTGAACAGTATTTTATATATCTATATGCGTATGGAAACAAC
This sequence comes from Phallusia mammillata, assembly GCF_965637545.1. Lineage (NCBI taxonomy): Eukaryota > Metazoa > Chordata > Ascidiacea > Phlebobranchia > Ascidiidae > Phallusia > Phallusia mammillata. The sequence continues at coordinate 5,508,756 of NC_137252.1, forward strand.
ATTTCTCGTGTCTTATTTTGAATCGTTTAAATTGAAAATTGGATTAGACTGCAGTTGGTAAATTGTAGAACGTTGTAAAGTAGAAGATATGGCTTTTATCAGTTCTTCTTCACATGTACTTACTTTACACTAATTGACATAAATCGTGTTTGTTCGTGTATTTCTCAACTAGTGGAGTGCAATTAAGTATATGTCGCTTTCTTCAAACAGCTGTATTTTGCGATGCTAGTTTCCAGTATATTCACACGTTTTCATGCTATTTGTATTGTCTTATTAGCTGAGTTTGCATTAAAAAGTGTGAAAAAGTACTAAACCACATAAAACACTTGTGATAGAACAAAAGCCAAAAAATGATGAATGTTCATGCTGAATTAAAATCTCTCCTGATGTAATGCTTTGCTTTGCCCTCTATCTCTTTAACCTTAAAAAAACGAAATAACTTGTGGTTAGTGCAAATACAGTGTGCATTTGTGTTTTGTTTTACTGTGTTTTTTGTGTGCTCTTTTATAATCCTTCATAAGATTGGCATATGTTCCATGAAACGTTTCCTCACCGGACTGTTTGTGGAATAGTACTGAAACAAATTTTTAATTAGCTTACAAAAAATCCTTTCTCATCTGGCGCGCTTGTTGTGAGGGCAATTTAAAACAATGTCCAACCAATCGGAACTTTTTTGTCGTTTTTAAACATCAACCATAATACCACGTCCACAATATTTTGAATGCCGCTTGTTAATAAATGTGTGTGGAGTGTTCTTACGAGATGGGTTGATTTAAAAGTTAGTTTACTCTGAGTGTACGGTATTATTTCAAACACAGCTTAAAAATACTACTAGATAAAAGTTAAATCTTTAGTACAGAAGAAAAGTAGGCCTAATAGGAAAATCTTTAAGTTAAGGTAGAACGTGACACAGCCAGAGGCGTAGGCAGCCAAAAGTTTTGGGAAAGGCCAAATAATTTGTTGTTCGATACCACTTTTTGCTAACGCTTGGCGCAAGGCGTGTTTTCACCAAGCACGTGTCTTGCCAAACTGTGGTTTGACAGGACAGCCAAACGCTTTATTTACTGATTTATTTAATGTCTGCATCAATATGAAAAAAAGACATGGCTTTCAGCTTACAACTTGGCGACAACAGTCATTTTTAGTAAATTATATATTCCTTTGATAGTTGAGAGGCGAAATCACAATAATGAAGGACGAAACTACACTAAATTGAAGTTTCTCAATAAACCACTTTATAAAATTTGGGAGGGGCCAAGGCCCTTTTGGCCCCTCCCTGGCTACGCCACTGGACACATCTGCAGTTTTGCAAAAACTGATTACAGATAAACTTGATACATCACAAAATTGAAGCACAAGGAAAAGCATGACAAATGATTTTAAACGCGCCTTTAAAAAAATGAAATAGACACTGGGTTGTTGTAACACTCACAGTCAGAGCATTGTATGCAGGATCAGCCAGGCCAACTTAAAACAGTTATGTAATTAATATAAAGCTTTGCATGATTTGCAGCAAACAATAACCTTGATAACTTCCTTTTTAGTATTAGCACACTGCACTTTCATGGCAAACGTAAGTATAACGTTGATTGTTCTGTCAAGTGAAATGTTTGTCAACAGTAACGAGAAATCAAATGTCAATGTGAAGTCATCAATTGTGATTACGTATAACTTTGTCGCACTTTTGTACATCGCTATGTGATGATTTACATGAAATCCCTCAAAAGAGGGTTGGTGAATACGAAGAACCATCAGATCCAGAGTATGAAGAAGAAAATTACAGTTCTCATAGCAACTGACTTCTGTTGTTGGTTGTCAATTTGCATCATGACTTTCATGAGCATTTCACGTCACATTATAACTCCAGTCTCTTCAGCGATCGTCCTTCTTCCCATCAAAAACTCACTTAATCCAATAATCTACATTAACATCCCACATACCATCTACACGAATAGAAGGAATATAAAGTTGGCTAAATTAAGTTTCGCGTCTCGCAGTTATTTCCGGCTCCTTATTTCATACAGTTATTTGAAATACAGGAGCCTCAAAAAATTAATCCAGCTTTGCCAGGGTGCCGCAAACTTTTTATCTCATTGATAGGGTGCCGTAAGGTCAAAACGGTTGGGAACCACTGATCTTCACCAACATCCCACAAACCATTTTATAAAAGATGGAGAAATTGAAAGGTCGTGCCAGTTTGGCCACAAGAAAGAATTTAATTGCTTCTAGTGAAGAGCAACCATGCGCTGCAGGGATTTCAAGAAGTTCGCAATCTTATTCAAACAGCCCTTCCCCTCTAAACTGGTTACGACAGAAAATATTCACAAACATGTGTAGCGATTTGAAATGTCTATTTCCAACGTTAGGTGCATCTGACTTACCTGTCATTTTCCATTTATGTACATTTGTAAATGCCGGTTGTACCGAGTCCACAAAAACATGACCAGTCGGAAGCGGTATTAAACAAGTTTGAGCTTCTGGATTGTGTGATTTTACAACTATGTCCAATTATAATAAGTGCATCAATTATAATATTTGTATGAGTAAATTGAACAGCCCAAAAGTTTTAAGTATTTAAAGGCTACAGATGTTGTGAGAATTATCAAAAATAACTCTGTGTACAAATTTAGAGATTCTATGCACTTATAAACATACGGTGTTTACTGCTTCCATAAATACAATGATAAAAACATCACCAGTATTATTACAAAAAATACGCTGCAATCTTGAAGGTATAGTCACTTTGTGGAGTCCACAGCATGGGACCAGAAGTATAAGTAATTAAATATAAAAACCGCCGCACTAAACCTGTGGTCTCAAGACCATGCCACATATACCTTTTTTGAACACCATTTTAAGTTTAAAATGTATATTGCTTTTGAAGCAGTTGTTGACGACTTTGAATTAGGGCCGCAAATAAGTCCATAAAAAACCACATTGCCATGACGTATCTTAGTAGTCATTGATACTCTATGGAATCAAAACGACGTAAATAATTGTCAACAGTCATGAACCTTTCCTACATCTAATCGTGCACTGCATCCTGTCATAAAGCAAGAAATACTGAGCTTGTTCCGTTCAAATTAAACTGGTTATGTGTGATAATAGATTGAGCTGTATGGAAAGATATTTAGCTGTGTCTGTTATCTGGCAAAAAGATATTCCTTGTTGCCTGTGCGGGTGATAGTTGTTAAATGTTGTTTCTGATTGATGATATAGTCAGTTGGATTTTAGTGCTTGTTTGTAGTTTTGTGTTACATTTCAGTAAATGTTGTGATGGCGAGATAATGGTGTTTAGGCATTGATGTTGTATCAAATACGTACATGAGGTCAAAACGAACGTTTATTTTGCATATGAACAAAACAGCTAGTATTTCTATATTGTGTGCTCTAAATCAAAATCAACTGCGATTATTACAAGGATGTATCGACGATTTTGGGTTTGCTGTGTTATTCTGTGTCTCTCCATCATCAAAGGCTGTTTTGCTCAATGTTTGTTGCAACACAGTTTGTTGTTTTCTGGATTACGAAACTATATGAACTATACTGTAACCCTTAATTTGTTTCAAATCCGCTTTGACATTCAATACATAACTAAAGATAAAATAAAACTTTTGTTCTCGACACGCCAGCGTGATAAAATAACTCCGAATTTTACGACTTCAATAGCTATTTAGATCCGAGGAAGTTATGGACATTTAATACTTAACGTATGTGCAGGGACTCGGACATGCTTTACTGGCAACATGACATCACTGAATGCATCAATTCAATCACCCCGATTCTGTGCTCATAATACTTTGAAACTTATTGATGGAGGTAAGTCATTTGTATCCTGGAAATGCGTGGCGTACTTAATCAAATTTATTCGATCGACGTCCTTTGCAACCCATTGTTACGGGATAGGAAGTAACAAAGTAAATCAACAAAGTACTGCGTATTACTGTATTATTATTTAAAAAGTAAAAAGAGGGTGTAGGTTGTTTATACTTTACCATGAACTAATTCGTGACATTAACACTGTTGAAAAACACTGAAAACCATTTACAAGGTAACACAAACAAAATCTGTATTAAACATTTTGGTAACTGTTGATCGGAATCATTCACCATTCTTAGAAAATAAATAAATACAAAATATTAAGTTAATTTCGTTTTACTACTTGCATCCCAATATTTTTAAAAGTCGACAATTTGGATTTAGTAAATGTGCATTATAATGAAATTTGTTTTTAGGTCAGACATCTACAGCTATAACGGTTGCAGGTAAAATAATATTTAAAAATTCGGAACAAAGTGGCATTCGGAGTTTTTAATATTGAATCTATTAATTACTATTTGTTGGTTATGTGAATTTTTCCTGAATAACCGCTGTTTTACATAAGAGTGTATCTTGAATTGTATTAATTATCTATGTATAATTATTTAATTTAATAAGATTGATTTTGGATTGCAGTTATCAACGAGGAATGCTGCTACTCATATACTAAAGGAGCTTGCCGCGATGCAACCGTCTATCGTTTGTGTAAGTGTACAAAAAACGATGTGGTATTTGTTATTTGATTGTTATCAAAAAACTATTGTGGCAAAAGACATACCTTTTATTCAACGATACAAAAAAAACCCTTGATTTCTATCTAACATTACAGTTGATTATTATTAGGAAATTACTTGCTGATATATGTTAATGTACCAACACAGGTGACGAATAGTTTTAAAACCTAATGTGTGGTGTTTTTTAGCTTTTGCCGGGGGCAGCGGTTGCAAAATCAAAAACATTAAAAATTGGAACCAAGTGAACCATAACCTCTACCAACGGTTTAAAGTCGATGCCATAGTTGATAACGGAGATAGTAAGTACCCTTGCTCATGTTTATGCAAACGAAAAAATCTGACGAATGTTAAGCAAGTCAAAACTTTTCCCGTTAAAAAATCAATTTAAAGTCAGAGTTACCTTCACCTAAGTTTTAAAAAAATCAGAAAGTAAATGTGACAAATAGTGCAATATGAGAAAATGCGATAGTTTCATGGTAAAAAATTGATAATTAACATTTTTAACTAACATGGTTTTGTTTGCAGCTGCTTTAGAGTTTACTGTGTTACCGTGCAACGATGCAGGTATGTAATAAATAAGTAAAACTGTGATCATTTAATACTCATGCAACAGGTACTTTAGGTAAGGCCCACAAAAACTTTCTCACTTGCATGTGTAAAAACAATTTGAGTCGTTTCATACAATATTGTGTAAAACAGTGACTCTAAATCAGGGGCCGCAACCGGCCCGCAAGCAACTTTTGAGCGGTCCGCGACGGAATGCGTGTGTTAAAGCCTATTTTTATACCAAGGGTTGTTACATTAAACGTTGATGGTTATTAGTTTATTACTAAGAAGAGGCATTGTTACGTACAAAAAAAATCATTGTGTGTTTGAGTTTGCCTAGCACCGCTATGTTATTGCATAATCATCGTGGCGACCCGCCGCCGCATTATATGACTACTTTTTGGTCCGCACATGCAAAAAGGTTGCCTACCTATGCTCTACATCGATAATTCGCGACCCCCTAAACTCCCCCAAAATATAGTCTATTTTTTTACATTATAGGGAGCTATGTAAATCCAATAAAATAGTCAACTGGACATGAACATTCTTTGAAACCTTGAAATGCTTAATACACCTGAATTGTGTGAAATTTCTAATTATTTTCAGTAACTTGTTCTGATGAGACTAGTACCGCGGCCATAACTTCCACCACAGAATCAACGTCTGTACCTTCCCAAATCCATTATCTTAACCACAGCCTCAACGCAACTGTCCCACCTGGGTATAACTGTACCCCAATAATTTTTTCAACCACCCTATCCCTCAATCCAAGCACCCCCACAATGAACCTATCTTCAAAAACCGTGTCCCCAATAACCCCTACTGTGTCCTCAACAACCCCTACTAAAATCCAAACTACCCAAGCCGTTAGTCTGGCAGAGTCATCTACTCAATCCGTCTTTCCAATTAACACCACCGCATCTGAAGTTAGTACAAACGAGAAAAAACAGACCGCGCAGCAGGAAGGTAACTGTTTTTGTTACTTTGCTAAGTGCTGGCTGCTCTACAGTTTTTAAACCAGAAGTGCTAAGTATGTAAATTGTGTTTCAGAACTTCAAGACACGATAAACGAGGTTCTTGGTGAATTTGTCTTGCCCAATGTGACACAATCAAAAGCAGAAGCGCTAGCAAACTTGCAACAGTTTGACGAGTTTATAGTGAACTTGACTATCAACAATGCTGGCAACACAACAACCAAGTTATCGGTCCCTGGCATCGCTGAAATGGAATTCGGACAAATCCCTGAAGTCAATCACATTTTTACCACCAAACTTGATGGATCAACTCAGCTACTAGAATTCAGTAGCATTGAGGGTCGTCGGAAGAGATCACCTTCTCTTATTGTGTTTGTTTTCAAGCAGTTCATATTTGAGCTTAGCAAGCTGCGACCGTTCTACGTTTTTCGCGACACAACCAGCTCCTTCTGGCAGATTGCAAACCACACATCGATTCATCCAAGCACCGCCGCACCTTACCTAGGAATTCAAGCATACAAGTTGCTTGATGGATCCCCAATCCACGTCAATGTAAAATTCAGTGTAAACGTGACAGGTAAGTCTAACAGTTTTCATTATACACCAAAGTAGATGTCGTTAATTAGCTTCGCAGCATAGTAATCTGCTGTTGTCGTTAACGGCATGCGGGATCATGTTACAAAATATCAGGACGCCTAGAGCGGAAATATTTGTCACTGCCAGTCAGTGTTAGCTGCCAGCTATTTAAGAGACCTTTCTGATTAAAATACCGACTTGACGTTTATTCACATACACAATTCAACATTCAAACATGACAATCCAGCCTTACTGTTCTATAACATCGCTAATGAGCAAATTAAAATAAATTGTTACAACATTGCTGCATATAGCCGATTTTTGTAACACCCAACAATCATAAGAAATGCATGCCCATGTCGAGTCATAGAGTTTGTTTGGCAAAACAAATGCAAAACATCTGAAATGGTAGCATGTTGTGTCAATAATATGTAACTTGGTTTGCAGTTGACTCGACGTTGGAGAAAGAAGCACCACGAAAGTTGTTCGACGTTTACAGATCGTGGTACAAGATATCGTCGTTTCAGTTCATCTGCTTACGTCTGGATTATAATGCCAGTCGTTTCACACGCGATGGTTGCATGGGAAAGTCAGTTTACGGGATGGTGACGTGTTCGTGTGATCAACCTGGTTTCTTCACTGTGGCTCCACAAATCGTCGCACAAGTCAGACCCGATGGATTCAGTGTAAGTCGAAGCGTTCAAATGTACTTAAATTATTTTGTGTTTTTTATCCCTAGTTTTTGGGTCAATCTGCCTCAAAAAAACAACCCAGAAAATGTGTTTGTAATTAAAAGCAACAACAACATGCATTATTTTAGGTAATTTTCTTCGGTGGATTAGTAGTAGGTCTTGTCGTTCTCTTTCTCACGTGGATGGCACTTCTCAAGTTCAGTGTACAGGTGGAGTGTGACCGAATTGCAGTGCAAATAATCCTTGTTTGTACCCTCTTTCTTTTCCACATTGTTCTCTTGTTCGAAGGACTGGCAATAAATGGGAAAACACAGTGTGAAGTGGTCACATTTTTCCGTCATTACTTTATGATGACAACCGGTAAGTTTGAAAATATTAACTATTTTTGCTCGTCTAAACATAACTTGCATACCCGGTATAGTCGAACATGCACAATTTTATCAAATTACTTAGCAATTGGGACCGTAATATTTTTTGTGTCAGGACTTCTGGCTCTTGCCGATGGGGCGACGATCCTTACCAACTTGAGTCCTCGATCTCTTCGATTCAAACGTCAAAACCCTGGTCGCCTGCTTCAAATTCAGCTAGCTATATGTTTGGGTATTCCCCTGATCATAGCTGGCGTCACAATTGCCGTCGCGCTTCCACAGGTTGATTACATCTCGATGAGCGAGTACGGGTACGAGCGTTGCTGGATCAAACCCAATTCCATCGCCCTCGTTGCCGGGGTAATCGTGCCCATAGCAACCATCTTTATTGCTTGTTTTTTGCTGGCAATTCTGATCGGTGCCTTTGCTTCCCGAGCAAAGCCAAATTCCACGGACGCAGCTCACCAGGCAACCACCTATGACGCCATGACGGTTCGTGACGTAGATATTGATCACGTGTTCCGAATGTTGGTGGAATACGTGATGACGTGCTTTGCTTTGCTGGTGCCATGGATCAAGTACTTTATACCAGGTTGGTGCCTCACAAACGTTGCTTTAACTTGGTTTGTCTGTTGTAATGCAGCATTTATTGCGTAAAACATCGTGTTTTATTTCCCAATGTTTCTTTATGACTGTCGTTTACGTTTAGGGCATAATAAATTGTTCTTTTTCAATTCACTTGGGTGCTCCGAAATTGTTGTTTTTACACATTTTTTTTCTTTTTAGGAATTCACAACATTGACGTCTCCCTGGCTAATATGTACGTCACTGTGACGTTGATCGGCTTACAAGGGATCTTTGTCTTCATTATCTACGTCATCGTGAGTCCAGATGTGAGACGCGCGTTCTGCGGAAGTGACACAAATTATCCTGAGCGGTACAAGCTCTACTGGTACGGACCAGAGAGAGATCCAGATCCACTTCCCCTTGAAACTTTTGAGGAAAACATTTAAACATTTCCTTGCCTATGACGTGTGTATTACGTCATGTGAGCATAAAACTGTAATGACAGTTTTATATTGATGCTTTAAATACGGATTTTGAAATGTATTTTTCTCTGTGTTATCGTCTGTTAGCAATAACAGAAATTAAATATAAATGGTTGCATTGAAGTTAAAAATTTTTGCGTTAAAGCGATGGTAAACAATGCGAAAGTTTGTAATAAAAGCAAATATGGTTGTTAAATTTCTTTTCTTTTTTTTCCTTTTGTTGTTTACAATTTGATTTACAAACGTACTTCACTGTTTTTTAAGCAACATTAGGTTAACAACTTGACGTTAGTGTTTAATTTGTTGTTGTTTCGTTTGAACTGATTTGCATTACGATTGAAAAGTTAGAAATTTGTTCGGCGTCAAGGGCATCATTTGTCGTTTTTAATTCACCAGCTTAAAATAGTTTATAATGTGTTTTTTACGTGATAATAATTTTCGTTAATGTATATTATTCCCCGAATTTGAAAGACAATATTTTTTAAGACTTGGTTTTGTTTTGACGCTATTCTTTCTCAGTCATACATATACACCATTCTCTTTTATTTAATTGACAAGTTTTATTTTTTCATTTTGGAATTTCGACTTAAGCACGCTTGAGTTTAACAGTTCGGTGATGTAGCAAAGTTTGGTATTTTGGCAATTAAAATCATTTAGGGAGTTCTTAAAAACGTTGAAAAACTAATGTTACCAAGGATTGTGATACTCAGTATCAATACTGACGATGCTGTAATAGCGAAATATATATATCTTTAAAACCAAAGGGTGAACGACTAAGTGATTTGTCGGAACTTACACCAAGGATTGTGGTTTCTGTGTTTGATTTTGGGATAGAGATTTTGCATGTTGTGTTGTCGTTCGTTTTCGTGCAAAGTGCTGCTCAGATTTTATACGATATAATGGATTATAATCGTTAGTATTACATTTTAATGAGACGAAATAAGGTAACAATAAAATAATATTTGTGATTTGTTGAACAACAAAGTGTGGACGTTACATCAAAACCTCATAAAATAGATAACGAGGTGTTTCAAAACTGCAATTCAAAAATGTGAGAGATTGAATTTATTGACGTACGTGACACACATACAGTTAATTAGCTTAGTTAAAACTGAACTTCATGCTAAACACCTACGGCTAAGCAACAATTGTCAACAACAGGAAAATATTCTTTGCAAAAAGCATCTTTTTTGGCAGCTAACTTTCAAGACTTTTTGAGTTTAAGTACCTGACTAGCAAAACAGCATTTCTGGGTTAACACAACTCATGCACCTCAACAGGCAAAGGAATTGAATGCTACAAATGTGACACAGACGGAAATTACACGAAAGAAAAGTACAAGACAGTGATCAATCAAAAAACAAAGTACACGAAACATAATTATACAAAATATTGGGTCACAATGTTGTACAGTGTTCGTGAGGTCACGATATAAAAAACTTATTTTTATGTTTGAATATTCAAAACATCATTACAATGAATGTAATTTTGGAATAAACCACCCTTTTCTAGAACTACCAATGAAGCTGTCTTGACTTTAACTGTCCCTATTGTAAAACAAGGCCAACATATAGTTTGTGCTAAAATACCCGACATCAAACTGAAAGCACCATGACTCAGCACATTTTGGTTGAGAAATAATTAAAATGTGGTTGAAGAAAAACATGTACATGTTGTATTTCACAGCACAACAAAAATATCTCTAAAAACTTAATTATCTGTTACATTGTGCATAATTATTACTTGAAGTGTGTACAAAATAAACAAATACAAGCATACTATTTAGAATCTGCTATTTGAAAAAAATTCATTGAGCTGATTGCAACGACAATCAAAAGGAATAAATTAATACTAATTCGGTCAAATAGAGATTGCAATGAGATGAATTAATTTGTTAAATTCACACTTTTTTATTTTTAAGTGTCATAACGTTTTTACAATACTGTTCTATTAGGCCAAAGTGACAACCGCATTGAAGTCTTGCCGCAATTTGACGAGTTTTGCGAGGGCGATGACTATAATGGCTTCGGTGATCTTGATTTCACGGATGTGCGAAAATATTTTAAGTGGAAACCACTTTGTGTAAGCAATCTGTTAGTTTCAGCACATCAGCTTGTTTTTGTTTCCCAGTTTTGTAGGGAGCAGAACGACATATTATTTGACTCACTGACATACGACATTGTATCATAGGTTGTTTTAAATTTGAACATATTTGATACTGCATGGTGTTGAAATATCAATAATTAAGGTCCCACCGATATGAAATTTACTAAACTTACAGATTAATTTAGAGGCTAATAGGTTACACCAATTAGCAGAATAGAACAACTTTTCTGTATAACAGATGAATAGTAAAGACGTTATGCTTTCTGCCTTGGATGGCTGGATGAAACGGGATCAAGAAAAAAGTAAACGTCAGAACTTGATACAGTGTTGGGAATCAACAGAAAGAAGTTAATATCGTCAATTAATAAAAAGTTAATACCGTCAATTAATAAAAGACAAAAATCGAATCTATTATTGACTAAATTTGCTGATATGCACAAATCTATTATAGACTAAAATTTTAATGTTGAATACAGATAGACAAATCACAGCTAACCCAATCATTTTTATTTAGACCAAAGAAACACAGAAAAAGAGGCAAAAAAGATTTTTACGCGAATAAAAGTGTATGTCTGATAACCCCCGATGAGAAGCAATCATTCAAATAATGGCAGGATGTAAACAATTGTAAAGTGCCAGTACCGACATTGTTATTTGTGTTTATGATGTCATGCACTGTTTTCTAGTAGGTTTCCCAGTTTATTTTTCATGACATACATATATCCGTTACGACGTAAGCTGTTTTTTGGTCCCTGCCATACACTGATTGCATTATGCAATGATCATTTGGCACATAAACTAAGCACAACTGTGGTACTTAATGATTGTGATGTGTCTGTAGGATCATCGAGTCGATGCGGTTATGACTGCTCATTGTGTAGCGCTGTGGAACAACAGCCGCAAGATCACCTTCAAACTTTACAGGAAACAAATCCACTTTTTCACGACCTGACTTGTGAGGACAGTGGCGTCGCAGTCCTTACTTGTAGGTTGTGTGGAGAACAACATGTGGTACGGGCTGATGAACAAACATTAAAGGATAGGTTTAATTACACTGTAACGTTTGTGGAACGTTCCACCGTCAATAGGGACTAGAAAAAGGAGATCGACGCCAAAATAAAGGCTAATTGACCTATGATAGGAAAAGTAAAATTAAGAAAAATAACGATGTGGGTGGGATGAAAAAATCGAAAATTGATGTTTTAGTAAACATTTTTTTCTAGTTTTTGATAATTTGATATTTGGAAATACGTTAACCATAATTGGAAATCAGGCCAATTTTTCCCGTCCGGTTCGTATTTGCTCTTGAACAAACCGGGCTTGTTTCGGGGCTGGCTTTACACTTGGCCACGCTGTGTCACAATTTCACTTTGGTAATTCTTGGTTTTGGGTCTAAACTGGATCATACTTTTGGGTTTCGGGCCGAGTTCGAACTCTAACTTTGCGACCGTCTACTACTGTGACATAAAACTACAAGAACTTGTATGTACTGTAGTAACTTGATTGTGAAGTATAGCTGTGCTTGTGAATATATTGTGTACATGACTTGTATGTAAAATACAATCTGTGTAGCTTATGACATCATTATTTGGATTTCGAAGCTGGGTCTGTTCAGGTAGTACTCCTGCACTTGTGTTGTAGATTTAAGATTTTTTTATAGATTTTTTTAGGGTGTATGATTTATTTCATACAAAAGCCTAATACAAAATTACTACTAAAAAAATCGGTGGAGAAGGACAGTACTAAACTTGTCATGAATTCGGAATGGATGTAGAAACTGACACAGCACCTCTTTTGCAATAACTGATTACAGAGTAACTTTGTGGCATCATGCAATCGCACCACCTTCGGTCAGTGGTTCCCAAACTGTGGGCCATGGCCCAGTACTAGGCCACTAATACATTTTCAATGGGCCACAGAGCCATTTGAACAGATTCTACTGGTTTGTTGTACTGTAGATCTTATGAGGTTTGTGTTGAAAAACATATTATTTGTAAACAATAATTATTTAGCAAAAGTTACATAAGGTTTGGATTTACTTCTTTAAAAGATCATGCAACTTTAAATTTTAAAAAGAAAGATTTGCAGTATGTGGTGAGCCACGAATCGCTACTAAATAGACATTTGGGCCACAGACCGAAAAAGTTTGGAAACCCCTGCTATAGGGGATGCTACATCTGGCGAGCAATTTTGAACCCAAACGCTTTTTATAAAATTGAAAAGGACAACACTGTTTTTAACACAAACGACAAAGCTGCAGAAAATCAGCAAGGTAAACTAAAAGAGAATCGAGACTTTAAAAGGCTACTAGTAATTAATAATCTTGATAACCTTATTTGTCTGTTAATAACACATTACGCCGTTATGTCGAACATGAGAGTGTTATAATTTTTCTCCAACGATATTCTTGTTAATTTGGCTTTATCATTTGAAAGACTCTAGTTATTTCATCTCTCATCTTGTAAGTTGTAAGGCAAATTTGCGATTGTAAAGTATGCTTGTTTCCGTTTACATTGTAAGATTATTTTTTGTATCATAAACAGGCACAAAGTGCTGGCTAACAATTCGGTTTTGCACGTCTTTTATTGACTGTTTCAGTCAGTTTAAAAACACAAAGCTGTCCTCTGGCTTGCAGGTGTGCCAATTCAAGACGTGCACTGTAACCTTACTTCGAACCGGTTTAAATTGCTAAATACGAGAAGTGTTGTGGTCAGAGGCACATGGTGGATCAAGTAAATATTTTTTTCTATTTTGCTGAACGCAAAGGGACGAGGAAAACATTTTCTCAAATCGACTTAAGCTATGAAACCAAGCAAGCTTCGTTGCATCACGAATAAACATCCAACGGTTTAAGGGAAACTAAAGAAAACTGCACAAATTCTTTGTGAATCTGAAACTTCGTGACATTAATATTATCAACGTCAGATCACGTTTCACGCCCCATTGTCAGATCTAAGGAAGTTTGAACTCGTCGTGTGTCTAGTTTCGTATATTTTTGTTGAAATAGGTGAGTTTCTGTTTGAGCAGTGAGCTAGTGAATCGAAGTTGATTATATTTTGACGGCTACCTCGAGAAATATAACTGTAAATTTCCAGTCTATTGCAGATGTTAGAAATGCGCTAAACGTTAGGGATTTATATAAGCCGACGTTTCGACGTCATATACAGGTTGCGTTCATCAGGGTAAATAACAGTGAATGCGCGTGGAACAAGATCAATGATTTATTTCTTTTGACTTACAGCTGTATTTCGGTTGCGTTTCCTCATTTAATTTAAAGCAATAATCGGTTTCTATGCAAAGTTTTAAATCGAGTTCGGTGCAATAATGAACTCACTGATTTCTCATCATATTGGCTAAAATGCAAATCAGATCGGAACGATTTTCATCAATGTTTTATCGCATAATGCAAAGTCAAGTCGGTGACCAAATTGTTCTCACCAACTTTGTGTCAACTTTGTTACCGACGGTTTGATGTCATGTATTTAAATTTTCGCAGATTGAGTGCTGCTCGAGTATAATAATGGCCAAAGTTGGGATCCTGCTATATCTATGCTGTATTTGTATGAAACAAGGTAAGAACCACAGCAGGGTTTCAAATATATTAACAGCTAACCACGGTACATTAGACGAGGGTCTGACAACACATTTTTGCGCGAAGAACGTACAAAAGTCCCAACGTCTTACAACTCCACAAGCGAACATTTGTTTTGTAGTAAGCAACGCTCCTGGTAAGTCACTCTGCAGAGAGGAGGACGGCTACCATCGCTGCGTTGGATCCAACTTGTGTATTCCGCGGTACATGGTTCACGATTATCACCCAGATTGTCCGGGAACTAACAAAAGCGATGAGTACATGGGTTCGTGATTTGTTTTGAATTGTTGATGTGGCATATCTGCACAAGTGCATGAACATTAAATGCAAAGACATTGGGATGGTTTTGCATCGCTTGCAGTGTTTCTTTGTCATACAAGTGCCACACAACAGCAAAACTTTATGCTGCAAAAAAATCAAATATGAAAGTTTGTAACCGGTTTTCAGAAAACTTATCAAATGAATCACTTTATAATAATTTCACACACTATCATTATTTGTCCAAAGATTCCCTCAAATGCAACGACGATGAAATCGTCTGCCGTTTTTCACAAAAGTGCGTACCTCGGCATCTGGTTAACACACCGGAAAGCTGCAAACTTAACGAAATATTGGTTTTACCATGCAGGAATGATTCAGGTAAGATGAGAGCAAAACACATTAAAAGTTATTCACAGTCAACACTCGCGTCTGGAAAAATATTGTGTCAATAAATTGGGCGACTCCATTTTCCATCAGGAGCAAACCAAAACGACTGATATGACTCGATCACTGACGTTTGTTTGTTATAGAGTTCACATGCAAGCGAAGCAGGATTTGTATTCTACGTTGGCTGGTGCAAAACGGAAAGCGTGACTGTGACACGATGGTAGTGAAGGACGGAAGTGACGAAGAAATGAGTCTCGCCTCGTGCGATATCTCAGAATTCTCTTGTTTCAAAAACAACACTGCTCCCCTGCAATGCATTCCAAGAGAATGGGTTCTGGACGGCGTAAATGACTGCACAAATGGACGGGATGAAGTTGACAAGTTGACAAGTTGTCACAATGTCACTGAGTTTCGATGTGAGTCAAATGGGAGATGCTTGGCAAGATATCGAGTATTAGATGGTTTTAACGATTGTCCCAATGCTTCTGATGAGAAGCAAGCTCTCAAATGCAGTCCAGACAAAGAGTTCCAATGCAGCGACAACGGTCGTTGTATTCCTCGCTCGTGGCGAGGCAACACATTCGTGAACTGCAAAGACGGAAGTGACGAAGTTCCGTTGACAATGAGCGACACTTGTGTGGAGGGAGAGTTCCGTTGCAACAACAGCAAGCGATGTATTCCCAACTACTTGTTGTGCGACGGCATGGATCACTGCGGTGACTGCAGCGATGAGATTGAGAGCTGTAACGAGCCGAGGATGATTCGCTGCCCAAATGATCCTGGCACTTGCGTTGTCCGGACTTACTCGTGTGATGAATACTCAGATTGTCCAGGAAGTACCGAGGATGTTAGACAAGTTACCGGTTTTAAATGTAACAAGCAGATCGCTGGACTTGACAATCGCCTTGAATACTGCGTAATTCCACAATGGTCGTTAACAGACGAATATCCAAACTGCCAAGACTCATCCGACTTATGTTTCGTAAACGGAACTTTCACTTGTCACCGCTGTCTGTATTCTGACATCATCATCTCACCAAAACAGTTGTGTGACGGAATTTTCGACTGTCCAGATGTCACAGACGAATGCCTTTGCGCACAGAGTGTCCCAGCATCGGCTTCGTCAAGATATCTGTGTGATAATGTTTGCTACGGAGTCCCTGGAAGCTCACCCTGCATTTTCTGTAGTCAAGGACAAGTTAAATGCGGTTCTGAAAACGTTTGTATTGCCAAGTCGCAAGTTTGTGACGGTAGAGTAGATTGTCCAATCACGAAGCTTGACGAGCTGAATTGTGGGAAACAGACCAAACAGAGCAGCATCAGAAATATTCCTGATTTTCAATGCAACGGCATTAATTCTGAAGCACGAACTTTTGCTACACTTGTTATAAACAAGGACCTTGTTAACTCTTTTGCTCCAGTTCAAGCTAAAAGGTAAGATCAAGTCTTCGAATTAAAAGTTTTTTTGCGCAAAACAGTAAATCGGAAATACAACTTCAGAAAAAAAATAAAAAATTCACTGCGGTACAATTTTGGCTCTTACAAAATATATTTTGCAAAACTTTACAGTTTTAGATTCGATGACAAAACGAAAATGCAAGATAAAATCTTGTGTGCTTTGTACTTTACAGGTGTGATGGTATTGTTGAATGTTCTGTGTTTGAGGATGAATGCAGCGAAAGAGCAAACTGCAGCAACCGACTTCCGATATGCGACCAAATTGCCAGTTTTGACGTAGGTTTTATAATCTCAAAAAATCTTATTTGCAATATCAGATGGTTATTATTTCGATTCTAACTCCAGGAGTTCAATTATTTCGGTTTTGCGTTGCACCCTTTTCCTAATTTGACTCAGTACTTTGTTGTCTTTTGTCACTTGTAAAGACAAAGCACGCACAGTGATCACGGTGTGTATTTGTTTATGATTTCCAGTTTCAAGTTCCTGCAAGTATGATTGGAGGTCAGCAAATATGGTTTGAATTGAGAAGGTGCACTCCGTTGGTGGACGTAATCTTTGGTAAATCGGTTTGCAACGGGATAGACGAATGCAGAGAAGGATACGACGAAACAAATTGTCCCAACCAGTTTAAGTGCAACGCCGGCAAAGTGAACTCTATACTTCAAGGTAATATTTAACGTTTGTGTACCTAAGATTTATTCTGGAGAAGGCAAGAAAGTTTTTTTATTTATTAACTTCGTTAGCAACGCTTTTCTTAACATCGTCAGCAAAACATTTTTTTAATGGTCACACATTTAGAGCAAAAAACTAAACCTCAGTTGTCAAAACATGTCTTTCAAAACTTGTCTGCGAGTAATTCTAACGTACTAACATTTCTTCACTTCAACATTGCGTTTGAAAGTGAGATAATAAATTGAAACAGTAATGAGCAAAATCGAAAAAAATAAATACGTACTACACTCAAGCTTTGAGACATTGCAGGGTCAGAAATCCCGATGTGGGAAGCTTTATTATTTGGGGTGCAAATCATTTAACCTTCGTTTTTGATGCGCCACAAAAAGTCTAAGATTAACCAAGTCCATTTGCATTAATCTGTCACCATATGCAGGTTTTCGCAATCGCATCAGCATTCCAGTAGACAAAACCTGCGATCTCGTGTCCGATTGCGCGAACTCGACTGATGAAGTGAACTGCTCGACCACCTCACACTTCTACTGCGGCAACAAAAAACCTATGTTTGTCCCAACGACCAAAGTCCTCGACGGTGTTTCTGACTGCAGCGATTCCTCGGACGAATGTCCTCCAACCTACCTGCAAAACGACGCACTTGCATCCAACGAACAAATGATCAAAGTCCGCGCCCTGGAGATTCTTGTCTGGTTCATGGCTGTCTTCGCGTTGTTTGGCAACCTGGCAGTCATGATGAAGACGGCACTTTACTTCCATCGGTTAACTAGCAACAAAACGCGTATCAAGTTGGGATTAATAAATCGTGTATTGATATTTAATCTTGCGGTGTCGGATTTGCTGATGGGGATCGTTCTGCTGGTGATCGGGATTAAAGCCATTGAGTTTTCAGGCATCTACTGTCTGTTTGACAAAGTGTGGAGATCAAGCGACTTGTGCAACGCCATTGGTGTCTTGACTGTAGTTTCAAGTGAAACATCGGTCCTTACCCTGGTTTGTATCACTTCATATCGACTCTACAGCGTCTTCAATCCCTTCAACTCGCGGAGCGTCAGAGCACGAATCGTTATGATGTGGATCTGCATCATCTGGCTCATTTCCTTCCTTATCGCTTTACTTCCACTCTCCCGCGTCCTCTCATCCGATATGATCACCAGCGCTCAAATCACGCCAAGTCCGTATTTTCATACTGACAAAGTCTCAATCGCTGACGTCAGGCAGTTCGCGTTACGCATCGGTGCCCTCGAAAACAAAACTCAACCACAGGTCATGTCATATGACTGGGTTGACCTTGCTGACTTTTTAAAGTCGAGTCACAGCTCTTTGGCGCTCACGTGGGACAACTATTTCGGTTATTACAGCAGCAGTAGTGTTTGTATTCCTCGCCTGTTCCGCATCAGCAAAGAGGAATCAAACGTAAATGTGATGTCATCAATCGTGATAACGTTTAACTTCGTCGCACTTTTGTACATCGCCACCGCGTATGTGATGATTTACATGAAATCCCGCGATAGAGGGTTGGTGAAAGCGAACAACTATCAGATCAAGAAAATGCAGAAGAAAATCACGGTCCTCATAGCAACCGACTTCTGTTGTTGGTTGCCGATTTGTATCATGACTTTCATGAGCATGTCAGGTCACATTTTGACCCCAGACTCTTACGCAGTTTCAGCGATCGTCCTTCTTCCCATCAACAGCTCACTCAACCCGATAATCTACACCAACATTCCACAAACCATCTATATGAATGTAAAAAAATTAATAGATCGTGCCAGTTTGCCTACAAGGAAGAACTCTAATTTAGTTGCTTCCAGCGAAGGGCAACCATGCGCTACGGGAAATTCAAAAAGCTCGAAAGTCTGATTTAAACAGCACGATCAACATAAAACATCACACCGAACCTCCTCTCATCCGACTGTTTGTCGATGATAGTAAAATAAACTTCCAAAATTAGTTAGCATGCAAAAAAATCCTTTCTTCTTCTCCTGTTGTGTAGTTAATTTAAAACAATGTCACACCAATCGGCACTTTGTTGTCTTTTTCAAAAATCAAACATAATACCATGTTCACAATATTTTGAATGGCCGCTTGTTAATAAATGTGTGTGGAGTGTTCTTACGAGATGGGTTGATTTGAAAGTTAGTTTACTCTGAGTGTACGGTATTATTTCAAACACTGCTTAAAAAATACTAATAGATAAAAGTTAAATCTTTAATACAGAAGAAAAGTAGGCCTAATAGCATAATCTCGAAATTAAGGTAGAACGTGACACAGCTGCAGTTTTGCAAACCGTGGTTAAAATTTAACTTGATGCAGCACAAAATTAAACACAAGGAAGAGCATGGCAAATGATTTTAAACGCGAAAGCTTTTTTTAAAAACTAAAGTGCACACACTGGGTTGTTTTAACATTCACAGTCACAGCATGCGGAATTAGCCAGCCAAACTAGAAGAGTTTTAAAATTGATATGAGACTTCACATGGATAGCATCAATCAATAACCTAGATAACTTCCTAATAGGTAACAGCACACTGCACTTTCATGGCAAACGTACGTAAAGAGGTAAATGTTCTGTCAAACATATTTTTTGTCATCAGTAGCGAGGAATTAAATGCCAACATAAAATCATTAATTGTGATTACGATTAACTTTGTCGCACTTTTGTACATCGCCACCGCGTATGTGATGATTTACTGAAATCCCACAAAGGAGCGTAGGTGAAAGCGAACAACCATAAGATCAAGAGCATGCAGAAGAAAATCACGTTTTTCATAGCAACCGACTTCTGTTGTTGGCTGCCGATTTGCATCATTACTTTCATGAGCATGTCAGGTCACATTTTGACTCCAGGCTCTTACGCAGTTTCAGCGATCGTCCTTCTTCCCATCAAAAACTCACTTAATCCAACAATCCACATTAACATCCCACATACCATCTACACGAATGTAAGGAATATAAAGTTGGCTAAATTAAGTTTCGCGTCTCGCAGTTATTTTCGACTCCGTATTTCATACAGTTATTTGAAATACAGGAACCTCAAAACATTGATCCAGCTTTGCCAGGGTGCCGCAAACTATTTATCTCATTGATAGGGTGCCGTAAGGTCAAAAAGGTAGGGAACCACTGATCTGCACCAACACCCAACAGACCATCTACTGAAAGATAAAGAAATTGAAAGATCGTGCCAGTTTGCCCACAAGAAAGAATTTAATTGCTTCTAGTGAAGAGCAACCATGCGCTGCAGGGAATTTAAAAAGTTCGACACTCTTATTTAAACAGCACTTCCCCTCTATACTGGTTTACGACAGAAAAGATTTACAACATGTGTAGTGATTTGAAATGTCAATTTTCAGCGTTAGGTACAACTGACTTACCTGTTTGTTTATTTTTCATTTATGTACATTTGTAAATGCCGCTTGTACTGAGCCCACAAAAACATGACCAGTCGAAACCGCTATTGAACAAGTTTGAGTTTCTGGATTGTGTGATTTTACCACTAGGTCCAATTATAATAAGTGCATCGATTATGATATTTGTATGAGTAAATGGAACAGCCCAAAAGTTCCAAGTAGTTAAAGGCTACAGATGCCGTAAAAATTATGAAAATAACTAAATGTACAAATTTAGAAATTGTGTGTACTTATAAACATACGGTGTTTCCTGCTTCCATAAATACGATGATAAAAACATCACCATTATTATAAAAAAAATACCCTGCAATCTTAAAGGTATAGTCACACCAGTATTATTACAAAAAAATACGCTGCAATCGTAAAGGTATAGTCACACCAGTATTATTACAAAAAAATACGCTGCAATCTTAAAGGTATAGTCACTCCGTGTAGTCCACAGCAAGGGACCAGAAGTATAAGTAATTAAATACAAAAACCGCCGCACTGGTCTTAGGACCATACCACATATACATTTTTTGAACACCATTTTAAGTTTAAAATGTATATTGCTATTGAAGCAGTTGTTGACGACATTGAATTAGGACCGCAAATAAGTCCTTACAAATCCACATTGCCATGACGTAGTAGTCATTGATACTCTATGGAATCAAAACGACGCAAATAATTGACAACTGTAATTAACCTTTCCTACCTCTTATCGTACACTGCATCCTGTCATAACGCAAGAAATACTGAGCTTGTTCCGTTCAAATTAAACTGGTTATGTGTGATAATTAAATAGATTGAGCTGTATGGAATGATATTTAGCTGTGTCTGTTATGTGGCAAAGAATTATTCCTCGTTGTTTGTGCAGGTGTTAGTTTAATTAAATGTTGTCTCTGATTGAATATATAGTCAGTTGGATTTTAGTGTTTGTTTGTAGTCTTGTGTTACATTTCAGTAAATGTTGTGATGGCGAGATAATGGTGATTAGGCATTGAAGTTGATACAAATGTTTCTTTTGCCTATAAACGAAACAGCTAGGCTAGTATTTCTATATAGTGTGCTTTAAATCAAAATCAACTGTGATTGTAACAAGGATGGATCGACGATTTTGGGTTTGCTGTGTTATTTTGTGTCTCTCCATCATCAAAGGCTGTTCTGCTGAATGTTTGTTGCAACACAGTTTTGTTGTTTTCTGGCTTGCGAAAATATACTGCTACCATTAATTTTGTTTAAATCTGGCTGAAAAATCATTCAATAACTGCAGATAAAATAAAACTTTTGTTTTCGATATTTCAACGCAATGAAATGACTCCGAATTTTGCAACTTCAATAGTTATTTTGATCCCCGGATTTGGGGAATTTATTGACATTTAAAACTTAACGTATGTGCAGGGACTCGGACATGCTTTACTGGCAACATGACATCACTGAATGCATCAATTCAATCACCCCGATTCTGTGCTCATAATACTTTGAAACTTATTGATGGAGGTAAGTTGTTTGTATGCTGGAAATGCGTGGCGTATAGTTAGATCAAATTTATTCAGCCGATGTCCTATGAAACCGTATTGTTACAAGACAGAAAATAATAAAGTGAATCAACAAAGTATACTGCGTATTCCTGTATTATTATTTGAAAAGCACGAAGATGGTGTTTGTTGTTGATACTCGACTAAAAAAAACGTGACATTAACTCGTTGAAAAACACTGAAACCATTTGCATGGTAACACAAACAATTTTTTAAATAAACGTATAGCTAACTGTTGATCGGAATCATTCACCAATTTTCGAAAATAAATAAACACAAAAATAGCAACCCAATATTCTTAAAAGTCGACAATTTGCTACAAAGTGTGATTTTGTGGACGTGCATTATAATGGAATTTGTTTTTCAGATAAGACAAAGACAGCTATAACAGTTTTAGGTAAAATATGATTTGAAAATTCAGAATAAAGTGGCATTCTAAGTGTTGTACTAAGAATGGAAATTATTTTCTTAATAACGAAATCTGACGATAAATATCTTGGAACATATATATATTTCGCTTAATGGCATCTTTAGTTCTTATAAAAACCACAAGATAAAACATCAAATAAAAGCCTTTGTGTCTAAAGCTTTGACGTGCACCTGACAAAGATAAGACGTAACTCGCTGTTTGGTCAGCATGTCAAACGTTGCTTGTCAAACCAATTTGAAAGCGGCAGTTGTGTTTTGTTTTTATTTCAATGTTTTCGTCAATTTGTTTTGTTGTGTTTCTATTTTTGTTCCTTATTATTGATGTTTTTATCTTGTGACTTATATTAATAAGATTTATTAAATAAGATTAATTTTGGACTGCAGTAAAGAACGGCGAATGCTGCTACACATATGTGAAAGGAACTTGCCACGAAGCAACAGAGAATCGTTTGGGTGAGCGTGCGAAACAGAATGCAGTGTTTTTTCATTTGATCATTATCAGTAAAATACTGTAGCAAAATACATATCTTCTATTCAATGATACCCCCAAAATAACCTAGATGTGTGTCTTTAACCTAACATTATAGTTGATTATCACAGAAATTTTATGCGGATATATGTTAATGTACCACCACAGGTGACGAATAAATTACAAACCTCATTTGTGGTGTTTTTAGCGTATGCCGGGGGCAGCGATTGCAAAATCAAAAACATTGAAAATTGGAAACAAGTGAACCATAACCTCTACCACAGATTTGAAGTTGATGCCATAGTAAAGAACGGACAAAGTAAGTGTCCTTGTTACTACGTATGCAACAGTCTTCTCTGATTTTTTTAGTCGAATAGTTGAGCAAGTTAAAATATTTCACGGTCAAAAAATTAATGTAAAGTCAAAGTTGCCCTTCAGTTATGTTATTTGAGAACAGCAAAAAGTAAATGTAAAGAATAGTGCAATATGAGAAAGTGCGTTTTTCACTGACATTACTTTGCTTACAGCTGCTATAGAGTTCACTGTGTTACCGTGCAACGATGCAGGTATGTAATAAATAAGAAAAACTGTCATCATTTAATACTCATGTAACAGATACTTTAGGTAATGCCCACAAACACTTTCTCACTAGCATGTGCAATAATAATTTTAGCGTCGTTTTCTATAATAGTGTGCATAACAGTGATTCTAAATCATTGATCCGCGTGAACTCGTCCCAAAAATATAGTCTATTTTATATCTTATTGCGGGCAATGTGATGAAACAAACAGCGGAGTTAATACAGTTAAGAATTTGCATATTATTGAACCTCTCTTTTAATTATTAGCATTAAAAATGTTTAGTTAAATTAACAACGGGACATGAATATTTTTTGAATCTTTTACGAAGTTAAAAATTGTGAATACACCTGAACTGTGTGAAATTTTTTATTTTCAGCAAATTGTTTTGATGAGGCCACTACCATGGCCACAACTTCACCCGCCACAGTATCTACGTCTGGAGCTTCCCAAACCCAATATCTTAACCACAGGGTCAACGCAACTGTCCCACCTGGGCATAACTGCACCCCAATTATATCTTCAACTACCCCAGCCGTAAATCCAAATCTAACTAAGGACCCATCTACTCAATCCCTCTTTCCAATTAGCCCCACCCCAACTGAAGTCAGTACAAACGAGAAAAAACAGACCGCGCAGCAGGAAGGTAACTGTTTTTGTTACTTTGCTAAGTACAGGTTGCTCTACGGTTTGTCGAACCACAAGTGTTAAGTATGTAAATTGTGTAGAACTTCAAGACACGATAAACGAGGTTCTTGGTGGATTCGTTTTGCCGAATGTGACACAATCAAACGCAGAGTTGCTAGCAAACTTGAAACAGTTTGACGAGTTTGTAGTGAACTTGACCATCAACAACGCTGGCAACACAACAACCAAGTTATCGGTCCCTGGCATCGCTGAAATGGAATTCGGACAAATCCCTGAAGTCAATCACATTTTTACCACCAATCTTAATGGATCAACTCAGCTATTAGAATTCAGTAGCATTGAGTGTCGTGGGAAGAGATCACCTTCTCTTATTGTGTTTGTTTTCAAGCAGTTCATATTTGAGCTTAGCAAGCTGCGACCGTTCTACGTTTTTCGCGACACAACCAGCTCCTTCTGGCAGATTGCAAACCACACATCGATTCATCCAAGCACCGCCGCACCTTACCTAGGAATTCAAGCATACAAGTTGCTTGATGGATCCCCAATCCACGTCAATGTAAAATTCAGTGTAAACGTGACAGGTAAGTCTAACAGTTTTCATTATACACCAAAGTAGATGTCGTTAATTAGCTTCGCAGCATAGTAATCTGCTGTTGTCGTTAACGGCATGCGGGATCATGTTACAAAATATCAGGACGCTTAGAGCGGAAATATTTGTCACAGCCAGTCAGTGTTAGCTGTCTGCTATGTGAGAGACTCTTCTGATTAAAATACCGACTTGACGTTTATCCACATACACAATTTTACGCACACACATTACAAACCAACCTTACTGTTCTATAGAGTCGCTAATGAGCAAATTAAAATTAAATTGTTATAACATTGCTGTATAAAGACGATTTTTGTAACATCCAACAATCATAAGAAATGCCGGCCCATGTCGAGCCATAAAGCTTGTTGTTGTTGTGTCAATAAAATGTAACTTGGTTTGCAGTTGACTCGACGTTGGAGAAAGAAGCACCACGAAAGTTGTTCGACGTTTACAGATCGTGGTACAAGATATCGTCGTTTCAGTTCATCTGCTTACGTCTGGATTATAATGCCAGTCGTTTCACACGCGATGGTTGCATGGGACAGTCAGTTTACGGGATGGTGACTTGTTCGTGTGATCAACCTGGTTTCTTCACTGTGGCTCCACAAATCGTCGCACAAGTCAGACCCGATGGAATCAGTGTAAGTCGAAGCGTTCAAATGTACTTAAATTATTTTGTGTTTTTTATCCCTAGTTTTTGGGTCAATCTGCCTCAAAAAAACAACCCAGAAAATGTGTTTGTAATTAAAAGCAACAACAACATGCATTATTTTAGGTAATTTTCTTCGGTGGATTAGTAGTAGGTCTTGTCGTTCTCTTTCTCACGTGGATGGCACTTCTCAAGTTCAGTGTACAGGTGGAGTGTGACCGAATTGCAGTGCAAATAAGCCTTGTCTGTGCCCTCTTTCTTTTGCACATTGTTCTCTTGTTCGAAGGACTGGCAACAAAAGGAAGAACACAGTGTGAAGTGGTCGCATTTTTCTGCCATTACTTTATGATGACCACCGGTAAGTTTAAAATTATCAACCATTTATTGCTCGACTAAACATAACTTGCATATCCGGTATAGTCGAACATGCACAATTTTATCAAATTACTTAGCATTTGGGACTGTAATATTTTTTGTGTCAGGCCTTCTGGCTCTGGCCGATGGAGCGACGATCCTCGCCAACTTGAATCCTCGATCTCTTCGATTCAAACGTCAAAACCCGGGTCGCCTCCTTCAAATTCAGCTCGCTGTATGTTTGGGAATTCCCCTTATCATAGCTGGCGTCACAATTGCCGTCGCGCTTCCACAAGTCGATTACATCTCGATGAGCGAGTACGGATACGAGCGTTGCTGGATCAATCACGATTCCATTGCCCTTGTTGCCGGGGTAACCGTTCCCATAGCAATTATCTTTATCGCTTGTTTCTTGCTGGCAATTCTGATCGGCGCCTTTGCTTCCCGAGCAAAGCCAAACTCCCCGGACGCAGCTCACCAGGCAACCACCTATGACGCCATGACAGTTTATGACGTAGATAATGATCACGTGTTCCGGATGTTGGTGGAATACGTGATGACGTGCTTTGCTTTGCTGGTGCCGTGGATCAAGTACTTTATACCAGGTTGGTGCGTCACAAACTTAGCTTTTGCTTGGTTTATCTGCTGTAATGCAGCATTTAATGAGTAAAACATCGTGTTTTATTTCCCAATATTACTTTAATACTGCAGTTACGTTTAGGGCATAAGTTTACACATTGTTTTTTTCTTTTTAGGAATTCACAACATTGAAGTCACTCTGGCTGATATCTACGTCACTATGACGTTAATCGGCTTACAAGGAGTTTTTGTCTTCATTATCTACGTCATCGTGAGTCCAGATGTAAGACGCACGTTCTGCGGAAAAGGCACAAATTATCCTGAGCGGTACAAGCTTTACTGGTACGGACCAGAGAGAGATCCAGATCCAATTCCTCTCGAAAGTTTTGAGGAAAACATTTAAACGTTTCCTTGCCCATGACGTGTTCGTTACGCCATGTGAGCATAATACTGTAATGACAGTTTTATATTGATGCTTTTAATACGGATTTTGAAATGTATTTTTATCTTTGTTATCGTCTGTCATAAAATTATGATTTAATTGCAATAAACTGTTGATAAACATTGCGACAGTTCGTAATGGAAGCTCAAGTTGTTAAAGTTTTTTACCTTTTGTTGTTTAGAATTTGATTTACAAACGTACTTTACTGTTTTTTAAGCAACATTAGGTTATTACGACTTGACGTTAGTTGTTTCGTTTGAACTGATTTGCATTACGATTGAAAAGTTAGTAATTTGTTCGGCGTCAAGGGCATAATTTGTAGTTTTTTATTCACGAGCTTGATAGAGTTTATAATGTGTTTTTTTACGTAATAGTAATTGTCGTTAATGTATATTATTCCCGAATTTGAATGGCAATGTTTTTTGAGACTTCGTTTTGTTTTGACGCTATTCTTTCTCAGTCATACATGTGCACCATTCTCTTTTATTTAATTAACAAGTTTTATTTTTTCACTTTGGAATTTCGACTTAAGCGTGCTTGAGTTTAATAGTTCGGTGATGTAGCAAAGTTTGGTATTTTGGCAATTAAAATCATTTAGGGAGTTCTTAAAAACGTTGAAAAACTAATGTTACCAAGGATTGTGGTTCAGATTTTATACGATATAATGGATTATAATCGTTAGTATTACATTTTAATGAGACGAAATAAGGTAGCAATATATTTGTGATTTGGTGAACAACAAAAGTGTGGAACGTTACATAAAAAAACTCATAAAAAAGATAATGAGGTCTTTCAAAACTGCAATTCAAGAATGTGTGAGATTGAATTTATTGACGTACGTGACACACATACAGTTAATTAGCAAAGTTAAAACTGAACTTCGTGCTAAACACCTACATGTGTACAAGGCTAAGCAACAATTGTCAACAACAGGAAAATATTCTTTGCAAAAAGCATCTTTTTTGGCAGCTAACTTGCAAGACTTTTTGGGTTTAAGTACCTGACTAGCAAAACAGCATTTCTGGGTTAACACGACTCATGCACCTCAACAGGCAAAGGAATTGAGTGCTACAAATGTGCCACAGACGGAAATTACACGAAAGAAAAGTACAAGACAGTGATCAATCAAAAAACAAAGTACACGAAACATAATTATAAAAAATATTGGGTCACAATGTTGTACAGTGTTCGTGAGGTCACGATATAAAAAACTTATTTTTATGTTTGAATATTTAAAACATCATTACAATGAATGTAATTTTGGAATAAACCACCCTTTTCTAGAACTACCAATGAAGCTGTCTTGACTTTAACTGTCCCTATTGTAAAACAAGGCCAACATATAGTTTGTGCTAAAATACCCGACATCAAACTGAAAGCACCATGACTTAGCACATTTTGGTTGAGAAATAATTAAAATGTGGTTGAAGAAAAACATGTACATGTTGTATTTCACAGCACAACAAAAATATCTCTAAAAACTTAATTATCTGTTACATTGTGCATAATTATTACTTGAAGTGTGTACAAAATAAACAAATACAAGCATACTATTTTGAACCTGCTAATTGAAAAAAATTCATTGAGCTGATTGCAACGGCAATCAAAAGGAATAAATTAATACTAATTCGGTCAAATAGAGATTGCAATGAGATGAAATAATTTGTTAAATTCACACTTTTTTATTTTTAAGTGTCATAACGTTTTTACAATACTGTTCTATTAGGCCAAAGTGACAACCGCATTGAAGTCTTGTCGCCAATTGAGGAGGTTTGTGAGGGCAATGACTACAATAGCTTCGGTGATCTTGATTTCGCGGATGTGCGAGTTTATTTTAAGTGGAAACCACTTTGTGTAAGCAATCTGTTAGTTTCAGTACACGAATTTGTTTTTGCTTCCCGATTTTGTAGGGATTAGAACGACATATGATTTGACTTACTGACATACCGACATTTGTATTATAGGTTGTTTTAAACTTTAACGGATTTGGTACTGCAAGGTCCCACCAATTTGAATTTACTAAACTTACAGATTAATATAGAGGCTAATAGGTTACACCAATTTTTTACACCAAAACAACTTTTCTGTACAACAGATGAATAGTAAACACGTAATGCGTTCTGCCTTGGATGACTGGATAAAACGGGATCAAGAAAAAAGTAACTTCAGTACTTGATACAGTGTTAGGAATCAGCCGAAGAAGGTTAATATCGTCAATTAATAAACGAAAAAAAAATCGAATCTATTATTGACTAAATTTGCTGATTTGCACAAATCTATTATAGACTAAAATTTTAATGTTGAATACAGATAGACAAATCACAGCGAACCCAATCTTTTTTACTTAGACCCAAGAAACACAGAACAAGAGGCAAAAAAGATTTTTACGCGAATAAAAGTGTATGTCTGATAACCTCCGATGAGAAGCAATTATTTAAATAATGGCAGGATGTAAACAATTATAATGTGCCAGTACCGACATTGTTATTTTTGTTTATGATGTCATGCACTGTTTCCTATTTCGGTACCCTTCATTATTTTATTTTTCAGGACATACATATACCGTTACGACGTAAGCTGTTTTTTGATCCCTGTCATATACTAATTCTATTATGCAACGATCATTTGGCACATAAACTAAGCACAACTGTGGCACTTAATGATAGTGATGTGTCTGTAGGATCATCTACTCCATGCAGTTATGGCTGTTCATTGTGTAGCGCTGTGGAACAACAGCCGCACGATCACCTTCAAACTTTACAGGAAACAATTCCACTTTTTCACGACCTGCCTTGTGAGGACAGTGGCGTCGCGGTCTTTACTTGTAGGTTGTGTGGAGAACAACATGTGATACGAGCCGATGAACAAACATTGAAGGGAAGGTTTGTTGACATACGATCAAAGTTCAAAGCAAAAAGAAGTGGAAAATTTGTGGAGCATTTTACCAGCGGTGTATGGGAACTCTTTTCTCCAATGCAGCCCAAACTAAGCGATTACTACACTGTAATGTTTGTGGAACGATCCACCGTCAAGAAGGACTGG
Organism: Phallusia mammillata; assembly: GCF_965637545.1. NCBI lineage: Eukaryota > Metazoa > Chordata > Ascidiacea > Phlebobranchia > Ascidiidae > Phallusia > Phallusia mammillata. The sequence goes on from NC_137252.1 coordinate 5,538,714, forward strand.
AAAAGGAGATCGATGCCAAAATAAAGGCTAATTGACCTATAATAGGAAAGCAAATTAAGAAAAACAACGACGTGGGTGGGATGAAAAAATCGAATATTGATGTCTTAGTAAACGTTTTTACTTGGTATTTGATAATTTAGTATTTGGAAATATATTAATCATGGTCGTAAATCAGGCCAATTTTTCCGGTCAGATTCGTATTTGCTCTTGAACAAAACGGGCTTGATTCGGGGCTGGCTTTACACTTGGCCACGCTGTGTCGCAATTTCACGCAATTTCACTGGTAATTCTTAGTTTTGCGCCTAAACTGGCTCATACGTTTGGATTTCGGGCCGAGTTCAAACTCTAACTTTGCGACCGTCTACTACTGTGACATAAAACTATAATAACTTGTATGTACTGTAGTAACTTGATTGTGAGGTATAGCTGTGCTTGTGAATATATCGTGTACATGACTTGTAGTTAAAATGAAATATGTGTAGCTTATGACATCATTATTTGGATTTCGAAGCTGGGTCTGTTCAGGTAGTACTCTTGCACTTGTGTTGTAGATTTAAGATTTTTTTTGTAGATTTTTTTAGGGTGTATGATTTATTTCATACAAAAGCCAAATACAAAATTACTACTAAAAAAATCGGTGGAGAAGGACAGTACTAAACTTGTCATGAATTCGGAATGGATGTAGAAACTGACTCAGCACCTCTTTTGCAATAACTGATTACAGAGTAACTTTGTGGCATCATACAATCGCAACACCGTAGGGCAGTGGTTCCCAAACTGTGGGCCATGGCCCAGTACTAGGCCACTAAGACATTTTCAATGGGCCACAGAGCCATTTGAACAGATTCTACTGGTTTGTTGTATTGTAGATATTATGAGCTTTGTTTTGAGAAACATATTATTTGTAAACAATAATTATGTAGCAAAAGTTACATAAGGTTTGGATTTACTTCTTTAAAAGATCATGTAATTTCAAATTTTGAAAAGAAAGATTTGCAGCATGTGGTGAGCCACGAATCGCTACTATAGGTAGACATTTGGGCCACAGACCGAAAAACGATATTCTTGTTTAATTTGGCTTTATCATTGGTAAGACTTTAGTTATTTTATCTCTCATCTTGTAAGTTGTAAGGCAAATAGGCGATTGTAAAGTATCCTTATTTCCGTTTACATTTTAAGATTATTTGTGGTATCATAAAAAGGCACAAAGTGCTAGCTAACAATACGGTTTTAAAAGTCTTTTATTGACTGTTTCAATAAGCTTAAAAACACAAATCTGTCCTCTGGCTTGCAGGTGCGCCAATTCAAGACGTGCACTGTAACCATACTTAGAACCGGTTTGAATTGCTGACTTCGAGAAGCGTTGTGGTCAAAGACACGTGGGGGATCAAATAAATATTTTTTCTGTTTTGCTGAACAAAAGGGACGAGAAAAACATTTTATCAAATCGACTTAAGCTATGAAACCAAGCAAACTTCGTTGCGTCACGAATAAACATCCAACACTTGAAGGGAAACTAAAGAAAACTGCACAAATTCTTTGTGAATTTAAAGCTTCGTGAGATTAATATTATCAAGGTCAGATCACGTTTCACGCCCCATTGTCAGATCTAAGGAAGTTTGAACTCGTTGTGTGTTTAGTTTCGTATATTTTTGTTGATATAGGTTTAAAGAAGTTGTTTTGAGTTTCTGTTTGAGCAGTGAGCTAGTGAATCGAAGTTGATTATATTTTGATGGCTACCTCGAGAAATATAACTGTAAATTTCCTGACTATTGCAGATGTTCGAAATGCGCTAAACGTTAGGGATTTATATAAGCAGACGTTTCGACGTCATATACAGGTCGCTTTCATCAGGAACAAGACCAAAGATTTATTTCTGTTGACTTACAGCAGTATTTCGGTTGCGTTTCCTCATTTGATTTAAAACAATAATCGGTTTCTATGCAAAGTTTTAAATCGAGTCAGGTGCAATAATGAAGTCACTGATTTCTCATCATATTGGCTAAAATGCAAATCAGATCGGAACGATTTTCATCAATGTTTTATCGCATAATGCAAAGTCAAGTCGGTGACCAAATTGTTCTCACCAACTTTGTGTCAACTTTGTTACCGACGGTTTGATGTCATGTATTTAAATTTTCGCAGATTGAGTGCTGCTCGAGTATAATAATGGCCAAAGTTGGGATCCTACTATATCTATGCTGTATTTGTATGAAACAAGGTAAGAGCTACAGCAGGTTTTAAATATATTAACAGCTAACCACGGTACATTAGACGAGGGTCTGAAAACACATTTTTGGCGACAAACGTACAAAAGTCCCAACGTCTTATCACTCCACAGGCGAACATTTGTTTTGTAGCAAGCAACGCTCCTGGTAAGTCACTCTGCAGAGAGGAGGACGGATACCATCGCTGCGTTGGATCCAACTTGTGTATTCCGCGGTACATGGTTCACGATTATCACCCAGATTGTCCGGGAACTAACAAAAGCGATGAGTACATGGGTTCGTGATTTGTTTTGAATTGTTGATGTGGCATATCTGCACAAGTGCATGAACATTAAATGCAAAGACATTGGGATGGTTTTGTATCGCTTGCAGTGTTTCTTTGTCATACAAGTGCCACACAACAGCAAAACTTTATGCTGCAAAAAAATCAAATATGAAAGTTTGTAACCGGTTTTCAGAAAACTTATCAAATGAATCACTTTATAATAATTTCACTCACTATCATTATTTGTCCAAAGATTCCCTCAAATGCAACGACGATGAAATCGTCTGCCGCTTTTCACAAAAGTGCGTACCTCGGCATCTGGTTAACACACCGGAAAGCTGCAAACTTAACGAAATCTTGGTTTTACCATGCAGGAATGATTCAGGTAAGATGAGAGCAAAACACATTAAAAGTTATTCACAGTCAACACTCGCGTCTGGAAAAATATTGTGTCAATAAATTGGGCGACTCCATTTTCCATCAGGAGCAAACCAAAACGACTGATATGACTCGATCATTGACGTTTGTTTGTTATAGAGTTCACATGCAAGCGAAGCAGGATTTGTATTCCACGTTGGCTGGTGCAAAACGGAAAGCGTGACTGTGACACGATGATAGTGAAGGACGGAAGTGACGAAGAAATGAGTCTCGCCTCGTGCGATATCTCAGAATTCTCTTGTTGCAAAAACAACACTGCTCCCCTGCAATGCATTCCAAGAGAATGGGTTCTGGACGGCGTAAATGACTGCACAAATGGACGGGATGAAGTTGACAAGTTGACAAGTTGTCACAATGTCACTGAGTTTCGATGTGAGTCAAATGGGAGATGCTTGGCAAGATATCGAGTATTAGATGGATTTAACGATTGTCCCAATGCTTCTGATGAGAAGCAAGCTCTCAAATGCAGTCCAGACAAAGAGTTCCAATGCAGCGACAACGGTCGTTGTATTCCTCGCTCGTGGCGAGGCAACACATTCGTGAACTGCAAAGACGGAAGTGACGAAGTTCCGTTGACAATGAGCGACACTTGTGTGGAGGGAGAGTTCCGTTGCAACAACAGCAAGCGATGCATTCCCAACTACTTGTTGTGCGACGGCATGGATCACTGCGGTGACTGCAGCGATGAGATTGAGAGCTGTAACGAGCCGAGGATGATTCGCTGCCCAAATGATCCTGGCACTTGCGTTGTCCGGACTTACTCGTGTGATGAATACTCAGATTGTCCAGGAAGTACCGAGGATGTTAGACAAGTTACCGGTTTTAAATGTAACAAGCAGATCGCAGGGCTTGACAATCGCCTTGAATACTGCGTAATTCCACAATGGTCGTTAACAGACGAATATCCAAACTGCCAAGACTCATCCGACTTATGTTTCGTAAACGGAACTTTCAATTGTCACCGCTGTCTGTATTCTGACATCATCATCTCACCAAAACAGTTGTGTGACGGAATTTTCGACTGTCCAGATGTCACAGACGAATGCCTTTGCGCACAGAGTGTCCCAGCATCGGCTTCGTCAAGATATCTGTGTGATAATGTTTGCTACGGAGTCCCTGGAAGCTCACCCTGCATTTTCTGTAGTCAAGGACAAGTTAAATGCGGTTCTGAAAACGTTTGTATTGCCAAGTCGCAAGTTTGTGACGGTAGAGTAGATTGTCCAATCACGAAGCTTGACGAGCTGAATTGTGGGAAACAGACCAAACAGAGCAGCATCAGAAATATTCCTGATTTTCAATGCAACGTCATTAATTCTGAAGTACGAACTTTTGCTACACTTGTTATAAACAAGGACCTTGTTAACTCTTTTGCTCCAGTTCAAGCTAAAAGGTAAGATCAAGTCTTCGAATTAAAAGTATTAGCGCAAAACAGTAAATCGGAAATACAACTTCAGAAAAAAAAATCACTGCGGTACAATTTTGGCTCTTACAAAATATATTTTGCAAAACTTTATAGTTTTAGATTCGATGACAAAACAAAAATGCAAGATAAAATCTTGTGTGCTTTGTACTTTGCAGGTGTGATGGTATTGTTGAATGTTCTGTGTTTGAGGACGAATGCAGCGAAAGAGCAAACTGCAGCAACCGACTTCCGATATGCGACCAAATTGCCAGTCATCACGTAAGTTTTATAATCTCAAAAAATCTCATTTGCAACATCAAATGGTTATTATTTCTATTCTGATTCCAGGAGTTCAATAATTTCGGTTTTGCGTTGCACCCTTTTCCTGATTTAACTATATACTTTGTTGCCTTTTGCCACTTGTATAAGACAAAGCACGCACAGTGATCATGGTGTGTATTTGTTTATGATTTCCAGTTTCCAGTTCCTAAAAGTATGACTGGAGGTCTGCAAGTATGGGTTGAATTGAGAAAGTGCACTCCGTTGTTGGACCTAATCTTCGGTAAATCGGTTTGCAACGGGATAGACGAATGCAGAGAAGGATACGACGAAACAAATTGCCCTAACCAGTTTAAGTGCAACGCCGGCAAAGTGAGCTCTATACTTCAAGGTAATATTTAAAGTTTGTGTACCTAAGATTTATTCTGGAGAAGGCAAAAAAGTTTTTTGTTTTTTAACTTCGTACACTTTTCTTAACATCGTCAGCAAAACATCGTTTTAATAGTCACACATTTAGAGCAAAAAACTAAACCTCAGTTGTCAAAACATGTCTTTCAAAACTTGTAATTCTAACGTACTAACATTTCTTCACTTCAACATTGCGTTTGAAAGTGAGATAATAAATTGAAACAGTAATGAGCAAAAACGAAAAATCAATACGTATTAAACTACACTCGAGCTTTGACACTTTGCAGGGTCAGAAATCCCGATGTGGGAAGCTTTATTATTTGGGGTGCAAATCTTTTGAGCATCGTTTTTGTTGTGCCACAAAAAGTCTAAGATTAACCAAGTCCATTTGCATGAATCTGTCACCATATGCAGGTTTTCGCGATCGTATCAGCATTCCAGTAGAGAAAACCTGCGACCTCGTGTCCGACTGTGTAAACTCGACTGATGAAGTGAACTGCTCGACCACCTCACACTTCTACTGCGGCAACAAAAAACCTCTGTTTGTTCCAACGACCAAAGTCCTCGACGGTGTTTCTGACTGCAGCGATTCCTCGGACGAATGTCCTCCAAACTACTTGCAAAACGACGCACTTGCATCCAACGAACAAATGATAAAAGTCCGCGCCCTGGAGATCCTCGTCTGGTTCATGGCTGTCTTCGCGTTGTTTGGCAACCTGGCAGTCATAATGAAGACGGCACTTTACTTTCATCGGTTGACTAGCGATAAAACACGTGTCAAGTTGGGATTAATAAATCGTGTATTGATATTTAATCTTGCGGTGTCGGATTTGCTGATGGGGATTGTTCTGCTCGTGATCGGGATTAAAGCGGTTGAGTTTTCAGGCATCTACTGTCTGTTTGATAAAGCATGGAGATCAAGCGACTTGTGCAACGCCGTTGGTGTCATGACTGTAGTTTCAAGTGAAACATCGGTCCTTACCCTGGTTTGTATCACTTCATATCGACTCTACAGCGTCTTCAATCCCTTCAACTCGCGGAGCGTCAGAGCACGAATCGTTATGATGTGGATCTGCCTCATCTGGCTCATTTCCTTTTTCATCGCTTTGCTTCCACTCTCCCGCTTCCTCTCATCCGATATGATCACAAGCGCTCAAATCACACCAAGTCCTTATTTTCACACTGACAAAGTTTCACTCGCTGACGTCAGGCAGTTCGCGTTACGCATCGGTGCCCTCGAAAACAAATCTCAACCACAAGTGACGTCATATGACTGGGTTGACCTTGCCGAGTATTTAAGGTCAAGTCACAGCTATGTGGTGCCCATGTGGGACAATTATTTCGGTTATTACAGCAGCAGTAGTGTTTGCATTCCTCGCCTGTTTCGCATCAGCAAAGAGGATACAAGCGTCAATGTGATGTCATCAATCGTGATTACGTTTAACTTCGTCGCACTTTTGTACATCGCCACCGCGTATGTGATGATTTATATAAAATCCCGCGAAAGAGGGTTGGTGAAAGCGAAGAACCATCAGATCAAGAGCATGCAGAAGAAAATCGCGGTTCTCATAGCAACCGACTTTTGTTGTTGGTTGCCGATTTGCATCATGACTTTCATGAGCATGTCAGGTCACATTTTGACCCCAGACTCCTACACAGTTTCAGCGATCGTCCTTCTTCCCATCAACAGCTCACTTAACCCGATAATCTACACCAACCTCCCACAAACCATCTATATGAATGTAAAGAAATTAATAGATCGTGTCAGTTTGCCTAGAAGGATGAACTCTAATTTAGTTGCTTATAGCGAAGGGCAACCATGCGCTACGGGAAATTCAAAAAGCTCGAAGGTCTGATTTAGACAGCACGATCAACACAAAACATCACGCAGAACGTCCTCTCATCCAACTGTATGTCGATGATAGTTAAATAAACTTCCAAAATTAGTCAGCATGCAAAAAAATCCTTTCTTCTTCTCCTGTTGTGTAGTTAATTTGAAACAATGTCACACCAATCGGCACTTTGTTGTCGTTTTCAAACATCAAACATAATACCATGTTCACAATATTTTGAATGGCCGCTTGTTAATAAATGTGTGTGGGGTGTTCTTACGAGATGGGTTGATTTGAAAGTTAATTTACTCTGAGTGTACGGTATTATTTCAAACACAGCTTAAAAAATACTAATAGATAAAAGTTAAATGTTTAGTACAGAAGAAAAGTAGGCCCAATAACAAAATCTCGAAATTAAGGTAGAACGTGACACAGCTGCAGTTTTGCAAACCGTGTTTAAAATTTACTTTGATGCATTAAAAAATTAAACACATTGAAGAGCATGGCAAATTATTTTAAACGCGAAAGCTTTTTTTTAAAACTAAAGTACACACACTGGGTTGTTTTAACATTCACAGTCACAGCATGCGGAATTAGCCAGCCAAACTAGAACAGTTTTAAAATTGATATGAGACTTCACAAGGATAGCATCAATCAATAATCTTGATAACTTCCTAATAGGTAACAGCACACTGCACTTTCATGGCAAACGCAAGTATAGAGGTAAATGTTCTGTCAAACATATTTTTTGTCATCAGTAGCGAGGAATTAAATGCCAACATAAAATAATTAATTGTGATTACGTTTAACTTTGTCACACTTTTGTACATCGCCACCGCGTATGTGATGATTTACATGAAATCCCACAAATGAGCGTAGGTGAAAGCGAAGAACCATCAGATCAAGAGCATGCAGAAGAAAATCACGGTTCTCATAGCAACTGACTTCTGTTGTTGGTTTCCGATTTGCATCATGACTTTCATGAGCATGTCAGGTCACATTTTGACCCCAGACGCATACGCAGTTTCAGCGATCGTCCTTCTCCCCATCAACAACTCACTTAATCCAATAATCTACATTAACATCCCACATACCATCTACACGAATAGAAGGAATATAAAGTTGGCTAAATCAAGTTTCGCGTATCGCAGTTATTCCCGGCTCCTTATTTCATACGGTTATTTGAAATACAGGAACCTCAAAAAATTGATCCAGCTTTGCCAGGTTGCTGCAAACTATTTATCTCATTGATAGGGTGCCGTAAGATCAAAAAGGTAGGGAACCACTGATCTACACCAATATCCCACAGACCATCTACGAAAAGATAAAGAAATTGAAAGATCGTTCCAGTTTGCACACAAGAAAGAATTTAATTGCTTCTAGCGAGTAACCATGCACTGTGGGAAATTCAAGTCTTTTTTAAACAGCCCTTCCCCTCTATTCTGTTTTACGACAGAAAAGATTTACAAACATGTGTAGAGATTTGAAATGTTAATTTTTAGCGTTACGTGCAACTGGCTTACCTGTTCGTTCATTTTCCATTTGTGTACATTTGTAAATGCTGCTTCTACCGAGCCCACAAAAACATGGCCAGTCGAAACCGGTATTGAACAGGTTTGAGTTTCTGGATTGTGTGATTTTACCACTAGGTCTTGTATTTTTCATTGTATTTTTCGACAATCAGGCGGCAGTCCGAGAACTGAAAATTGTCCTTTGTCGTTCACGGGGTTCGAACCCAGGATACTCCCGGGGACGAATCCCGATCAGGTTTTGTATATGGATCAGGCGCGCCAGGCCATTCGGCCAAGTTCCCGCCTACCACTAGGTCCAGTTATAATAAGTGTATGAACTATAATATTTGTATGAGTAAAAGAAACAGCCTAAAAGTTTTAAGTAGTTAAAACGTGAGCTGTTTTAAGCTGTTGTTTCGTTGTCTGGACACTTCTCTCAGCCAGTCCGTTAGATCGTGGATAATGTGGACTCGAGGTTAAATGAACAAAACTCCATTCTTCGGCGAATTTTGCAAACTCCTCACTAGAAAACTGAGGACCGTTATCACTAACAACAGTTTCGGGAATTCCAAACCTGGAAAAAATAGTTTACAAACCATTTATAACAGACGCCGCAGAAGTTGTAGTCAACGGGGTTACTTCTGGATATCCGGAGTAGTAGTCCACTGTTACCAAAAACAATTTTCGGTTCCAATAGAACAGGTCAGTTGCCACTTTCTGAAACGGATACAAAGGAGCTTGGTGAGGTTCTAACGGTTGGCGTTGTTGCTGTGACCTAAATTTTGCACAAATGGCACAGGAAGAAACCAAACCAGATATGTCGTTGGATAACCCAGGCCAATATATACTTTCCCGAGCTCTTCCTTTGCATTTTACTTATCTCCGAATGGAGGCGTGGGTTCGAATCCCACTTCTGACACCATGTCATGAACGCACACACCTTTAAGCGATTACCTGTATTGACTGCCACGTTTAAGACGCGGTACACGGTCATATACGAAACGTGACGTCATAACTCAGGGACGACATCTGGCGATAAATACATACATCACAGGCTACAGATGGCATAAGAATTATAAAACTAACTTTGTGTACAAATTCAGAAATTCTAAAACATACGGTGTTTCCTGCTACGATAAATATAATTGAAAAAAACATTACCATCATTATTATAAAAAAAATACGCTGCAATCTTAAAGGTATAGTCACTCCGTGGAGTCCACAGCAAGGGACCAGAAGTATAAGTAATTAAATATAGAAACCGCCGCACTAAGCAGGAGTAGCAAACACAACCTGCGTATGGACAATACAAAACTTGTGGTCTTAGGACCATAGAACATATTCATTTGTCGAACTCTATTTTAAGTTTTGGAAGCGTGACTTCGCCAAAACATGTAAAACGTATGTTGCTTTTGAAGCTGTTGTTTTTTAATTAAGACCGCGAATTTAATGCTCTACAAATCCACTTTGCCATTTCGCATCTAAGTAGTCTTTGATACTCTATGGAATCAAAACGACGTAAATAATCGTCAACTGTCATGAACTACCTCTTATCGTGCACTGCATCATCCTGTCGCAATGCACGAAATACCGAGCCTGTTCCGCTTAAATTAAACTGGTTATAAGTGCGATAATAGATTAAGCTGTATATAGAATGATATTTAGCTGTGTCTGTTATCTGGCAAAGAATAATTCCTTATTGTTTGTGCGAGTGTTAGTTGTGTTAAATGTTGTCTCTGATTGATTATACAAGTTAGTCAGTTGGGTTTTAGTGTTTGTCTGTAGTTTTTTGTTACATTTCAGTAAATGTTGTGATGGTGAGATAATGGTGATTAGGCATTGCGGTTGTATCAATACGTACATGAAGTTGACACGAACATTCTTTGCATATAAACAAAACAGCTAGTATTTCTAAATATAGTGAGCATTAAATCAAAATCAACTGTGATTGTAACAAGGATGGATCGACGATTTTGGGTTTGCTGTGTTATTTTGTGTCTCTCCATCATCAAAGGCTCTTCTGCTCAATGTTTGTTGCAACACAGTTTTGTTGTTTTCTGGATTACGAAACTATCAACTATACTGCAACCCTTAATTTGGTTTAAATCTGCCTTGACAATCAATAAATAACTAAAGATAAAATAAAACGTTTGTTTTCGACACGTCAGCGTAATAAAATAACTCCGAATTTTCCAACTTCAATAGTTTTTTTCAACCAAGGAAGTTGGACTGTGACCTGTTTATCTGGTTCCACGACATCAGTGATTGCATCAATTCAATCACCCCGATCCTGTGGTAATAATACTTTGAAACTTTTTGATGGAAGTAAGTTATGTGTATCCGAAAATTACGTGGCGTACCTAGATCAAATTTATTCAGACGACGTCCTATCCAAACCCATTGTTACGGGATAGGAAATGACAAAGTGAATCAACAAAGTACTGCGTATTCCTGTATTATTATTTAAAAAGTCAAAAGAGGGTGTTTGTTGTTTATACTTGACCATAAACTAATTCGTGACATTAACACTGTAGAAAAACATTTGCAAAATGTAACACTCAAAATTTGTAATAGACGTATTGGTAGCTGTTGTTCGGAATTAGGCCTATCACTAATTTTCGAAAATAAGTAAACATAAATGTAAGGTTATTTTTACTACTTGCACCCTAAAATTCTTAAAAGTCGACAATTTGCTATATGCATTACGATGGAAATTTGTTTTTCAGATCGGGCAAATCAGTCAGCTATAATGTTTGGAGGTAAAATAATATTTAAAAATGGTGGCATTTTGAGTGTTTAACTAAGAATGGAAAGTTTTTTCCTAGTAACGAAATCTGACGATAAATATCTTGGAATATTTATGTTTCGCAAAATGACATCTTCAGTTCCCATAAAAACCACAAGATGAAACATAAATAAACTCTTTTGTGCCCAAACCTTTACCGTATGCGCCTGACAAAGATAGGACGTGTTGGGTCAGCTTGTCAAAAGTTTCTTGTCAAACTAATTGGAAAGGAAAGTGGCAGTGTTGTTTTGTTCAAGTCGACGATTTGCTAGAAAGTGTGATTTCGTAATCATGCATTAAGATGAAACTTGTTTTTCAGGTCAGACAAATGAAGCTATAATGTTTAAAGATCATGGTAAGTTATTTGAAAAATCATGGGACATTTTGAGTTTAGAATATTGAATTTATAATTTTCCAAATGTTGGTTATGTGAATTTTTCGTGAATAATCGCTGTTTCAAATAAGATTGTATTTTGAACTGTGTTATTTACCTATGTATAATTTATTACTTCAATAAGATTGATTTTGGATTGCAGGAAGCATCGTCGGATGCTGCTACCTATATTGGAAGGGTGTTTGCCACGAAGCAACATTCTATCGTTTGGGTGGGCGTGCCAAAAGAATACTGTATTTTTTCATTTGATTATTATTACAAAATATTATGGCGTGATACATATCTTTTAATAAACAATACAAAAATAGCCTTAACCTAACATTATAGTTTATTATTACAGAAATTATTTGCAGATATACGTTAGTGTACCACCACAGGTAACGAATAGATTACAAACCTCATGTGTGGTGTTTTTAGCGTTTGCCGGGTCTAGCAGATGCAAAATCAAAAACATTGAAAATTGGAACCAAGTGAACCATAACCTTTACCACAGGTTTAAAGTCGATGCCATACTTAAGAACGGAAATAGTAAGTATACTTGTTACTGTTTATGCAACAACTTTTTCTAATTTGACCAATCGAACAGTTGGTCAAGCAAAAATGTTTCACGGCTAAACCTTCTCACATAAATGCTTCTAAAACAATCAATGGAAAGTAAGTGTCACCCGCACTGAATTGAACCAAAAATACAAAAAAAGAAAATTTGAAGCAGTATAAGAAAGTGCGTTAGTGTCCAGGTTAGAAGATTTTTAATCACCGTTTTTCACTGACAATTTGTTTGGTTACAGCTTCAATAGAATTTACTGTGCTACCATGCAATGATACAGGTATGTAATAAATGCGTAAAAAAGCCGATTTTGTTGACGCCCATAGCACCACACTGTAAGTTATGGCCACTAAAAAGGTTTTCACTTGCACATGCGACAATAATTTCAATGTCTATTCGCACAATATTGTGTAAATCGTGAAGAACTCCTAAACAAATCCATTAATTAACGTCATGCCTATTACTAATCAACGCCTGACAATTTTTTTTTTTTGCTACAAAAAACAAATATTTTTGCTATGTAACTTAGTATTTGTGTATGTCATGTGACAAGCAATTCTTAATTTCCAGCAGCCTGCACAAAGAAAACCACAACCATGACCCCGACTACTGCTGACAATGTTACCACCATTCCAGACAAACAAAATGGTAAACAAAACAAGAAACACAAGAATAACCAAATTACAAAGGGTTTTATTACACAGTATTTAACTAAACACACCAACTCTCATTGCAAACATAATTGATGCATACTGCTTTAATCATTCAGCAACCACTTTAGACAAAACCACCATCCAGACCCCAACTTCCGCTGACAATGTTTCGACCACGACAGACAAACTAACTAGTAAGAAATAATAACAATTCGAAAATAAGTAAAGTTTTAATATTATTGTGTTAAACCAGTGGTTCCCAACCTTTTTTGTTACATTCCTCCCTTCGCCCATTTTCGAACTATTCATTCCTCCCCATATGACGAAAACATATATAGCATGAAAAATTATAGCAATTTAAAATATCTTCAAATTAATTTCACATTATAATCTCTGAAATATGTTGTAATGTGGCCGTACGGCAGGGGTGGGCAACCTTTGTTACTGTAGGGCCAATTATAAATGTCAAAACTGCGTCGCGGGCCGCATCTGTGTATAACACAAAGTGATTTTGCTTGGTTTCTTACCAAATATGCTTAACTACAAGTATAATTCGTATTTGATTCTAGCCATATTTTGCCAGGTCTCAAAAAACTAGCATCAGGCGCATTAATCAGCTCAAAAATATGTAATAATTGGACTCGTTTGCCAGTACTTTTCAAATCCAAGCGTCTCTGCGGGCCGCACAACCGTTAATAAAGAGCCGCATGCGGCCCGCGGGCCGCAGATTGCCCACCCCTGCCGTACGGCCTCAGGAACAGACAGATTGTCAAAAAACAAAAACGTTGAAACAATGGACTTTGTTACGACAATAATCAATTAATTTCAGCGCCTGAAACGTAACATGCGGCCGTATATACAAGTAGACCTTATAATTAGGGATGTCTGTTTCAGAATCCTTGGCAACCGGTTCAAAATGTGAACTGCATACAAATTATAATGGACATTTCTAATGTATATGCAAAATTATTCTGAAACATTTCCAATATAATTTTTTTACATTTTTATGAAATTCATCCCCTGAAATCATAAAATTCCTCCCTAGGGAGGAATTCCTCCCCGGTTGGGAACCACTGTGTTAAACCAAACTCAGTCTCACTAATTTTACACACAGTCTATACACATTTTGCTATTTTCCAGCAAACAGTTCGGACAAACCCACCATCAAGGCCCCGACCACGACTGACAAGCTGTCAACCACGAAAGAAAGACAAAGTACGGTAGTAAGAAAATAATATTATTTCGTTAATTAATAATGTTTTTAAATCACAATGTTTAAACAAACACGGTATCTTTACACAATCTATGCATATTGTTGTTAACTTCCAGCAAGCAATTTGGACAGAACCACCATCAAGAACCCGACTACTACTGAAAAGGTTTCAACCGTGACAGAAGAACCAAGCGGTAAACAAAACAACTTCGGAAATAACTAGGATTATTAAGTTTCAATTGCTATCTTACTAAACCAGAGTATATTTAAAGGCAGATAGTAGTAGTACTTTCGTGACAGAAAGTTTCTGCGCCCAAATAGCATTAAAATATTCTCAATGTTTAAATGTTATTTTGTCAAGTGCCCATGACTTTATCGAAGGAAGTTATAATCGGACTGGGACGTATTTTCAGAATTTTCTTGCTCCAATTCTGACTTTTGCTAATGTAAAACACGTCTACATTTATACAATGTGTAACTTTGTAGATCGTAAGGCCCCACTAGAAACTGAAGTTCATAACCTGAATCCAGCTAATCCGAATGATTTAGAAGAGATTGAAAGTTTGCTAGAGAACTTTGCAAGGAACATAACCGAAGCACAAAATATCACTGAAGACCACAGCAACGGTCATTTACACATCGAACTTGTCAAACAAAATAAGAGTAAATACAATGCTAACCTGATGCTTGGATCCACGCACATCGACTTCACGTTACAAACAAAAGGAGTTAGACAACTCGTGGTTGCTGTGTTTGTCTTTAAGATAAATACGACAAAAACTGTACAAACTCAACTGGCCGAATCCGGTTTTCTCACCTTAACCCGGTACATAACAACATTGAACACAACCTATATCGCTATTGTTGGGTGGAATGTCAACAATTTTTCGATTCCACTGCGAGATGAAGAAGAAAACGAACAACTTCCTGGAAGGGCAAGCTTCGTCGGACCTTCGACTTCACCAGAATCCGTCTGCAAGGAGATCGAAGAAGAAGAAAAGAAAAACAAAAGGAACCTGAAGATCAACAAACTGGAACCAATCTGTCTCTTCTATGACAGAGTAGAAAGAAAGTATTCTGATCGTGGTTGCGTCACAATGACTGATGACGTAACAGGCAACGTCATGTGCAAGTGCAATCATCTCACCCTTTTCACCGTTTTATTTGCGGTCCAATCTACCAATATACCCTTTGGCATCAAGGTAAACATACAAATGTTACATTCTTACATAGCCGCTAACACCCCAGATATTGTTTTAGGTCACATCTTATACCACAGAATTAGCTTCAATCATGTTTCTGGTCGCCACCATAATAATCCTCTACAGATCGAAACACAGCGGAGATCGGGTTCCGGTTCAAATCAGCTTGTCACTGGCACTTCTGCTTTTCCATGTTGTCAACATATCACATGACCTTGCAGTCATGCATGAGGTTCCATGTGCAATTCACACAGCAACCAACCAATACCTTTTGCTGTGCAAAGGTGCAAAACAACTTGCAGTGTAAACTAGTCAGAAATACTACAACGTTACGGAGAGCGATGAAATTTTCTTTAAAGGAACTAGGATCATCTATTCTAACCATTGAAATGTATGTTTTTAGGAATGTGGTTTCTGGTCGAAGGAATTCGTCTTTTCATTGCAACATCGTTTCCAGTCGAGTTCCGAACTCAGAATTCGTCAAACCGTCTCAAAGTCTTCATGTTGATCGGTTGGATCATTCCCGCTGTTATAGTGGGAATATCCATTGCCGTGGGGTTTTCCCTCGGTATATACATGAAGCCCCAACCGTTGTACGAGCAATGTAACCAATATATACAGGTTCTCAAGTACGACAGATGTTGGTTGGCTCCCGGTACACCAGTCTTCTATGCAGCGGTCGTTGTTCCTCTCGCTTTTGTCCTCCTAACCAACTTGATCATTGTCATGAAAACCACACACGTGATACTGTACTCGAAAAAGATGCGGAACAGAGGAGAAGATCCAGGGACAGGAGATGCGTTGAGAGCAGCAAAGTCTTTTATCTTGCTCTCACTTATGCTTGGTGGAACTTGGGTTTTGGCTTTCTTTACAGGTAAAATATGTTTGTGCGTGTGAACTTTATTATCATCAGGTGGTCAAAAATGAACTTGTTTTTCAGGAGTGGGGAATGAGATTTCGAACGAGGTGTTCATGTACATCCACAGCTTAGTGAATGGTTCGCAGGGAATCGTCGTCTTCCTGTTGTACTGCGTCATTGATGACGACATTAGACAGGAAATGCTGACGTGTAAGTGTAACGTTGATGTCAGGTTTCAGCAGCAGGCAAATGATGAAAACGCTGAATGAGTTGTAAACAAATTTTTAATTAGCTTACAAAAAATCCTTTCTCATCTGGCGCACTTGTTGTGAGGGCAATTTAAAACAATGTCCTACCAATCGGAACTTTATTGTCGTTTTCGAACATCAACCATAATACCACGTCCACAATATTTTGAATGGCCGCTTGTTAATAAATGTGTGTGGGGTGTTCTTACGAGATGGGTTGATTTGAAAGTTAATTTACTCTGAGTGTACGGTATTATTTCAAACACAGCTTCAAAAATACTAATAGATAAAAGTTAAATCTTTAATACAGAAGAAAAGTAGGTCTAATAGCATAATCTCGAAATTAAGGTAGAACGTGACACAGCTGCAGTTTTGCAAACCGTGGTTAAAATTTACTTTGATGCATCACAAAATTAAACACATTGAAGAGCATGGCAAATGATTTTAAACGCGAAAGCTTTTTTTAAAAACTAAAGTACACACACTGGGTTGTTTTAACATTCACAGTCACAGCATGCGGAATTAGCCAGCCAAACTAGAAGAGTTTTAAAATTGATATGAGACTTCACATGGATAGCATCAATCAATAACCTTGATAACTTCCTAATAGGTAACAGCACACTGCACTTTCATGGCAAATGTACGTATAAAGGTAAATGTTCTGTCAAACATATTTTTTGTCATCAGTAGCGAGGAATTAAATGCCAACATAAAATCATTAATTGTAATTACGTTTAACTTTGTCGCACTTTTGTACATCGCCACCGCGTATGTGATGATTTACATGAAATCCCACAAATGAGCGTAGGTGAAAGCGAAGAACCATCAGATCAAGAGCATGCAGAAGAAAATCACGTTTTTCATAGCAACCGACTTCTGTTGTTGGCTGCCGATTTGCATCATTACTTTCATGAGCATGTCAGGTCACATTTTGACTCCAGACTCTTACGCAGTTTCAGCGATCGTCCTGCTTCCCATCAAAAACTCACATAATCCAACAATCTACATTAACATCCCACATACCATCTGCACGAATATAAGGAATATCAAGTTGGCTAAATTAAGTTTCGCGTCTCGCAGTTATTTTCGACTCCGTATTTCATACAGTTATTTGAAATACAGGAACCTCAAAAAATTGATCCAGCTTTGTCAGGGTGCCGCAATCTATTTATCTCATTGATAGGGTGCCGCAAGGTCAAAAAGGTAAGGAACCACTACGGTGGCCCAGAAGTGCAAAACACAAAACTCGTGATACACGCAAAACCTGTGACACACCCCAAAGTCAGAACACAAAAACCATGACACACGCCAAAGTCAGAACACAAAAGTCGTGACACACCCCAAAGTCAGAACACAAAAACCATGACACACACCAAAGTCAGAACACAAAAGTCGTGACACACGCAAAAGTGAGAACACAAAAACAATGACACACACCGAAGTCAGAACACATTTTTAAAGTCCATTACAGACGTGTCAAACTCGTGGGGTTCGGGGGCCACATTGCAGTTTGGAAATTATGCCGAGCCCCGCATGTGATTTTTAATCTAGTTTTATACACCATAACAACCTTTTCGCTACGACGGCCGCATTGCAGATCCTAATTTCACCAACAGTCGCTACTTACCTGTGGGTTTTTGTTTTAAAATTACAGAATAGGTTTATATCATATATATATACCATCTTTTGACGCCCCAAAAGCCCAGATTAATTTCCAACTTGATGCACAGATTGAGCTAAACAGTTAAGTTTTAACTGTTTATGACGTCATAATCCATATTGTGATGTTTTTTCCATTATTTGTACACAATAGGTCTACAAAAAGTCTGACGCATATGGCTAATAGGCTGGTAATACTCTTTTCCGTAACATAAAATCTGTTTAGAGCAGTATGAAAATCAAAATATTTGGCAAAGGAGTTTTGATTTCATCACGGCGGCCAGTACATATATTTTAATGAACATGTTCACGTGTGGCGGTACGGCTGCAGCTTGAACGCCCTTGACTGCAACTTAACGCCTTGAGAAACACGCGCCCCCTCTTGCCCCCCGCTGCGGACGCCCATGTCTCTGATTGATTATATAGTCAGTTGGATTTTAGTGTTTGTTTGTAGTTTTGTGTTACATTTCAGTAAATGTTGTGATGATTGAATTGTATCAATACGTAAATAAAGTTTATAGAAAAAAAAATTTTTTGCATATAAACGAAACAGTTTGTATTTCTATATAGTATGCTCTAAATCAAAATCAACTGTGATTGTAACAAGGATGGATCGACGATTTTGGGTTTGCTGTGTTATTTTGTGTCTCTCCATCATCAAAGGCTGTTCTGCACAATATATGTTGCAACACAGTTTTGTTGTTAATTGGGTTGCGAAAATATACTGTCACCCTTAATTTTGTTTAAATCTGCCTTAAAAAATCATTCAATAACTGCAGATAAAATAAAACTTTTGTTTTTGATACTTATAAAATACAGCGTAATAAAATAACAGCGTAATAAAATAACTCCGAATTTTGCAACTTCAATAGTTATTTTGATCCATGGGAATTTTGATCCAAAAAAGTTAGGGAATTCATTAACATTTAATAGTTAACGTATGTGCAGGGACTCGAACATGTTTATCTGGTTCCCCGTCATCAGTGAATGCATCAATTCAATTACCTCTATCCTGTGCTAATAATACTTTGGAACTTATTGATGGAAGTAAGTTATTTGTATCCGAAAATTGCGTGGCGTACCTAGGTCAAATTTATTCATCCGACTTGCACTGTAACCCTTTTGTTACGGGATAGATTATGATAAAGTGAATCAACAAAGTACTACATATTCCTGTATTATTATTTGAAAAGTAAAAAGAGGGTGTTGGTTGTTTATACTTGACCATAAACCAATTTGGGACATTAACACTGTTGAAAAACACTGAAAACCGTTTGCAAGGTAACACAAACAAAATAAACGTATTGGTAACTGTTGTTCGGAATCGTTCACCAATTTTCGAAACTAAATAAATACCAAATATTGCTTTTAGTTTTACTAGTTGCACCTCAATATTCTTAAAAGTCGACAATTGTATACAAAGTGTGATTTTGTAATCATGCATTTTGATAAATTTTGTTTTCCAGAAAAGACAAATACAGCTATAAAGGTTTTAGGTAAAATAATATTTGAAAATTCGGAACAAAGTGGCATTTTGAGTTTTTAATATTGAATCTATTAATTACCGTCTGTTGGTTATGTGAATTTTTCCTGACTAACCGCTGTTTCAAATAAGAATGTATCTTAAATTGTATTAATTACCTATGTATAATTATTTAATTTAATAAGATTGTTTTCGGATTGCAGTAAAGAACGGCGAATGCTGCTACATATATACTAAAGGAGCTTGCCACGAAGCAAGAGTCTATCGTTTGGGTGAGCGTGCAAAAAGAATAATGTATTTTTTCATTTGATTGTTATCAGTAAAATACTGTAACAAAATACATATCTTCTCTTCAATGATACCCCCAAAATAGCCTAGATGTGTGCCTAACATTATAGTTGATTATCACAGATTTTTTTTGCAGATACACGTTAGTGCCACCACAGGTAACGAATAGAATTACAAACCTCATGTGTGGTGTTTTTAGCGTATACCGGGTCTAGCAATTGCAAAATCAAAAACATTGGAGAGTGGAACCTAGTAAACCATAACCTTTACCACAGCTTTAAAGTCGATGCCATAGTAAAGAACAGAAAAAGTAAGTGCCCTTGTTACTGTTTATGCAACATTTTTTCTTATTTAGCAGCTGAACAGTTTGTCAAGTCAAAACATTCAAGTCCATGTTCTTTAATAAAAATGCTATTAAATCAATGAAAGGACAAAGCAACCTTCACTTAAATTAAAGATAAACATCGTAATGGTAAAGCAGTATGAGAAAGTGCGATAGTTTCATGGTAAAACTAATAAATTTTTTAGTAATGAATTTTTAATAAAACTCTCTTTTTGAATAAACGTAATTCACTAATATTATTATTTTTGGTTACAGCTGCAATAGAATTTACTGTGAAACCGTGCAGAGAATCAGGTATGTAAAAATGAAAAACTGCCATTATTAATACCCCATGTAACATAAATGATAGGCCAAGCTTTTAAAAACTTAAAGTTTGATAAAGTTTAGTGCAATAAAGTTTATTGTAAATATGAATATCATTAGAGACCTTTATTAGTAAAAAGCATTAGAAAATCATTCAAAGGTATGGACAGGCTTTAGAATTTAAAAAAACGTCGTCAAATTGATTTTATTCATTTTAAAACATGATGTAAGAATTGCTTTAATAAAAACATGAAAACACTATTGTAGTTGTGTGACTTAAAACTAATCTTTTCAGCAACATGTTCCAATGAAACTTCGACCACGGCCATGACTTCACCCACCACAGTATCCACGTCTGCAGCTTCCCAAACCCATTATGTTAACAACAGCGTCAACGCAACTGTCCCACCTGGGTATTTCTGTACCCCAATTGTATCTTCAACCACCACAGCCGTCAATCCAAGCACCCCCACAATGAACCTATCTTCAAGAACCGTGTTCTCAACCACCCCTAACGTCAATCCAAGCACCCCTACAATGGACCCATCCCACAAAACCATGTCCCCAATTACGCCAGACGTTAATTTGACCATCCCCCATAATGGACCCAACTACTAAAATCCAAACTACACAAGCCGCTAGTCTGGCGGAGTCATCTACTCAATCCGTCTTTCCAATTAACTCCACCGCAACTGAAGTTAGTACAAACGAAAAAAAACAGACCGCGCAGCAGGAAGGTAACTGTTTTTGTTACTTTGCTAAGTACAGGCTGCTCTACAGTTTTTAAACCAGAAGTGCGAAGTATGTAAATTGTGTTTCAGAATTTCAAGACACGATAAACCAGGTTTTGGGTGGATTCATCCGGCCCAATGTGACACAAACCAACGCAAAGTTGCTCGCAAGCTTGAAACAGTTTGACGAGTTTGAAGTGAACTTGACCATAAACAATGCTGGCAACACAACAACCAAGTTGTCGGTCCCTGGCATTGCTAAAATGGAATTTGGACAAATCCCTGAAGTCAATCCCATTTTTACCACCAATCTTGATGGATCAACTCAGCTACTTGAATTCAGTAGCATTGAGATTCGTGGGAAGAGATCTCCTACTCTCATTGTGTTTGTTTTCACGCAGTTCTTATTCGAGCTTAGCAAACTGAGACCGTTCTACGTTTTTCGCGACACAACCAGCTCCTTCTGGCAGATTGCAAACCACACATCGATTCATCCAAGCACCGCCGCCCCTTACCTGGGTATTCAAGCGTACAAGTTGCTTGATGGATCCCCAATCGACGTCAATGTAAAATTCAGTGTCAACGTGACAGGTAAGTCTAACAGTTTTGATTATACACAAAGGAGAGGTCGTTAATTGGCTTCGCAACATAGTAAACTGCTATGGTCGTTGACGGCATGCGGGGTCATGTTACAAAATATCAGGACGCCTAGAGCGGAAATATTTGTCACTGCCAGTCAGTGTTAGCTGCCTGCTATGTAAGTGAACCTTCTGATTAAAATATCGACTTGACGTTTTTCCACATACAAAATTTAACGCATAAACATAACAATCTAACCTTACTGTTTTATAATATCGATGAACAGCAAATTAAAATAATACATGTACCGAAACATATAGCATATTTAGCCAAAAAATGGACAACAACGAAAAATGTAGCATTTTGTTTCAATTATATGTTACTTGGTTTGCAGTTGACTCGACATTGGAGAAAGAAGCACCACGAAAGTTGTTCGACGTTTACAGATCATGGTACAAGATATCGTCGTTTCAGTTCATCTGTCTGCGTCTGGATAATAATGCCAGTCGTTTCACACGCGATGGTTGCATGGGAAAGTCAGTTTACGGAATGGTGACGTGTTCGTGTGATCAACCTGGTTTCTTCACTGTGGCTCCACAAATCGTCGCACAAGTCAGACCCGATGGAATCAGTGTAAGTCAATGCCTACTAATGTAAATTAATTAATATTTGTTTTTTGTTGCTTGTTTATTTTAGTCAGTGTGTCTCAATGTACAACTCTAAAAATTGTGTTTGTGGCAAAAAAAAAACAATAACAACAACATGTGTGTTTTTAGGTAATTTTCTTCGGTGGATTGGTACTAGGTCTTGTCGTTCTATTTCTCACATGGATGGCACTTCTCAAGTTCAGTGTACAGGTGGAGTGCGACCGAATCGCAGTGCAAATAAGCCTTGTCTGTACCCTCTTTCTTTTCCACATTGTTCTCTTGTTCGAAGGACTGGCAATAAATGGGAGAACACAGTGTGAATTGGTCACATTTTTCTGTCATTACTTTATGATGACAACCGGTAAGTCTACAAATATTAACTATTTATTGCTCGACAAAACACAACTTGCATATCTGGTATAGTTGAAACTGGAAAATTTTATCAAATTACTTAGTATTTGGGACCGTAATATTTTTTGTGTCAGGACTTCTGGCTCTCGCCGATGGAGCGACAATCCTCGCCAACTTGAATCCTCGATCTTTCCGATTCAAACGTCAAAACCCGGGTCGCCTCCTTCAAATTCAGCTCGCTATATGCTGGGGTATTCCCCTCATCATAGCTGGCGTCACAATTGCCGTCGCGCTGCAGCAGGTCGATTACATCTCGATGAGCGAGTACGGATACGAGCGATGCTGGATCAAACCCGATTCCATCGCCCTTGTGACCGGAGTAACCGTGCCCATAGCAACCATCTTTATTGCTTGTTTTTTTGCTGGCAATTCTGATCGGAGCCTTTGCTTCCCGAGTAAAGCCAAATTCCGCGGACGCAGCTCACCAGGCAACCACCTATGGCGCCATGACGGTTTATGACGTGGATATTGATCACGTGTTCCGGATGTTGGTGGAATACGTGATGACGTGCTTTGCTTTGCTGGTGCCGTGGATCAAGTACTTTATACCAGGTTGGTGCGTCACAAACTTTGCTTTTGCTTGGTTTATCTGTTGCAATGCAGCATTTAATGAGTGAAACATCGTTTATTTTATTTTCCAATATTACTTTATTACTGCAGTTTACGTTCAGGGCAAAATAAATTGTTCTTTTTCACTTCACTTGGTTGCTCTAAAATTTTAAGTGTTTTTACACATTTTTTTTTCTTGTCAGGAATTCACAACATTGAAGTCACCCTGGCTGATATCTACGTCACTATGACGTTAATCGGCTTGCAAGGAGTCTTTGTCTTCATTATCTACGTCATCGTGAGTCCAGATGTGAGACGCACGTTCTGTGGAAGTGGCACAAATTATCCTGAGCGGTACAAGCTCTACTGGTACGGACCAGAGAGAGATCCAGATCCAATCCCCCTTGAAACTTTTGAGGAAAACATTTAAACATTTCCTTGCCTAAGACGTGTGTATTACGTCATGTGAGCATAATGACAGTTTTATATTCATGCTGTAAATACAGATTTTGAAGTGTATTTTTATCTTTGTTATCGCTTGTTAGCAATAACAGAAATTCAATACAAACGTTTGCGTTAAATCTTTTTTTTGCGTTGATGGTAAACAATGCGAAAGTTTGTAATGGAAGCAAATATGGTTGTTAAATACTTTTCGTTTTTACCTTGTGTTGTTTATAATTTGATTTACAAACGTACTTTACTGTTTTTTAAGCAACATTAGGTTATTACAACTTGACGTTAGTGTTTAATTTGTATTACGATCGAAAAGTTAGTAATTTTTTCGGCGTCAAGGGCATAATTTGTCGTTTTTAATTAACGAGCTTGATAGAGTTTATAAAGTGTTTTTTACGTGATAATAATTTTCGTTAATGTATTTAATTCCCCGAATTTGAAAGACAATATTTTTTAAGACTTGGTTTTGTTTTGAGGCTGTTCTTTCTCAGTCATACATATACACAGGGGCGGCTCGTGCGAGGGGGCTGTGGAGCTGCAGCACCCCCAAGATATTTTTACTTAATATTCCTACCACAATATTACAGATAACTTCCATTTCATTCTTTAGCAATATATAATTAGAAAAAAATCCACCTTGATCGGCATTTTTTCCCCTTTTTTAAAAAAAATTATTGCATTAATATGTTTTCTATGGTGGAGCTGCAGCTCCAGTTTCGTGACGTTTCATGACGTTTTGCAGTTGTGCGCATGCGCACTTGGAAAAGCTACATGCCGGGCGAATTAGGCGACAGGGGGCTGTGGCTGCCGCAGCCCCTCCTGTGACGTAGCGCTAGTTGTGTTGTCTGCTTCGCGTCAGTGAACTCCAAAGCCAAACCCGTGTACTATATTCTTAAGTTCGGCAGTGAGAACAGTTAGATAATTATTTTGCCATCTAATATTTATTTATTTGAAGGTTAGTGGTAACTTTTTAAGTTGACTGTACGTGGGTTTAAGTTGTTGCAGGTATCATTGAATTAAATAAGTGTATCTAACACCTTGAAAAAGAAAAAAAGGTCATCTAACACCTTGAAAAGTCACGATTAACATTTGTAATAAATAACTGAATTAAAAACTTTTAAGAAAATATGGTATAAAAGGTCTGCTACTCCAATGCCATGCAGGAGTAAGCAACAACAAGAAATACTCAGTTTTTGTTCTTAATGCTATCAAAGAAAAAATAAATTTGTGACTGTGAAGTTGTACTGACCCAGTGGGTAGACAATTAAACACTCCGTATATCTGACTCTAATAAACAAACAAACTATCACTGTCGAAACAAACCTAAAAAAACGCAGAAATAAATTAACGTTCCCACATTATATTTCAATAAGGCAAGCCACGAAAGCGCCTCTTGCGGCTAAACACGCAACACAAAAGTCACCGCGCCACGAATCAACTGTGAGATATCAATTCCAATGCGTACTCTAGTCACTCTATAGTCACTTATGCACTGTTATGGTAACACTAGGTAACTTAAGGTAACTCTAGATGACTGATTTTTAGTTTGAAACACGTCGGTCTTTATAGCGTTCAGATCAAATGTTGTTATGCAAGCGCAGTCGTAAAAACGTACGCCCGAGAAGGTTAAGTAAGTTCTAAACCGTAATTATTCTTTAAATTGCTTTACAGAAGTGTCACGTATAACATGGCTGGAGGTTAATTTAGACGTGGTTCTTGTTAACACGTTAAAAGCGATACAACAATAGCCTTAAGCCAGTATATGACCAGCGTGGTGATTAGAAAACAGGTTTAAAAGCCGGTCAAGCTTTTGTGTAGAAAAAAGGTGAGGTTTGACCGAGTTTGACCGGGACAATATGACACGACAATTATACGAATTAAAATGTTTTGAATTAAAAAGTCCAAAGTCCGATACATCACTCTCCGTCCCGTGAAATGTTTTCCGGAAGAGATTCTCCTGGATGATGTTTTCGAATTAGTTTGTTGTCCGTTTATTGTTTCCGATTTGACGCTTCGTGCTCCAAAGTCAAATGTTTTGTGCCGAAATTTTTTGTCCATTCTTCGTTTGCTTGATGATTGGATATCACGCTGTGTGGTGATAGATTGTTTGTATTTTTTGGTGAACTCCAGTTGACAAAGTCTTTTGTATTTTCGAACGTCATCATGTGGAGATCAAATGGAGTTGTGATAGAATGTTGCTTGATGCGATTCGAACAGTTGATCCGGTGATTCGAACAATTGAATTCGTTCGTTGATTTTTGAACGTCTGTAATCTAAACTTAACATTTCGCGCGGCAAATTTTCACACCAATGATTATAAGGGCTTTTTTTTTAAAAGGGATATAAGGATAATTAAGTATATATATACAATACGATTAAAAAAGGCGCAAATTCTAAGTACTATGTAGGTTTGTGATATACAAATAAAAATAGTTTTGACATTTGACATTTGACAAGTGTTTCTGTTTCGAATTCTTGTAAGAAATTAAACGAGCTGCCGTACTTTTCAGAGTTTTTGCTAAGCTTTTTTACGGTTTGACGCGTAGCTATGCTGGCGACTTGATTTTACATGTGAAATTTGGCTTTGCAGCCTCCCACTTGTAAAGGTTTTGCAGTGCTTTTGCAATCTGCGGTTGTGAGTTGTTGAGTCGCATTTTGAGGTATTACTCTCGCCATTTCGACCGACAGGCCAATCTATGACAGATTATTATATTTTCGCGCTGCCGTCGAGGCAAGGTAAGGATTTTTAGGCAATCAATCTCGTTTGAGTTGCAATTGCTTTTAGGCGGTATTTGGCCTAGCGACTGAGCAGCAATGCTGCTTTGAGCGGTGCTCATTGATTTATAAAGTTCAATATGAACCAGTGGCTTGGCGTTCGAGGAACGCTTGCGCTTCGGCGGCGCTATGTCAAGGCCATTTGCATTTGCTTTTACATCTTTCCGCTTTATTACTGTAGCATTCTCCTGCATTTTTCCTTGGCACGTTTAATTGATTAAACACAATTTCATATTTATCGTTTTGGTTTCACATATAGTCATGTCAAATCTAAAATTATTTTTATACAGGGTCAACCTACTAGGTACTTAGAACGAATGTTATGATCGTTTTCGTTTCAATATCAAGGTAGTTGTTATACAACTGTGTGTCATGTCCGTTTAGGCTAACTTAGGGTACAAGGGCTGTGCCTGTACTTGGTCAGCTAAATTATTACCGTCCGGTTGTTCATTTTGTCGAGCGTTCTTTAGCTCCATCAATTTGTCAAATGCAAGTCTGCCGTAGACCTTGATAAACCATCCGGTGAGCAAAACTGCCCATATTCCTGCTAGAATGTATATAACTACAAAGATAAAACATAAAAATGGCGAGGTTATTGAGCTGATCAAATGTAGAAGTGCGTTCTTCGAAGCTGCTTCCA
Organism: Phallusia mammillata; assembly: GCF_965637545.1. NCBI lineage: Eukaryota > Metazoa > Chordata > Ascidiacea > Phlebobranchia > Ascidiidae > Phallusia > Phallusia mammillata. Next base: position 5,565,839 of record NC_137252.1, read on the forward strand.
GAGTTGAGGACAAATATGAAACGTCCGCTTCTGTTGTAGGATTGGTGTTGCTGTCAATGAACTGGTAAAGTTTATCGTTTGTTAGGCGGGACTGGCTGAGAAGCGCCAACATTGAGTTTAAATCTTCAAAACCGCTACTCGGTCGTGGCAAATTATCTTCATACCGTTGAAAATCTAATTCTTTCCGGTGATATTTAACAGGTGCTAAAGTAGGTGTTATAAAGTCAACTTTAGAGTCAACGTGAACTAGAGTATAATTGTCATAGACGTAATATGTATCCTTAATTCTAAAAGACATTACTCTACCCGGAGCATAATTTGCTACAAATTTAACAGTTGGATAAACAAAACCATCCCTGTATAACTGTCCTACGGACATGTTACCTTTAGAGTCAACATATTTAATTAAGGGTCGTGTTGCAAACAGGTTTTTATGTCTTAAATCTTCTACTATAATTCCATTAACAACTTCACAAGAGAGTTCTGTCATTAGATCTCCTACAGTTATACCGGCTCTTTGTCCTCCTAAAAGTTTACTTGATATTTCGCCAGGATATTGTCTGGCCAAGATTGAATATATAGTTGCTAGTAATGATTGAGTTTGACATTCTAAAAAATGAATATCAGAAGTGAGTTGACTTATTGTCCCAGAAACGGTATCCAATGATTCGTTAATAAAAAGTCCAACATTATCCGGACCACCATTAGGAGTTGAAAAATTAGCTTTATTGATCATTAGTGGTAATCGAATTGTACCGTTACATTGTGCGGGTTCAATAATCATACCACCTGTACAAATTGAGTCTTGTCCATAGCAATCCCGAATGGCTTTAGAACAAATGGTTTGATGGTGAATACTTAAACCTAATTCTTTTACTTCCAAACGATATAAATCGCCGGTATGCCGATAATGCAAGGTCAAACCATGAGTTCCCAAAGGCGTGACAACGGGACAATCAACTCGGTTGGGCACTTTCCAGGTAAACAGTCTAGTTCCGACAACACAACTACCCCTATGTATGTTACATTTAGACATAATTCCCAAAGCACCTTTCATTTGCTTATGAATAGGATCGTATAAAATAGTTGATTTCGTTAAAACACCATTATGAATAACACCTTTTGAAGATGTAGGCCATTTATAAGTTACTTTAATTTCATTAGAGGAAGACCAAACGTTATCACTAGTTTTACTAAGTCGCCCAATCAAAGGTGCAGTATGAGTGTGTTGCCAATCTTCACAAGCACCTGAGGACGGGGGTGCAATAGCCACAGATTTCTCAGTATGAAATTTACCTCAAAAAAAATAATAATGGGATTCGTATGTCGATTCAAAAATTTGACACGAATATACCTCTAACCGAATGAAGTCTGCCGAAGGGTTGTAAAGTCGGCCAAAACATGTCTGAAAGGTTGGTGCATCTGCCCTTTTACAAGTTATAGGTTCAGGTATGGCATATTCCCCTTTAAACAAGGCTTCGTGACAGAGTTTAAATTGTTGCGTCCCACTTTGAGCTATATCGCACAAAAGTAATGTGGAAATTAAAATACCAGTTGGATGCATTTTGTTTCAAGTTCTTGCTTAATCTCGAAACCGAAGGGGCTTTCTGATTATACGTCCTCTTCGAGTAATGTGAGGGTCTTGTTCAGATATTTCAATTGGTGGTGCAGAGGCAGAAGTGTTACTTAAGTCACCCGTATCTACTCTAGAATCTATATAAACAGTTGGACTAGTTAGTATAGGGATGTTATCAGTGACAGAGGTATCAACAGGGGGTCTAGGTAACACAGTAGCATCGGTTATGCCTTCAATAGTAGGAAGATTAGCCACCTTAAGCCTATCGACAGTAACTGTGTTCTCGCGACCATTCATAGCTAAGGTAAAGAACTTTGGATGCTTATTCAATACCTTAAAGGGACCATCGTATGCGGGGTAAAGTGTTCCCTTTTTGGCTTGCACCCGTACAAACACGTGAGTGCAGTTTGCAAGTTCTGGGTCAACATAAACATTTACCTGTCGTTGAGGTTTGCGCTTGGCAAAGTTTAGATGCGACATAAATGCTGTTAGTCGCTTGGAATTGTCTGCTATGGACACGTCAGGTACAATTTCCTCAAAAAACTCACCTGGTAATCGCAACGTTTGCCCATAAACCAATTCAGCTGCGCACGCATCAATATCAGGCTTGTGGACACTACGTAAACCCAAAAGCACAAGCCCCAGATTGCTATGCCAATTAAGAGGTTGACTATGCGCTTTAAGGGCAGATTTAAGATATTTATGTTGGATTTCGATGTAACCATTACTTTCAGGCCTATAAGCCGTAGTTTGCTGTAATTTTATCCCAAATTGGGTACAAAAATCATTAAAGGTTTCAGAGGTGAACTGTTTCCCACGATCTGATGTACACCTTAATGGTGCCCCAAATCTAGCAACCCAATGCAACAAAAAGGCATTAGTTACAGTCGTGGCAGTTACGTTAGGCAACGGTATGGCTTCAAACCACCGAGAGAATCTACAACAACAGGTCAACAAATAGGAATAACCATCACACAACGGTAAAGGACCAACAATGTCCAAATTAACATCTTGAAATCGCCCTGTGGGTTCGATGTAATGACCCAAAGGAGCATGAACATGCCTTTTAACCTTGCAACGTTGGCATTCAAGACAATTCTTACTCCACTCGTTAACGTCCTGATTAAGACCGTGCCAGACAAAACGACTACCAATTAAACGACGTGTTGCCTTTACACCTGGATGAGATAATCCATGCAATGTCATAAAGGCGCGTTTACGTAAAGCAAGTGGAACAATAGGTCTAAAGTTCCCAGTTGATACTTCACCAATCAATTTTAAATCACTATTAGGAACTTGCCTTTCGGTTAATTCCAATGACCCGTACAGCTCTTGCAAACTCTCCCGAAATTCACTATCTTGCTGCTGTAGAGCTAAGTCATTTAAGGACAACAAGTCATCCGCAAGCGATATCGCGTTTACCACAATCCTGGAAAGACCATCCGCCACAACATTCTGAAAACCACTTAAAAATTCCACGTCACTTGCTTATTGAGCAATATAATCCATATAGCGATGTTGTCTAGGCGTAAAATTACTGGAATTGGAACGGAAGGCTTTAACCAAAGGCATATGGTCTGAAACAACATTAAAGTTTCTCCCCTACAAAATGTCTTTAAAGTGTTTTATTGCCAGATAAATCCCAAGCAATTCTCGATCAAACGTACTATAATTCCTTTGCGCACTACTTAATACTTTTGAAAAGAATGCGATTGGTTCCCATACACCCTTATTGTACTGGTTCAATGAGGCACCAACAGCAAAATTACTAGCATCGCAAACCAACGAGAATCGACCATTTATCAGAGGATAGTGTAGCAAAACTCGATCGCTAAACATTTCCTTAATATCATCAAACGCCTTAATGGATTCAGGCTTCCACTCTAAACGTTTCTTACAATTTTTAGGTTCATTGCCCAACATTACGTTAAGATGGCATAGAGTGTCTGATGCATGAGGAATGAATCGCCGATAAAAGTTAAAAATCCCCAAAAAAGATCTTAATTGTGTGACGGTCTCGGGCCTTGGAAAGTTGCGTATAGCCTCCACCCTGTCCTTGAGTGGTTTTAGCCCATCTTTGGTTATTCTATGCCCCAAAAAATTAAGTTCAGTTTTGCCCAAGTGCGTTTTCTTTTCGTTTATCAAAATGCCATAATCCGCCAACCTTTGAAACAAGAGTTTGAGATGCCTCTCATGCTCTTGCTCGTCAACGCTAGCAATCAACAAATCGTCAACATAGGCAAAACAAAATTCCTCAAAACCACTTACCACTCGATTGATGTACCGTTGAAACGTTTGACCAGCACATTTAAGACCAAAAGGCAAACGACAAAACTCAAAACTTCCAAAAGGCGTAACAATAGCCGTTTTAGGAATAGAATCTGGATGAACCGGTACCTGATAATACGCACTTAGCAAGTCTATAGAGCTGAAAACGTGCTTGCCATGCAAATTATTACAAAAATCCCGTAAGTATGGCAATGGATAAGTGTCATTTTCCGTTAATACATTTAGCCGCCTAAAATCACCGACAAATCGTAGGGTATTATCTCGTTTAGGCACACAATGTAAGGCTGAGCTCCAAGGGCTTGTGGACGGACGTACAATACCCTGTTTCTCTAGCTTAGCAAAATGCTCTCTGGCGACACGCAGTGCTTCAGGCGACAATCGTCTCGGCCGACACGACACTGGCCTTCCTGACGTCACAATTCTATGCATCACATTGTGCTTTACGGTTCGATCAACCGAAATCTGCTGTGTAAGCTCTGGAAACTGTTTTAAAATGCGTCTATAACGATCATCTTGCGCACAATCAACATCCTTAGGCGCGACACTTACATCAGCTATTTTACAAGTTTGAGCAACCTGACCTTGCGACTGGACGAAACAACTGTTCTCTACTGCGAGAGAGCGATTAGCGGGCTTTTTTCCCTTTGCCTTTTTCCGGCGCAACAGACGTCCCCCTTTTACGTCAACTAACAGGTCAAAATTGTTCAAAAAATCGGCGCCTAGAATGCAAGAATCGACGTCACAAACAAGAAAAGTCCACGTAAAACGACCAAAATTAAAATTAAGATACAACTCAACTTCCCCATAGGATTGAAATTCGTTACCAAGCGCACATTTCATATTTACAGGCATACTTGGACAAAATTCGCGCGCTAAATTACGGGGAATAAGACTCAGCGCACTACCAGTATCAACAAGAAAATTCAGCTTATTACTTTTATCAAAAATGGTGAAGGTATGAAAACGTTTTTGGCCCCCTGCATCGTTCACCTTTAATGAGATGGACGCTGCCCGTTTTTTTGACGGTTAAGAGCGCAAGGTGGAACACACGTTGTCGCATCAGAACCATACATGTTATGATAATAACATAAATCAGGAGATGGCATCTGTGGAAAGCGAGGACCCTGATGTCTCGGCTGCCCACCATAGTTCCACTGCCTCGGGCGATACTGCGAGTTTGGGAACCGACCGTTCGGGCGATAATTGCCGTTATTGCCATTACGTCCTCTATAATTACCAGACCTATTGTACCCGCCATTCGGCCTTCTAGGTTCTTGGAAACGAGGGGCAACAGACGCAACCGTTTGAGCCGATTTAATAGCCTTCAATTCCTCTGTAACTTCACGCAAACGCTTTTCGATGTTATCATTTATCAACATTTGCGTGTTAGTAAACATAGCGTTATCAGCAGAGACATTCGCGACCTTTTCAACCACCCTATCAGGCTGAAACCTTGTTAGTTCGCTAATCAACGTGATTTGATCAGCCTTTTCAGCCAACTCGTCAACTGACAAGCCATAATCAGGTGCTAAAATCATGCGGATATGAGCTGGCAACCTGTCTTAAAACAACTTTTTTAGCAACTTTTCAGCGTCTGGACTCAAATCTCGATAGTTACCAAGAAGAACCTTCATCCTATTCAACAAAACACTAGGGCGCTTATTTTCCAAAGTTACATCATGTAACAACTCATGAACCTCAGTGATAGGATTGGCACCAAATGCCTTTAAAAGGGCCTGTTTCAAATTGTCGTAGGTACGGTAACGGACATCTCCCAAAATAACGTGGCCAATCCTTTGCGCTTGCTCCTGGTTAAGCGAAGAGACAATTAAATTAAACTTCATCGCGTCAGAAGTTACTTGGTGGTTTGAAAAGTATTTTCCACTGATGCAAGCCATAACTTTACAGAATCCTGCCACATCGGAGGTATTTTAATTTTAGCAACGGATGATGCGGCAGGTGCAAGTTCGCTTAAACCAAAATTAGGCGCGGGAACAGCAGGATAACGAGGCGTAGAATACGGAGCACGCGTTGCTTGGCTCGGCGGTAAAAACAACGATGCGGCCTGGTCAATAGTTGACCGTGTGGCGGAATAACTCAATTGCGGTTGAGGCACGGAGAAAGACAATGCTGCCGACGGCGTTTTTAGAGAAGTGGCCGGCGCATTATCATCTGAAACCGGACAATGCGAGGTAGCGCTTGTTGAAGGCTTATGGCCCTTGATATCGTTATACCAATCAGTATCGTCGGACCCAGTTGATTCGCTACTAGTATAAACTATAGCGTCCGAACGACCAGCATTAGGCATGGTAGCGGCACGAGATGAAGAATACATATCTGGCGTTATCAACAATTGTTCAGAAGGTTTACTGCCTTTGAATTTGAGTGCGCTCTTTAAGAATCCAGAAACGAGACTAGTTTTCTGCGTCATTAATTAAGGCGTCGTTAACAGCGATTTTATCAGAAGGTTAAAAGCGCGGAAATCAATATCACGTCGGGGTCACCAAATTTGTACTGACCCAGTGGGTAGACAATTAAACACTCCGTATATCTGACTCTAATAAACAAACAAACTATCACTGTCGAAACAAACCTAAAAAAACGCAGAACTAAATTAACGTTCCCACATTATATTTCAATAAGGCAAGCCACGAAAGCGCCTCTTGCGGCTAAACACGCAACACAAAAGTCACCGCGCCACGAATCAACTGTGAGACATCAATTCCAATGCGTACTCTAGTCACTCTATAGTCACTTATGCACTGTTATGGTAACACTAGGTAACTTAAGGTAACTCTAGATGACTGATTTTTAGTTTGAAACACGTCGGTCTTTATAGCGTTCAGATCAAATGTTGTTATGCAAGCGCAGTCGTAAAAACGTACGCCCGAGAAGGTTAAGTAAGTTCTAAACCGTAATTATTCTTTAAATTGCTTTACAGAAGTGTCACGTATAACATGGCTGGAGGTTAATTTAGACGTGGTTCTTGTTGACACGTTAAAAGCGATACAACAATAGCCTTAAGCCAGTATATGACCAGCGTGGTGATTAGAAAACAGGTTTAAAAGCCGGTCAAGCTTTTGTGTAGAAAAAAGGTGAGGTTTGACCGAGTTTGACCGGGACAATATGACACGACAATGAATTAAAATGTTTTAAATTAAAAAGTCCAAAGTCCGATACAAAGTTAAATGCCTCACTGAAATTCAGGCAATATCAAATGCAAAACAAACAATTGCGGAAGCAACAGGATTTTTGATATACCTGAGTAAAGACAATTTGAAGTTTTGCTTTCTTAATACACCATGTGGACAGTATTTGCAACCAAGTGCAATCATATGTAATAATTAATGGACATGTACTGTTTGTCTAAACAGTACCTGCTAAATTGCTTCACAGGAAGTGTTTCTTAAGAATGAACATTTTACAGACAAGATAGTAGTGACCACCAAGCACATCCTATTGTTGACAAAGAAAAGCTAGTTACTGAAATGAAAATGTTTCTGCAGATCTGATGTTCATGATTACTTTGAAAATAATCTAGATGATGTTTTGACACGTGAAATTACTAGGATGAAAAATCCTGTTTGCTGTTTCCATGAGTCCTGCAAAGGCAAAACAGTTCTTTTCAAAACTGAAAAGGATGCAAACCTTTGTTAGGAACACCATTATTTTCAAAAGACTTGCACTTGCAGTGCTAGTACTAAATAGAAAAACAGTTTCTCAGTTGTCATTTGGTATCAAGGAAGAAGCTATCAATTATCATGCCCAAACTATAACTTTATGATTCATTTTGGTTGTGAAAAGGAAGCACAAGGTTTAATAATATGGTTTAAATTTAAGTGAGAGTGTTGTAAATTTTAAAGCTTGAAGGAGTTTTGCACTTATAAAAAGCAATTACAAGCTATTTGCCAGCAAATAAAGCAGCAAGTTTAGCAGTTAAGAATCTGAAAGACAAATAATAGTCTGTGCACAAAATTTCAAAGAAAACATGTTAAAATAAACAAGTTCTGACACAAATGTAAAGTGGTTGTTAAATTTACCATTTATGATACCAATAAACAGCTATATGGCTAGTTTTTGTGTGTGTGGCAACAACCTGTGAAGTGTCATAGAATATGTTAAACGCTGACTGCGACCATAAGTTACTTAAATGAAACAGGACCATTTTTTAAATGTTGTCTAACTGAAATACTTCAAAGTTTTAACTGAAATACTTCAAATGTTGTCTAACTGAAATACTTCGATTCCGTGTCACGTGTGTTACTTTTTTTTCTTATTGTTTTTTCAATATTCTTGTCGTGTTTTACCGTATTTACAACCGCTTTGTTTCGAGTCCGTGTAACGTGTGTTTTTGTTGCACATTATTGGGTTTGGCCCGTCGCTGTGCAAGTAAACAAAATACACAAATGATATCATATGCTGTTTACACTCATGTACATTATTGCGTAACAAAAATTACGTCACAATGGACTTGTTTTTCTACACAAAACAATGGCTAGAAAATTAGAAATGTAGCTTTTCTATATATTGCTAACTTATATTTGTTCAACAAAGGCTAAAATTTGGAGCAGCACCCCACAATTTTTATGCACGAGCCGCCACTGCATATACACCTTTCTCTTTTATTTTATTGACAAGTTTCATTTTTGGAATTTCGACTTAAGCATGCTCGAGTTCACTTGTTCGGTGATGTAGCAAAGTTTGGTATTTTGGCAATTAAAATCTCATTATTTAGGGAGTTCTTAAACACGTTGAAAAACTAATGTTACCTGTAAGGCTGGTGATTTCTGTGTTTGATTTTGGGATAGAGATTTTGCATGTTGTGTTGTCGTTCGTTTTCGTGCAAAGTGCTGCTCAGATTTTATACGTTATAATCGATTATAATCGTTAGTATTACATTTGAATCAGACGAAACAAGGTAGCAATATATTTGTGATTTGATGAACAACAAAAGTGTGAAACGTTACATAAAAAAACATAAAAAAAACCTCATAAAAAAGATAGTGAGGTGTTTCAAAACTGTAATTCAAAAATGTGTGAGATTGAATTGATTGACGTATGTGACACACATACATTAATTAGCAAAGTTAAAAAAAAAAAAAAAAAAATGAAAAAATAAAATAAAAATATGAACTTGTCTTTAAAAAAAAAAAAAAAATGAACTTCATGCTAAACACCTACGTATGTACAAGGCTAAACAACAATTGTCAACGACAGGGAAGTATTCTTTACAAAAAGCATCTATTTTGGCAGCTAACTTGCAAGACTTTTGGGGTTTAAGTACCTGACTAGCAAAACAGCATTTCTGGGTTAACACTCATGCCCCTCAACAGGCAAAGGAATTGAGTGCTACTAATGTGCCACAAACTAAAATTGCACGAAAGAAAATAAATATATAACAGTGATAAATCAGAAAACAAAGTGCACAAAACATAATTATAAAAAATATTGGGATACATTGTTGAACAGTGTATGAAGTCTTAGAACAAACCAAACCAGAAAAAAAATCATCACAAAGGGTGTAATTTTGGAATAAACCAACCCCTACCAAAACTACTAATGAATGAACAAAAAGGGAGCTGTCTTTGACTTTAACTGTCCCTATTGTAAAACAAGACCGACATATAGATTATGCGGAAAAAAGCACCATGACTCAGCACATTTTGTTTGAGAAATAATTAAAATGTGGTTGAAGAAACACATGTACATGTTGTATTGCACAGCACAACAAAAATATCTTTAAAAACTTAATTATCTGTTACATTGTGCATAATTATCACTTGAAGTGTATAAAACATAAGTAAATACAAGACTACTATTTAGAATCTGTTATTTGAATTAAAGAACATTAAAGCACTTGCATACAATGTTGGGCATCTTTGTATATCTGGGTAGGTTAAATCCGACCTGGTACTGGATTCAAACAAGAGCCTATCTTTTGACAGTCAACAGACCATATATGATTTTTCACTTAGTCTTGGGTTAAATATTTACATTATGAATCCGAAAATTTTAGAACTTATCACAGCTTCTCCGAGTTTTTCTTGTTCTGTGTAAAGTAATGATTTGAATTAAAGTTTTTTTTTTCAAATTTGATTCAAATTTACAAGGTTGCACTAAACCTTCGCTTTTCAATACACATCTAAAATTACAACATGAATTGTATTTCAAGAAATGTACCTTGCTGAGAGTTGGTGAATGTGTCTTTCCATGTGTGTGTTCTTGTACTGAAGCAACATAAATGAGTACTTTGACTGTGAAACATGGTTGATGTTAGTAGGATTCAGGAAATGCTACTTTCTTTAAATTAGAAATTCATACCCTCCAAGAACAATAATTTCATCATTTGAAATAAAAAAAGATGTTGCATAGTTCAAGACAAATGGTGCATAAGGCAAAGTGGTCCAGGTGGGATTTTTAGTACTTGTGTCGAGGAACTCACAACTATTGAAAGGTTGCTTGCTGTGAGAACATCCGCCTAAGAACATACACACATATTATTATTTAGACAAATCACAGTTTGGCTAAAATTGGCAATCAATGATTGGCTAGTTATGAGAACACTATAGTACATCAACCTTCAATAAAATGAATTTTGATAAATATTGAATTGATAACAAAATTTGTTTAAAAAGCTGCAATGTTTTACCAAACACGTAGATCACATCACCAACTGCGGAAGCAGCAAAATTCATTCTTGCATTATTAAGAGGTGCAACTTTTTTCCATTGGTTTGTCCTGACATTTACGGCATCAACAGAACTTATTATTCTAGCTGTACAAAAGCAAATTGTTTAGCTTTCACACTTATTATCCCCTTTAAAATGCTGCACTGGCAGTAAATGCAGTGATTGTAAAAAACATACAGATTAATAAATGTTTGCTTGTTCCATTTTAGGTTCTTTAAACCAATGGTTCCCAACCATTTTTCAAAGCAACCGAAATACTTTGCAAATTTTGTTTTGTGATTTCTCTCCACTATAATATATATTTTTTTACTGTCATGCTTGCATTTTAGTCTATAATTTAGTAATGCTTTTGAAAATAACTATGCCAGTTTAGAAAATCAAAAAATTAAACAAATAGTATTTGTTTTCTTTTTTGACCAAACTTTTGAGTTTAGCACGAACTTTAGAGCTGGTATCAGCATGACAAAGCTCAACAGACAGCTAACATGTAACTTATGATGTTACAAACAGAATTAACCAATAGCATGCCAAGTTTATTTGGTAACAATTTAAATCTGTAGAGAAATTTTAAAAAAAACGCTACGAAATAAAGTTAAAAACTATATGCTCTTGTTGTCCAAAAAACAGGCGACCCAACTTTGGATCTCGACCTATAGGTTGCAAAACACTGCTTTAATCAGTATGTAACTTTGTTTATTCTATTTTGTAAATGTTCATTTGCTATTAAATTTTGCAAAATGTTGGAATGCAACATTGATGAGTTCTTACATAGGCGTGGTCGTAGAAGTCTTGTATCTCTTCCTCCAAGTAGAAAAACATTTTCTGAAACAAACTTGGAATTGTTTTATGTCAAAACTAATATCTTGAACTAAGAAGGATGTATGCTTTTTTACCAAAGTCCTTGGAAATCTAATAAGTTTTAGTTACAGCTAAACGCTGAAAAATGCCTGACAGTTACATACCTCCAATAACGACAACACATGCCTCAGACCTGTTGTTTTGTTGATCCTTTTGCATATCATGTTCCCAACAACCATCAACATACCTTTCCGTTTGATTTTCAAATCTTTGATTTGAGTAACCACCAAAAATGTAAACAGAACCTAAATGAACCGAGAATTCCCAATAGTGAAGTTACTGTATTTTTGGTAATTAAAATCCTAAAAAGATTCACACTATTTTTAACTTCCTAATATCAGGTCACAACAATTTTTATACATTAAGGATTGATTGTCACTCTATGCAGACCAATTCATACCCTTAACTGATACTGCAGTTGCACCAGCTCGATGAAAATTCAAACTACACTCTAATGTCCAAGATTTCCCATTAAATGACATAACTGATGTTGTCCCACTTTTACAATTGGTATCAAGACCTCCACAAAACATGACTTTATTTTCATGCAGAACAATTGCACTGTGGTAGCTCACACGGAAAGGTGGTTGAACAATCTACCAAAACCCAAAAATAACTATAGCTAAATGTGGGTAATTGCATACAATCCATAGATGTTAATCAAATGCTTGGGATTAACTATGATTTTTTGATTCATTTGGGTATAAACAATGATCTGACTGAGCAGCTCATGCTATAGTCTAAGAAAAGTGAAAAAGGATCTCCATTGCCATTAATGAGCATTACAGTAATGCAAGAAGGGGGATATCCCCACCGTGAGGATCTCTGTTTTAGACCACCTAGGTCTGGGTCCTAAGAGGGCCAATATAGCCACGCATTTGAAAGTGTGTTTCTTAGAGAGCCATACAATATTTTTTTGTTTCCTTTAACTGAAGAAATCAACTACAAAAATAAATATTTTATGACATACTGTACTGCTTTAAAAATATGAACTAAAATTTGTCTGAGAGCCAGAGGCAATCATCAAAAGAGGAACTTCTGGCTTGCCAGCCATAGGTTCTGACACCTGACCAAGGTGAGGATTGAGCAACTTTCAATGGCAAACCATACATTATCTCATGGCATGGTAGTATGTTGAAGCATGGTGGTTAAAACCATTGTGTTATAAATTGAAGTTGTATTGATAAAAAAAATCAAAAATTTATATCAATACCTCCGTTTTTGGAGTGGTTTCTGTAAGTTGGAGAGTTTGAACACTATTTTGTGGTGTCAAAATGTACAATCCCTTGTTGACTAAAAAAATAAGGGATAACTGTAAAAAAAGAATTTTTCTTAACAAAATTTTCTTAACAAAAAATTGTGGAATAGCAAAACATATTTTACCATCTAAAGTAATATGCGTTTTTTGAAGAAATTATAAGAAAATTGCTTTGCAACCAGAAAAGGATTGAGCATATATGAAATTTTCTGTTGTGTAGTATTTTACTATTTTCTGTCATGCTTTTCTATTGTGATTCATGCCAGACATGGTCCTGTAAGTCCACAAAAGTTTACCATTTCTTGGGCCTGTTCTTGGTTGCTGCTTCTCAAAAAGTTCAGGTTCAATGTGAAAATGCATTGCATCTTCCACCAAATCTCTACAGGCTGTATTGTCTCTTACAAGTTTCTAATCAACAACAAAAAAACATGATCATTATAAATAGAAATTTTCATATTTCATTAGTTGATGAACATAAATTCATAACTGGGATCAGCCCTGAAGCGTCGATGCAGACCAGCGATCACGGCACACTCATATATAAATCACAGTACGCCAGGCCCATTGAAGGCGCTATACCGAATCAGCCGGTCACCAAGCATTCACCACCATATGGCAAGGCGTAGGCTAGAAAAATCTAGCCTGCGGTGGGATTCGAACCCACGACAGGAGTCTTTCCGGGAGGTGCTTGTGATTCGACTTTCGGCGGATTCTCCACTGGGCCTGTGTAGCTCAGTTGGTAGAGCGCGAGTCCCGGAAAGACTCCTGTCGTGGGTTCGAATCCCACCGCAGGCTAGATTTTTCTAGCCTACGCCTTGCCATATGGTGGTGAATGCTTGGTGACCGGCTGATTCGGTATAGCGCCTTCAATGGGCCTGGCGTACTGTGATTCATTAGTTGATATCGCATACTCGACTTGTCTGGTTTTTTTGGTTTATATTTACCGACCATCTGGATTTTCACATACCTCTTTTCTTACAGTGTTGGAAAGAAATTGCTTTGTGACAAACTGAAGTCGCAGCAAACCAAAAAGTTCTGGGAAAGCTTCTTGTCTTTTAGGTAAATTGTGATTAGTCCAATTCATCAGTGCAGTAAAGAGCACATCTTCTGTTTCTACCTGACATTCAAATGGCATTAGAAACTGGTTCGGACAAATTGAATTTTACTTAAAATATGTAATGCATTACAAATACAAAGTATTAAAAGTAATCTTTTTCTTACAAACATTTGTTAGCTCTGTAATAATAATTTAAAGCAACAACATTTTTTACAGGATCAATGTCATGATAGAGTGCATACTTTTATTTCATCAGATTGGAGAAACATCTGTACTTCATTTTTAGGGAGATCCAAAAATTTTGTTGATTGACAAACTTCACTAAAGTTTTTGTAAGTACATTCCTCAGTTTTTTGTTGAAGAGAAACCAAAGCAACTAGATGACTAATTTCCTTTAGGTTTAATGAGTTTGAGGGTTCAACAACATCCAGCAAATACTCATCAATCATTTCTAACAAATCTAAATAGTTGAAAAAAATTAAAACATTTACTAGAAATCAGTGGCCCTGTTTTTAAATGCAAGAAATGGTACAAAATAAAATAGAAGGTGGTTTAGCTCGCATTGCTGCTTGTGCATCAGTAAGACTGTGACTTATATGCTTTCAATTTTTGCTTGGGTCACAAATTAAGTTTTGTAACCTTTGTTTGTTTCTGCAGGTAGAAGCTCACAGGTCCCAACACTGGCAAATTTGTGAATGATGCATTTAAAGTGATAAATGTGAAAAAAATTGCTGATGTAAACCAAACTATGGAAATCAACATACTATTACTTTCGGTTACAAAAAATTGCATGGAGGCCTAAAAAGAAAAAAATGAATACTGTCAGTTTTCTTTTGAGTGATTCCACTATATACAGAAACAAAGCTGTTGGGCGCAGCCATTAGATTGAACACATCGATAGTCATGATTGTAGGCTAGGGCCAGTTGGTTTCTGCTGTCCAGTGTGTATCTAGTTCACACTGTCCAGTGTGTTTCCAGTGCGGAGTGTAGAGTGTTTTATTAAATGAAACACATATTTTTATATATAGTGAAAAAAACATGTGGTACAAAATTCAGCAGGGAACACTAAATCCCATTTGCAGGGGCATGGCTGGAAACACAAGCTTTCTGACGTCATAACAAAGAGAAATTGTAACGGCCTAATCCTCAACACACAAACACGAACAGCTATCAAATTTAGGACATGCAAAATCACGCTACATTTAAATGACTTAGAGCTTGGGCAATTTTAGAATTTTATGATGTGAAATCTAATGCTTTTGTAAACAGCCACTACAAAGCCATGTTTATTTTAGGGCTATAGGTTCACAACCCAAAATATTTAAAGTGACAACATTTACTTTTCATTTGAAACATAGAAGCAGCTTGTAGAATGCCAAATACATCTTCAACACAAAGAAAGATGTTTCCAGAGTAAATAAAATCCAATATTTGTTCAATGGCTTGCCAAGACAACTCCTTCAGCTCAACAGTATCAGAGTATTTTTCCATCATCTTAGCAAAGAAAGTTTAAGTCATTTATTATTGGCTATTGTGTTTACAGTCTTAACAAACACATAGATTGTGCTGCCAACAGTAGCTGTAGCATTTGATATGTTAATTACAATCTCAAACAATGGTGTGTGAAATAAAATTTGTGCATGCAAGCGCTGTAAATACAAAAACCTTAAATTTATTCTATGTGTTTTAAGGATATAAATTAAGGTGTACGATTTCTAAATACTCACATCTGTTCGAAACATTGTTGCAAAGTAATCACAACTTGTTGCTAACACATTTCTATGAGCTGGAAATCTTTTTTCATTCACCACAAGTTCAATATCACAAAGAAACCCTTCTTTTCTCTGTCTAAAGGTGAGAGCTTGATCAGTAACAACTAGAATGGTATTACTTTAAATACTGCTTTCACGCACGTTTTATGACATGATTAAAAAATTTTCATAAAAAATGTAAAGTTGTTGTTTTTAACTCAATAACTAACTCGCCCCTTCTAGAATTGTTTGACTTTTGCAAATTATAGTTTTGTTTCACTTTTAAACTGGGTTTGGGATTGGCTATTGTCAAAACAATAACGGCTTTTTTCTTAGGAAGTAGGCTGGGGTAAAAATACAACATTAAACGGGCTCCTCTAAAATACGCAATCTACGCAATCTGTACGCAATCTGCTTATAAAACGTATGCAACCTTTAAAAAATGTTGGCGGTTAGGGCTTTTAGGGTCTGGGTGAGGGTTTATAATAAAATTAACACTATAATTTAGTTTTAGATGTCCAGTTTGGGCTTAATATTCTCATATGTGTTGAGAGTGGTACTAAACACTGTATGGTACCGCATGTTAACACTTGTAGAGAAAATTAGACCTGAAAGGCATCTGAAGTTAAATTATAAAGTTAATTGTATCACAAACCATCACCCTGACCCTAATAGCACTAACCGTCAACATCTTAGTTAGTTTTTGTTAGTAGATTGCGTAGATTGCGTATTTTAGAGTGGCCCACATTAAACATTCTCAAATGCAATTTTGAGGTACAAGTATTATAAGTAAGTGTCAGCCACCAGCAATGTTTGATAAACGAACAAAATGAGTTATTCGAAGCTGTTCCTTTACTATTAACGTTTAGGCCGAGAAATCAACCATTAAAACAAAACTCACCTATTTAGATAATCAAGGCATTGTCCTGGATAGTTTTCAATTGATACCTGTCTTTTATTGCTCATCTTTGTGCACTACAGACTACATCTCTTTGAAACATATAATGACAAATCTCACATCACTGTGTAAGAATCTATACTCTGAAGTTAATTATCAACCATATATTTAGATAAACATCTCAGAAACAATTTTTGTGTACAGATGTACGACCTTGCTTTATCACAGTTGTTTGCTTACCAGTTTTAAAACTTTTACGCCATTCCCTTGAGTACAACGTGTTTTATTCACAAATCCATGCAACATATTTTACGTGTGTCACCTTATATTACTGAAATTTTGCAACATCAAGAAATAATTAAATAAATAAAACTTTACTAAAATAGCAAAACTAAATTTCCGTCTTGATTGTTATGTTTACTTTTGTTTCTGGGGAATTCCCTCTCAGGAATAAGGAATGTTTATGAGATAACCCAGTATTTGTTCACAAATGTCATTTCGCCGAAATGGAAGTCAAAAATATTTAGAGGAAATTTTTTTGATTTCGCAACCATTATGCAAAATCACATTGCAAGCATTGTTCATTATCAAAAACAAACACTTTTTTAAACAAAGCCAAAAGGAAAGCTCTAAATCCTTTTACAAGTCAGTGGTGAATTAAAAGGAAGGTCAAAAGTTAACGTAAGTTACAAGTTTGACGAACAACGAAATTATATTCCGGCAATGAAGGAAAAGGTTTGACAAGTGTTTTTGAAACATATACCCGAGTACTATCCATTTCTGCAATAAAAAGCGGACGAACGACTTTATAAAATACTACCCCCAGTGGTTAAAAGTGGTTCATTTGTTCAAAGGGGCCCAGCTCAGTAGACATTTTTCGAAAGTTTGACGAACAACGAAATTATGTTCCGGCAATGAAGGAAAAAGTTTGACAAGTGTTTTTGAAACATATACCCGAGTACTATCCATTTCTGCAATAAAAAGCGGACGAACGACTTTATAAAATACTACCCCCAGTGGTTAAAAGTGGTTCATTTGTTCAAAGGGGCCCAGCTCAGTAGACATTTTTCGAAAGTTTGACGAACAACGAAATTATGTTCCGGCAATGAAGGAAAAAGTTTGACAAGTGTTTTTGAAACATATACCCGAGTACTATCCATTTCTGCAATAAAAAGCGGACGAACGACTTTATAAAATACTACCCCCAGTGGTTAAAAGTGGTTCATTTGTTCAAAGGGGCCCAGCTCAGTAGACATTTTTCGAAAGTTTGACGAACAACGAAATTATGTTCCGGCAATGAAGGAAAAAGTTTGACAAGTGTTTTTGAAACATATACCCGAGTACTATCCATTTCTGCAATAAAAAGCGGACGAACGACTTTATAAAATACTACCCCCAGTGGTTAAAAGTGGTTCATTTGTTCAAAGGGGCCCAGCTCAGTAGACATTTTTCGAAAGTTTGACGAACAACGAAATTATGTTCCGGCAATGAAGGAAAAAGTTTGACAAGTGTTTTTGAAACATATACCCGAGTACTATCCATTTCTGCAATAAAAAGCGGACGAACGACTTTATAAAATACTACCCCCAGTGGTTAAATGTGGAAAGTTTGACCTTTCTCATTCTTGCTCGTATGGGATATAAGAGATAAAAGGAACCCAATATCGTCATAATTCGCGGATTCATGGAAATCATATGTCTAATTACAAAATGAAGTGTTTTAGATAATTTATGTTGCATTATTAATATTTGTTGGTGTCAATGAAGGAAAATAATTGCAAAAAAATCCAAAATGATCGTACCTGATTCATGTTTTACGGGAGGGACCATTAGCGTATTTTATGGGAGGGAGGGGGGGGGGACATCGTGCCATGCCCCCTCCCCCCTCAAGAAATTTTGACCGGCTGTTTTAGTATTGAATCTTGCAATTCCAGACAAAACTGTAACGCAATGTGCGTAACGCATTGATGCTCATCACATTCACACATCTCAATAAACAATGCATGCCAATCTAGGTCACTTGGCGTCCAACTGCGCGTATTATGTTACAATGGATTTTATAATAGTCACACTCATATAAGTGAAGATAAGTCATCAAATGTACGAGGTGTTTATTCGAGGTACATGGTAATAGAATAACACAATGAGCGAATACGCCGCATAAGACGAGAGTCAGAGAAAGAAGGCAATCTGTCCGGTTCGCTGTAGTATGAAGGCACACGGTAACGGTAGTGAGAGAGGCCGCTACAACAGTATGATTAGGAGGCAACCATTGTTACTTGTTAGAAACAATTGTGTGGAGATAGATTCAGCGTAGGCTACTATTGTTTAAAATGAAGCGAGGTAATAAAATAAACGCATATTTTTGCCAAAACGTAAAATCACCTCGGAAAATTCAGAAACAGAAATAGCCTCGACAAGCCAGGGTAACAAATCTTCCAAGACTTTTGAATTACTTTCGGATGCTATTTCGCCATTAGATATTGGACATGCGATTGATACACCAGTTATTGATGACAGAAAGCGATTGGAATTACTTGACAATGTTTGGTCTCGATCTGACAGTTTTGTATGGCCTTTTTCCGAACGCAAAGAAGGTGAAAAAACTCAAAAATATCTTGGAAAGCAGCACATCAGCGGGTTTTACGATTGCTTTGCGTTTTCACAGTTAAAGAAAGGACTTTACTGCGAGTATTGTATTGCGTTATATTTGCTCCTCAGGAGATTCGCGAAGTCATATTAAATCGATTAGTCAAAACTCCTTTGCAAAAATATACACATTTAACCGGAAAAGATGGTTATTTGACGTCTCATCTTGCGCATGGCTTTCACAGTGAATGTATACGACAAGCAACAGAACTACGATTGCGCATAAAAAATGGGATTGGCAACGTTTCCCAACAAGCGAATTCGGCTTTTGAAACGCAGCGACAGAAAAACAGAGAGGCTCTGAAGAAAATTATACGAGCAGTGGAACATATCAGAAAACTGGGGTTGGCGTTCAGTGGCCACAGAGACAGCGGTAAATTGGCACTTGACTCAGAAAACCTTTACTCTCAAGGAAATTTCGAGCTCTCGAGTGTGGTCCTCTCGAAATTTCGAGTGTGGTCCAATAAGTGGCCTCGTTTCAAGCTTTGTGTGTTTCCTGTGCATGTATATAATCGCCATTTTGTTTTTGTTACGATCGAGACGCGGGCCAATGCATATCCGCCTAGGCGGGGAGTAAAAGCCCACGTGCTCTTCCTTTGTTCCCAGTGGTGACCCATTGTTTCACTGTCCGTTTGTTTATTTGTTTCCTAGTGTCTATGTGTCCTTTTGAACCATTGACTACTTTCAACCCTTTGTGGTATGTGTTTCCGTATAATTATTTTTTAGTTTTTTATTGTGCGTTGATTCGCCAATACGCTCGTTTATTAGCGTCATAATAAACAAAAGATGGAACAACT
This sequence comes from Phallusia mammillata, assembly GCF_965637545.1. Classification (NCBI taxonomy): domain Eukaryota; kingdom Metazoa; phylum Chordata; class Ascidiacea; order Phlebobranchia; family Ascidiidae; genus Phallusia; species Phallusia mammillata. The sequence continues at coordinate 5,585,660 of NC_137252.1, forward strand.
GAGCTTGTGTCTCCGCTACGTTCACGACTTCCGCATTTGCGAGAGATTCCTATGTTTTGCCGTGGCACATATTTCACTGGAAAAGGATTGACAAAACAGATTATTGGTATATTTCTAGACTCCGGAGTGGACATTTCTTTTATGGTTTTATGGTTTACGTACATTGTGCGGCACACAACCTGAATCTCAGTCTGGCCAAAGCTTCAAATGTGCCACCAATATCTGCGGCACTAGCCACTATTCAATCTACAGCCGTATTCTTTTCTGATTCTAATAAAAGGATGGCCTCTCTGACATCGTTTATACTTTATACGATCTGTTTGTCCAGAAAGCGCTCACACAAGACTGCAGCAACACTGTCAGACACGATGGGTCGAAAAGCAGACTTCTGTTTTAATATTCAGAGAGCTTTACCCTGCTGTTGTCGCAGCATTAGATTCTTTGACTTCGTGCCCTCGCAACGGAGGTAAAGCACTGATGTTAATGAGAGCTATCAGTGAGCAATCATTGTTAGTTGCTCTTGAGGGTACTGCAAGAGTATTGGAAGTTACTAAACCGTTAGCAATGCTCCTCCAAACTGTCTCTTTGGATTTGCATAAGGCTACAGCATCTGTAAATAACTGCGTTGGCACGTTGAAGCAGGTGCGAGAAGATGACACATTTTCAATGTTATTTTCGAAGGCCGAGGCTCGCCATGGCGGTCCTATAACCCTGCCCTGAATTATTGGACGCCAAGTTCACAGAGGAAACGCATGCACCGGCCGATTCTCCAGCATCGCACTACAAGCGAAATGTTTTTACCCCTTCATTGATACTGCCATATCACAGCTTCGTGAACGGTTTTATGAACACTCTGCCAAGGCACTGTCCATGCAGTCTCTTCTTCCGAAGTTCTGTGTAAACGAACCGTTCGGGCGGATCGAAGCTGCTGTTGAAGAGTTTGGTCGCTTCCTTCCAGGATCGAAAAATGCAGTAGAAGTTGAGTTTTTGCGATGGAAAAACCACTGGAAGCGCAAAGACGTCAAACCAACAAATATCATTGATGTGTTGAAAGCAGCAAGTGAACTGCAGACATTTCCCTGCATTCCGAAATTGCTACAAATATTTGCGACTTTTCCAGTCACAACCGCATCAAGTGAGCGTTCATTCAGTACATTAAAATACATCGAAAATTACCTGCGTTCTACTATGGGTGAACCTCGATTGAATGGCCTTGCCTCTTTATTTATTCACCGCGACATTAAATTACGACGACGTAATTGTGGAATTTTCGAAAAAAATAGACGTATAGACCTCATGTAGATAGTGTATATTTCCTGTGTCGTATTACGTAAGTGTATGTTTTCTATTTCTTCCATTCTTCATTCGTTTCCGTTAAAAAAACAAGTGTTACATGTATACGATCGAATCGTGACAATAACGTTAGTTACTTACAGCAAGAGTAAGGGCTTCACAGGGCCTTAGGCTAACCAGCATTTAGTTGATATTGCGAGTTTAGTAGGCACAACAGGTGCTAACAGAGAGGTCTACACAGTCTACCGCCAGATGGCGCAATATATTTCATATTATTGCCCTCCCCATTTTTGGTGACGTCATGAGAAGGCATGATGACGTCATGTATAAAGTTTTGGCTCGCTACGATGAATGTTTCGCAAAATGACGTTTATTTGAAGGCCTGCAGAATTCTATGATGACGCCATAGTGACGTCAATATGTGTGTGACGTATCCGAGTTATGACGTAAACAAAAAAATAACAATTTATGTGATAAGATAAAAATAAAATTTGAAACTGGTATGTGGTAATCAGTTCTATTGCAAAATTTCCCACAAAAAAAATTCGATTCTCATTTCGGCGAAATGACGGTGGTATTTGTTCAATGGCTTGCCAAGACAGCTCCTTGAGCTCGACAGTAGAGTATTTTTCCATCATCTAAGCGAAGAAAGGATCAATTCAGTTACTATTTGCTATTGTGTTTATTGCATTTAATATCTTACATACGATTTCAAACAATGTTGTGTTTAAATTTTTTTGTGAGCAAGTGTTGTAAGTACAAAAGCCTTGAGTTTATTCTATGTGTTTCAAGGATATAAATTAAGATACAGTCTTTGGTAACACTCACATCTGTTCGAAACATTGTTGCAAAGTAATCACAACTAGTTGCTAACACAATTCTATGAGCTGGAAATCTTTATCCATCCACAACAAGTTCGACATCACACAGAAATCCTTCTTTTCGTTGTTTAATGGTGAGAGCTTGATCAGTAACAACTATAATGGTGTTACTTTGAATAATGCTTTGACACATGTTCAAAAACATTATTCGCAAGTTGGGTTAAAAAAATTAAAGTTGTAGTTCTTAACCCACCTCAGAAATTTAAGGTTATTGTTCTACGTCACTGCCAAACTGTGTTTGCTGTTCCTTACAGCCAAAACAGTGTAAACTAATTGCTTTGTATTGTATACAGTAGTCTGAGGTAGAATTAGAACACTGAATATTCTCAAATGCAATTTTGCGGCTCATGTATTGTAAAAAAGTGTCAGCCACTAGGTATTTTTAACAAACAAAACAACATCAAATAATAGGATTTTTTTTACTATATACCTTTAGGAAATTCTGGGGATGGTGCTCGTAGCCTTTAAAAAACATATAAATTGGCAAGATGTAGAAAAGCCAGGCATGTAGTTAGCAACTGTTTTGTAGATAAACAAGTAATACTTGGTTTGTTGTGGCTCACATGTGTATAAGTTGGCAAATTTTTCCCCAAATGTTTTGCTTTAAAGACTATTGATCAATTGTCAAATATACAATTGTATAAAACAATATCTCTTATTAACAGATCCAACATTCAACCTACAGGACCAGCCAAGTGACGTTTTGGTTCAACAAAATCAGAGTTGCGGGTAAATAAAATAGGCCGATCAATAGAACTGTAACAAATATTATTACATGGATGTTCAAGTGTTTGGTTTTAATTTAACAGAATACCTTCAAATATGTGGCAGAGATTGAAGAAAAAATGGGAGACAAAGAAGCAAAACTAATAGTCGGTGGGTGTATTGTTTATATTTTACCGAGAGCACTAGCAATGTAATGAACATCAAACTTACTGCTGTGTATGGATATAGACACACTACAAATGCAATTTTGTTACATCAATTGATTTTCGCGGCAAACAATTAATTTTGGTCAAAATCATTAAACATCTTTTTGAAGAGTCACATAGCTATAAGAACTTTACTTCTTTAACAATTTTGGGGATGTCCCCACAAAGCAATGTATTGCATCATGCATTTTATTTACATGAGTTTTAAGCAGCAATAATTTAAATTCTAGCATTAGATTTAACAAATTTGTATTTTGCGATTGCCATTTTGTGTAAAGTTTTGTTTGTACAAATAAGCATACTACTGCCATGCATTGGAAAAGCTGAGCTGATAACGAGCCATTTTTTTGATTAGGCAATGATTACATTGCTGTGTAAATTTAGTATTTTTTAGTTTGTCATTTGTAAAAATTGTAAACAGGAAGAGGTTACACCACTTCCAAAGTGTGAACCCACAGGACAAACTATTAACAAACCTGTGACTATCCGGCTTCAAACTTGTTATATTACTGACCCTGATAAAAAAGTTGAGGTATCACATACTGGGTATTTTAAGTAAACTATATTTTGGTTTGCAGTTATAAAAAAATGCTTCGGAAGGTTTTTGACTGGCCACAAGTTTAAAAACTTGTATACACATGGCATCAAGTCAATTTTTACCAAAAAAACTTTAAACATACACCCATAATGTAGTACAGACGAATCCGGTTAATCGCATACCGGTTAATCGCATAATCCGTTTAATTGCATCACAATTAAAAATCCCAAACCGTCGCCCATCGTTTGTTAAGAAAATCGTCCGGTTAATCGCATACCGGTTTATCGCATAAACCGGATATTCGCATCGATTTTCCACGAAATATGCGATTAACCGGATTGATGATCTCTATGTGAAAGTCGAACAGCCCGAGTATTTGGAATAAAAAACGACGATATGATAGTAAAATCCTCCGGAGGTAATGTACGCGAAAAAGACGTAGATGCATTTTTGCATTCCACACCAAATAACGCGTTTAACGTTGAAAATGACACGTCTCGACCATAAAATATTTTGGAAAAGTTATTAGAAGATTAAATCGGCGTTCAGTGTACCGCTGTGCGATAACAAGGAGTCGTTATCTCACAGCCGTGCACATTCCTCCTTTTTTGGCTTATCTAATCGCCAATAGTAATATAACAAGCGTTTAAATAAAGAGTTCAACGTGTTAAAATTACGAAACTTGTGTTCCGGCAAAGACGCTGATTGCAATTTCTTACTAAGTGCGAACTGCACCAAATTCGAAGTGTTAAACTGTATTGAAATTTAAACAAGGTTAAATGTAAAACAAATGTTTAAAAATGTTTTCTGTTATATTGTTCATGACCCGCCAAACACGTAATGGTTGTAAAAAATGTTAGATCGCAAGTAATCACACCATGTTGTTTAGATTCACGTAGTTGGTAACGTGCCAATGATTGCCATATTTTGACTTCTGTTCGTGACCTTGCGCAACTTATCAGGTAAAACACCGATTAAGAAAGGCATTTATTTCTGTAGTATTTGTTGCTGCTTTAAATTTTTGAAGCAACGATCACACGTTGATCACGTGACAGTCACGCTAATCTTGCAACTGCAGTTTTGCTGAGTAAGCTAGAAAGTAGCGCCATAATCTGAGTCGTTAAAGTTTTGCTAAAATTAAATATTCTTTTTGTCAATTGGATAACGGGTTATAATAGAAACTGATGCAGCTCGCCTTATTGCCCTTGCGCTGTAGAATTTGCCAAAGTTTTAAGTTTGACTAGGTTTCGGTCGTGTACTTGCGGGTTTGGGGTTGCTTACAATTATGCATCTAGCACTTTGCCGCTTAACGCGTTGGTTTGAACTAGAAAACGAAATAGGTTAGAAACAACAGGCCATTTTACGTGTATATTAGGCGAGAGGCCTGGCACATTTATATAGAAAACTACCGAAAACAAGACTAAAACGTCATAAATCGTCTTCATAGGGAAGTTCCCAAATTTAAATGTTGGGCCGCTTAGCTACGATGCGATGTAACATATCTTTTCAAATAAACCTGACTGCAAGAGAAAGCACAAATCAAGCGAACTGTGGCGTGTGCGCCAATTAAGAGTGTGTGTGTGCGTTTCTACTGTTTCTTTAACACACTTAGGCGATTGCACCATAGCCACGATAGTTAGGAAGCATGACGTCATGTATTGCGCTGAGAGCAGCAATTTTTTCAATTCTCGGCAACAAAAGAGAGAAAATACTGCTCCGTTGCCATAGTTGAGCGTCACTGCAACTTTGTTTCAGCTGGGGAAGTGAAAATGAGCACTTTTGTTAACAGCGTGTACTGTTTACATAGCAACCGGATTATCGTTAATCGCATCAAATAACCTTGGCAAATCGATGATGCGATTAACCGGATTCGTCTGTATTGATATAAATTTTAGATTAAATCTGGTAAAGATGGAAAGACATGGCAAATAATAAACAAAGTTGATCACAGTGATGAGGATTATGTCACTTTTGAAAGACACCACTTCTCATAGTATGTTAATTCAAAAGCAAAATATTTAACTTCATTGATTTCTTCTTTAGTTTTTAGGCATTTATTGGCATCAAACACATTTTAAAACAAGAAGTAATGCAGAGAATCTACTTTCCAACACACCATGAAAGTCAAAATTCAGTTCGAAAAATAAGGTAAAAATTACATTAATTTCACTATTCATATATCTTGTGCAAACATTGTAACAATAAGAAGATGCACATACTTCTTATTGTGGGTTATGTATAATTTATATATTTCTCAGGGAGCAACTGCAACTCACTTGTGCAAAGGGGTATTTTTTTCGAATATATATAACTTTCCCCTATAGTTACATAACTGTTTTGTTTATGATATACAAAAGAAACTTTAGGTAAAAAAGAAATTAATCTACAAGTAATCAAATTGTAAATTTTGTTGCTTAAAGTAAAAATTTTAGGACTTAAATTAAATCCTAAATACTTCTGAAGATTTTAATGTTCTAGTTGTTTGTTTTTGTACACAGGTCAAATTCTCCAATGAAGGTTCAGTATGGAAGGAATTGAAAACACTGCTGGATATAACAGATACACATATCTCATTTCAAACTTTTCACTTTACCTGGTAACAATATGCCATCAGTGGTAACTACAAGAGTATATATTGCTAAATATAAAACAGTGGTACCCCAAAATGCATAATAAACAGTCTATAATATAGATAATACAATATAGACTGTTTATTATGCATTTTGGGGTCATATAGACTCTATATGTTCATGTTAATGTATTACTTTGATTCAACTTCTCAAATAAAATAAGAATACAAGTCACCTGGGAAGCCTTCAGATAACGATGTTTGGAACTACTGATTATAGAAAAACAAAATACTTACTATAGAAAAACAAATGCTAACTTATGTCTAAATCTATATTTCATAAAACAAAGATTTATTTAGGTTTGGTACAGATGCAAATGTTATTGCAAAAAAGAAAGTTGTGAAATTTGGTGCAGGGAAACCAATAAATCATACTGGAAATTCTCTTCTGCTAATTGCTTTTATCAAAGACAATTTAAACATAATTGGAGGCAGTAATATTTTCAGTAGATGCACTCTTGCTCATGGAGACCAGTTCCAAATGGGGTAAAAGATTGTTGTCGGTTAACAGGAAAAACAATATAAAAAAGTTACTTTTAATGTTTACTAGAAAAACAGACCATCAGCATACATTTATCATGCGACAGAATGCCATCACCATTTAAATCAAAAAAGGTCTATGGCTGTGATAAAGCTATGCTACAATACCTCATAACTTACAGTGATCACGCTCAAGTTGACTACCAGGTTTTTGGCTGTACACTGGACCAAAAAGCAACTGGAGATTTTTTTGTTCCTGGTATGCTATTAAATGTGTTAAATCTATGAAGGTAACAAGCTCCAATGTGTTTTTGTTTGCAGATTTGACACAAAAAGCAACTAGACAAGTTTTAGGTGAGTATAAATGTCATTTAATTAGGATCGCAATGTGTGAATAAACATCGTTATGCACACCTGTATACCATTGTGTACCCAGTTTGAAAACAGTCAGGTATGACACAGAATATTGTATTGTTTGTCATGGTGGTGCAAGCTGTTTTTTTCAATTAATATCACAATCATGAACATCTAAAAAATATTATTGTGCATTGAAAATGTCCACAACTCAGCATGCACATCTAATGTTGCTCACAGTGGTCTTTGGCATGCTCAAATATCGTGTGTATTCCAACAAACAAGAAAAATTAAATAAATTGTTATAACATTACATATTTTACGACATTTAGTGTACAATTTGTGACTTTAACTGCTCAGAATCAACTGTCCAAAACTTGGTACAAATTTCACTAGCCATACCAGAAGAACACTGGGGTGATTTCTCAGATATTATTTTACTTGAAGATGAGATAAGGACAGAAGATATGATTTCAGAAAATGCACAAAATTCAGAAATGCGATGGTTTGCATTTGAAGTTTGGTGCGAGGAAGGTAATAAAAAAGAATGAAATGTGTAACAATAGCTGTAACCACCTAAATAGCAATAATCAAAAGAGGAACCAAATCATTTAAATGATATGCAAGATGCTGACTGCATTGCTTTTGTTTAGAAGGAAATAATGCAGAGAAACTTCTCATACACATTGTCCACTATCAAAAAGAATTGATTAAGAGGTTAAGAAGACGGTGTCCAAATCTTTAACTACATTTGCATTTGTCATAAACATTTTAATTAGTTTTCAGATATTATATGTTACAGTTTATTAATGTCCATACCCTGAAGTAATCATGCACACTGATATGAAATTTCCAAACAGAAGTAGTGTCTTTGTCTAAAACACTTTCAATTTGTCGATAAGTTGATTGGTCTGTTGTACATTTATTGTGTAAATAATTAGCTGTATAAATGCAAGTTTTGGGATCTATTTTGTGAATATTATTTTTGTTTTCAATATGGCATCTTTAATTGATGTTGTGTCGTGTTTTTTTTTCTGTTTCAAATTTATCTTTATTTTATGTCGCAAGTCATTTAAAGATATGCTACAGTAGAAATGCAAAGCACTTGTTTTGTCTTCTTTTTTTAACCTTTATGTTATCTTTGCCATCTATATATTTAGATTACATTTGTGTGATTATTTGTACCTTTTTTGATAAATTGTTTCTGAAATCTTATCATTATCTTAGTTTCAATGCTATGTAGTGCTTCAAACAAATTTGTACTAAATACTGTGCTGTTAATCAATGGAGTTGCTTTAACTAATACTTTTAAGCGAATATCAGGAGGTTTAATTTATTCTGTAATGTGATAACTCAAAATATATTTTTTCATCTGGATCGCAGTTGGAAAACAAATATTTTACTCTCCACAGCTTAATATAATGTTAGTGTTATATGTTAAAAAACTTTTGTTGCCTTACTTGACTGTTGGCAAACCTCAAAATGCAAACTTAGAAGTTGTGATTTACTTCAAATCCCTACAAAAACCTGCACTGACAACCAAACAGGACCTTCCGACTTTTGTTTAAATTCCGCCTGATGTGCATAAATTCAACAGCTACGGAGAAACGGCATCATGTTAAAAAATACAAAAAATTTAAGATTGCCCACTTGTTGCTAAGAAAGTCATGCAAGCAATTGGCGCAATATAAAAGTCTTGTCACAAATCGTTGAAATTATACATTCCAAAATTACTTTTTGCCAAAAAATGATAAGATTCAGCTGGTCAAAAAGAAACAACATAGTAACAAAATTTCTCTATCCCAACAAAAGTAAAGCTTGGAAATTGTCAGACTTTGATATTTTGTTTGTTACTTTAATGCATTTAAAAACTATTTGCTATTTATGGTACATTTTGTCTTAAAATAATACTCTCTCCTTCTAATCAATACCTGTAAAACTTTGACAATCAGTAGGTTACAGCCTCACCGGGGATAATCTCAATATCAGAGTCAATAATAGAGAGATGTGGGTGCTCAATAATAGAGGGAATACCTCTAGCCTTCTACAAAACCTGCTTTGCGTTTTTAGTGGGTTTTGTTTTTAGCGCCAAAAATGGGTTCAGACTCTATCCGCTAATTGGCGCTGCGGAGTAAGGAAATTAAACAAATTTGTTGTTCAACTGGTGTAATGCTAAACCGAATACTAGTTTTTTTTTCAAGAATTTATATTTGTGCTGACGTTTCGCCCACGAGGACTGTAGGGCTTCTTCAGAGCAATGTATGGTATATTGCGGGCACACAGGCGAAAATGCACAAGTGCAGCGGTATATGACGAAAAATAATTACACAGACAATATTTTATAATGTTAAAAATCAATTTAAAACCCGATAACAACTTTGACATTATGTTTCGTTACTATTAAAATCATGAGCATTTGCCGGAACGTTTGAACAATACAGCATGTCGCTTTTCTATTCATGTCGTGTCCTTAATTCCAGTTCTGCATATCACCTTTGAGTTGAGGATGACAGCAAGAGGGGTGACTTTTCTAAGTGGCATTTATATAAATTTATTTGGAGTCAGTATTACATTGAATTAGGTAAAAGATGACATAAACAAGTAAATAAAGGGCACACTCACAAGTCCACATATGCAATGTAAAAAATAAAAATCTACATATATCATATAACTTAGAACGAAAAACATGACAAAATGCTCCCTGTTTCTGCTAACCATAGAACGCCATGCCAATTACAGGCGCTATACCGAATCCTACGCCTTACCATATGGTGGTTTGGTGACCGCATAGACGAAGTGATTGTGTTTTAGGCACTTCTGTGATATACACGCTATATTTCTGGTAGGCTATATCATGTGTGATTTAACAACAGCCCTGGTATAAAGTTTGCCTTGGGCACACTCAGTACTTGCAAAAACAACATTGCACAGCATTTAAACGAAGAGGAATTTGCAGGATGATGCCCATTGTATAGGTGATTTTCGATTAATTTCGGCTAAAGACATCATGACTATTTTGTGCACATTGATGACAGCACATTTAACATGCAGCTTATACCTGTAACATACGGAAGAACCACAGATCGTGGAAAATATCGGGATCTAGATGTTTGTAACATATTATCTAAATAACGTATGTGTCTTACAAAGGTGAAAACATAAATTGGAAATAAAATCGTGGAAAACGACAGGATTTGAGTATTCCTCTGTTGCAACAACATGTTGTTGTTGTGCAATGTGGTCTCATAAGAGGTAAACTGTTTTTTTTTTGGTTGCTTTGACTTTTTAATTGGATGGTATGTTAGGCAGATACGTTCAATGGGTGTGGTCAGATTGCTACCACGATTCTTTAAGGCTGTGGCGCGTTAAGAAGTAATAAGAAACCCTAGCCCAAGATATGTCTGTACAGCAACCAGAAAGCAGTTTTCTTGCCAATGTGTAAAATCGACAGCATAGAAGCGATAAACCTAAGACAACGTTTTCGCGAAAATTGTCCAAAACAATATTCCGTTTATAACTGGGAACTAATTGCAATATGCTGGGACTTATATAATAGAGTGTGGTTATGCGTAAACAAGTATGCAATTCAAGTCATAATCCAGATTAGTTTTAAGAAGTTAAACATGAAACATAATTAAGTGGTTTGTAGCCTATACAGCAGTGAAGGTTAAATTAAATGCATGTGTTTTCTTGCAGTTTGCTGGACAAGTTGTTAAATGGTTAACACCGAAATGTGTTCTTTACCAGTTAAGTCTTACTTAAAATGATTTTAATTGTTTTTACTTGTGTTAGTCTTTTTACTAGTGCTAGTCAGAAAAACTGTGCGGGTAAATGTAAATTACTCCTTGACACTAACACGATGCTTCGTTTTTCGTCAATTACCTTTATTGGATTGTTCGTTTAACATTCAGGTTTTGATGGTATTGATATGTTGTTTATAAACATTATCTTGCTTTCGGTTGTAAGATCGGTTTGGTCGCAAGTTCCTGTTTCAGGTAAGGAAATGCGGTGTGATACCATTTCATGAAATAAGCTCAACTAAACTAAACTCAATACAAGAGTGTGTTAAATCCACTTTTTATACAGCACCGGTTATTAACTGGGGGTGAATTTACCATCGCAATGTATGTTTTCTTTTAAGAGAATATTGTGCAAATAAATCTTGGTAATATTGTTAAAAAAATATTTTTACAGTGATTTCAATTTCTTAAAAGTTCCAGCTTTGTGCGTAAAGGCTATCGTACACCTAAAATAAATTTTAATTCTTGATATTTTTTTCGTGTGTAATACCACATCTTTTTCCGTGTAAATACATCACATGAACTTTAAGTTTATGACTGTATTGGCCGAGATTCATTTTTAAATTCGATATGCCATCATACAACAAAGCTCGTAAGCAGTGCTACCAAAACACGGTTAATTTAAATCGGTGCTGCTATATTTATTGCATTTATGTCGTCTCATAATTTACGATTGAAAATTTTATTTTGCTAAAAGATGTTTCTTTCGACTTAGGTCGATTCTGTCCAAGATACGCTTGCGACGATTTCGTTGATTGCTTTCTCGAAGGAGAAACGCAGCTTTCAGCGAATGCTACAGGAACAATCTTGCAAATGTGGAGAAAATTCCGACAAGAATCTTGTCCACAGGTATGGGATTTTGCCGCAAAAGACAAGGGTGAAGACCTTCGCAAGGGAGAAGTCTTCTACTGCCAATACCTTCTGCAAACGGCCGAGGTTCAGTTGGAGTTTCTCAAAGCAGGTAACATGGTTTACGCCTAAGCAGTAAGTTGCTTTGCAAAGCTGTATAAGCACTGTACAGACTAATAAGCGTCACTTTCTTGATCCTTGCCTAAATGATTACAAGTGTTGTTGTTGTTTTACTTTTGAATAAACTATTCGTTTTTGTCAAAAATAACTGCTTATGAGTTGATATTTAACCACATATTCTCGCGATCGTTTTTGTAGAATTTTCATGTATAAGCGTATAACAGACAGCAGTATTAATTTGGCATGTTTTGCTAAAAATCCGTTCCATCCCGAAGCTACCTGACAACATAGCCATCACAATCCCAAAAAGCCATCAGGTGTTTCATCGAGCCGAAACAGAAGCGATGAGTCCACGAATTGTTTTACTTACAAGCTTCTTTTGATGGTTTACAGGCGTTCCAGTCTTTCCTGATTTCCTCATAATGATAAAAAACAACGTTCCGAACTTTGCTGAAGCATCATCGCGTACTACACAGGGCTGTTACGCTTTACCAGACCCTTCAGTCCTTCTTAGCCCGGCCGCTATTGTCAATCAGAAACAGAATGACATTGTTTCCTGCTTGGGAAGAAATACATCGAGTCCGTTTTTGGTCTTAAGTAAGTAAACGCTGATGTAGTTTTAACATTTTTGCGTATGCAACTGATTTTGTTACTACCAAAACCTTTTTAAACCCTAATTAATTTTAGACGTAACTTTAATGCTTGTTTGTGTCTTTTCAATTGAGACAACCCTATTGATTTTCAGACGTGACAGCGAAAAACAAAACACACCCGGGTGACAAAAACTCGTACGTTGATGGCTATACCAACAAACCTCCCACTTACACAAACTGGATTACCGGTCCTCTTAACAACACCAAGGACCACGCCTGTGCGGCAGTGCGGGTTCTGGACGGACTCTGGACCAACAGAGATTGTTCAAACATAGATGTGGCTTGTAATTACTCGGGTTCGTAAAATAAGAGATTAATTAAAACAAAATTAAAACAATATGAAGCAACAAATTAAATCAGATTTTCCTAAACCTAAAACATTAGAAGCTTCAGATTAAAACGTAACAACAACACAAAAGATATGACAACTGTGTTTTATTGTACAGCGGCTGTAACATAATGTCGCTTTTCCGAAACTGTCCGACAATGAGCAATCCCCATAATCTTATTAGTCGTTTGTGCATACCTGTCAGCTTGAGTTTTCTGTAGGTATTTAAACAAATATTAATGATTCTTTTTCATCATTAGCTTTAGCCACTGGCATGTACTTGATTTACCACAGGAATACACCTATACCAAAACTAGGCATGTTAAAACACGTGTTCCGCATGAATCAACAATATACATGTCGCATTACAAGTTCAACACGTTTCAGTCAAAATAACCATAAACATGTGCAGTGTTACAATGATGTTATGTATGTTTGTTTCATTTCAATGTATTTTGCAGTGTTGCTCTCTCCGGTGGTTGCGTTGATGCAAGACGCAGTGCTTGGTACATCGGGAGATCCAAATATTCTCATCGGAATCGAACAACAGCTCCGCATAGTGGCAATAAACAATCCCGACTTCGTGAATCCAGGAGAGATTCTTACCCTCGGATCCGTGCAGCTTTCCATTAACACCACGATTGTCGACAGCAAAGATAAAGATAAAGTATTGGAGGCGAGCTTAAATCTCACTAGCGCCTTCGTCACTTACCGATTGTCCTTGAAACCGATCAGAAAAAAAGAAGACGAAAAGGTGGATACCCCAGTCATGTCTTTTCCCCGCAACGTCACTGATTCAATCAAAAGCGATGCCGCAAGTGGGGACGGAGAAAGGCTCGTCTCGCCAGGAACCGTCTCCTTCATAACGGTCTCAGGCTACTACGGTAAAAACGGGACTTTACCGGGGTTCGTTGACATCCGAACGAAGCGCCCAGAATCGGCTGGGGCTTGCGAAGATCTCATCTTTGCCACAATGAGAACCGAAGGCAAAAGCTCACTCAAGCTTCGTCCCGTTTGCGCCTTTATCAACCAAACCACCAAGCTGTACAGCACTTCCGGCTGCGTGACGTCATACGACATCGTGACCACCGACGTCAATTGTACGTGCAACCACCTGACCATGTTTGCTGTTCTTTTGGCGGTGAGGAATGTGGTTGTCCCAACCGGAGTATCTGTGAGTGTGATTTCTATAAAATAATTTATGATCTCTGTAGCTTAGCAGTTTTGGTGAAAAAGCATTTGTCACCTCCTGAGTTTTGCAGTTTTTAAACAACATAAACATCAGGGTTGAAACAACATCTCTTAATGCAATTTGTCGCTACAGATGGTGTCTTACACCACTGAATCGTCATCCATAGCTTTCCTTGGCATCACTATTGCTATTCTACTCTGGTTCAAGGACAGTGTAAAGGGCGATCGTACTCCTGTTCAGATCAACCTGGCTGTAGCACTCCTAATTTTCCATTCCGTCAACTTGTCACATGACCTCGCCATCCTGCATGATGAGTTCTGTGTGGCGCACTGTGCAATTAACCACTACTTCTTGCTTGCAACAGGTTGGTATTGAGTTACAATTTATTAAGTGTTGTTACATATCAGTTGCATTTTGACACGGATCATCAACGTAAAAGATTCATGTTTGGTTGCGGAAATTCAGTCGGCTTCAGCATTTATTTTCAATCAGTTTCAATTATTTACTTGCCTGCGAATATTTCTTCTACACACAACTACATTTTAATTAAACTCGTTTAAATCATGCATTTGTTTACCATGCATACAGTATGAAGTTGAAAAAAGCTTTTTTTATGAATTTGTAAGAAAATTTAATCACAAATTGACACACAAATTCCAAGAAGTACAAAACACCTAAAATTTTCTGTAATAAGTCACAACCCTGCGTATTTGTGCACGATTAATGGATTCTATCTACTTAAGGATGTTGGCTGTGTGTCGAGGGAGTTCGCATCTTCATGGCAACCTCTGATCCAGTAGGTTTCAAGGTGCAGAACGAACAGAAGAGATACAGAGTCTTCCTCGTTGTAGGATGGGCAATCCCTCTCGTCATTGTGGGGTCATCACTCGCTGTGGGGATTCCCCTGGGACTACACATGGAGCCTCAACCCTTTTTCACCCAGTGTCAGCAATATCGCAATGAAACCGTTCTCATCCCCAAGTATGAGAGATGCTGGTTGGCTCCTGGTACTCCGATCTTCTACTCCACGGTCGTCGCTCCTCTTGCTGTCATCCTTCTCATTAATCTCATCATCGTGGTGAAGACATCAGTGGTGATGCTCAACTCGAAGAGGATGCAGAATAGGAATCAGGGACACAGTATGAAGGACATCTCGAGAGCTGGAAAGTCCCTCTTCTTTCTCTTCGTGATGTTGGGAGGAACTTGGGCAATCGCTTTCTTCACAGGTAAGACTATGTGCAGTATATGTTCATGTTTTTCAGTACATTAGGAATCGAGTTAATATTAGGCATGGATATTTAAGTGCCGCTAAACTTTTGTACGGAATCGATTAGCTTTGCACAATGGTGCTCTAGCGCTTCCTGGTTGCCACAATTTTTTTCTGTGATAAACCTTTCACCTATTTAGGAATTATATATAGGTCTGTATTAACTGTAATGAACAAAAGATGGAACAGCTAGTGCTTTTAAGGGTAAACCTATTGCACTGGACTGACTGTTTGTAATTTCACAAAAAAAAACACCAGCCAACGCTGCGAACAAATACAATAAAAAATTATTCACTTAAACTGTTTTCGTAGGAATTGGGAATGAAGTCACCTCCCAGGTCTTCCTGTACATCAATGCGATTGTGAACGGGGCTCAAGGCGTCATCGTCTTCCTGCTGTATTGCGTCATAAATGACACCATACGCGAGAAGCTCCTTCTGTTGTTGAACATAAAGAAAAAGAAGAAAAATACCTCGAAGGGAAAAATCACCGAGTCCAAACCAATCAAGAGCGTCCCACGACCGAAAAAGACGAGTGCGGCCAAGGCCAAAGCGAAGGTGCAGGCCAATGTGAAAGCTGCCAACCGCAAAACCTGTTTGATCAGGGAAAACCCATCTACCGGAATAATTCCATTAACAACTGTCGAGCAGTAACGTCAGTAACATTCGTGCAAAACTGGACAAAACACACAACACATACAGAATAAAACAAACACTTGTTTGAAATTTAAACACCTTATTTTTTAGACATTCGAATTTGAAAATAATGTTTCAAGTAGAGTCGTTACCGTTTTTCTGCATCTCATCACGTTTTATTTTACTTTTTGCACGCAAGATGAACATAAATACTAATACTAAAACAGCCGGTCAAAATTTCTTGAAGGGGGGGGGGGGGGGGGGGGCATGTCACCTTGTTCCCCCCCCCCCCCCAAATCCTCGTCAATTTCTAATGTAGCTTGTTTCTTTGAGTATTTTCTTCACCTGAAATACTGTCTTTTTACAATTTTTTTGAATAACTTTATAAATGACAATAATGAAACATATTGATATGTAATTTAATTATACAGTAGCACCTAAATATATAAAAAGTTGTACAGCAAATACCAATTTAATTCACTTTTTAGTTCAACATGCTTTCTTTTTCCAAGCAGATAAGTTTTTGTTGTTGTTTTGCAGCTCTTTATTTGACACATAAAACTTTTTACTTTGTTTCCAAATTTAGCTACGTAGTTGCATGTATAAATAATTGTAACATTAACTTTACTTCACAGCGAAAACTAGCCGAAAAGTAATAATCAGCTTTAAACAAACCTGCTAAAAACGTGTTTCTTCGCAGCGTTTAGTCTTTTAATTAACACCGCCCCTGTTTTCTTCTGTAACCTACTTTTGTCAATACAAAATTTGTACAGCTATTTGAAAGCAAAGAGACAAAACAGCAAAGGTATTGTTCAATAATTCGGATGTTCGACCGGTTTGCGTTGCAACTTTAGGATAAAGGTTATACTATGGAAATTTGTAATATTTGCTGTAACCACCCAACCAGTATTACAGGAAATGAGGAAAAAATCGGTCAAGCGAAATATGATGCACATGCATTTTCGTAGCAGGCAATAGCATTTTATATATTTACTTTTTGGAACGAAATGATGCAGAGAGGCTTATACTGAGAAAGATTGTCCACCATCAAAACGAAGTAATCGAACGTTCAAGGGGAAAATGTCATAATCATTACCAAAACAATGTTGTTTTCATGCTGTTATTGCTGTCTATACCTCGAAGTAATTATGCACACTGAAACTAAACTTCCCCAAAAAGTAGTGTCATCAGCACAAATACTTTGCTTTTAGACCGATTTGATCTATTGTAAGCATGAATACACTTTTATTTTTATTTTTTTGCTAATTATTTTTATCAATTTAACTTTTATTCGAAATGTTGTGTATGTTGTTTTTCGGGTTTAATTTATCATTAGCAGAAATATTATGTTATTGTTCTAAGTTAAATACTATTTTTTATGTGGATTTTTATTGTCGTAGACCAGTGGTTCTCAACCGGGGCCCTCGGACCCAGGGGTGGCACGAGCTGTAATCCGGGGGTCCACGGGTGTAGCCTCACCAGAAACAGCCACTAAAAATCACTGAGTCTTTTTCTTTTTCAATGGGCAGAATTGAGTGTGTGTTGCAAATATCTTTATTCCCTACCACTCTTTATCGATATTGAGGTTTGTCAAGATTACAGTTGGTTGTTTAATCCATTCGACTTGAAATTAATACCAAATTTCAACACGAGTTTACCATTTAATATTTTTGCCGGAGGACCACAAATCTTAAAATATTATTTGAAATGGGGCGAGGCCCAAAATATACTTTTAGGGGGCCACAGTCCATTAAAGGTTGAGAGCCACTGGTGTAGACTGTATTTGTAGCTTATCTTGTGCTGTAGCAACACAGTAACGTATACCACAATGCTTTACATTTGAGTCGCGGTTGCAACACAGATTTTTTACAGACCAAACCTTTTTCCGGTCATTGTTCGTATTTAAAATTCGTAATCCTTATTTAGTTGTCGGCAAACCTTCAATTAAAAACTTTCGTGTATGTGAAGTCGTGATCTACTAAAATTTATTGTAGCTTTGATACCAATCTGCATTGACAACTATACGCTTGGCTTTGACAACTTCTGGCAACTACACACTTGGCCTTTTTTCTATCGTCATCTATACCCTTTTTATGTTTTAAATGTCGTCCGATGAGTAGAAATTCAACATCTTTTGGCAACAGAAATTATTTTATATTAACAGATTGCACACAAACAAGTATTACCAACTAGCTAAACATTGCGAGTTTTTACACTTTTTATATGTTGTTTATGTGATCATTGCGCTCAGGATCTTTTTTTCAAAAATTTGTTTAGAATAAAGTCTATTTTTTCATGATCTCTTTGCTGTTTTGTGTCAAAATTATACTCTTTGCTGTCAAATCAATAACAGTACAAAGACTTGTATTGACAAAAGTATGATAAAAAAAATACAGATTGATGATACTAAAAATATTTGCCTCCACGGACCCCTTGGGTGTCCGCGAACTCCAGGTTGGGAACCACTGGATTAACCAGCCGCATAAACAAAGTGATTATGTTTTATGCACTTCTGTGATATGCACGCTATATTTTTGGTATATTATGTGTTATTTAACAACAACCCTGGTATAAAGTTTGCCTTGGGCTCACTCATTACATGCAAAACCACATTTGCACAGCATCTGAACGAAGAGGAATTTGCAGAATGATGCCCATTGTAGGTGATTTTCCATTAATTTCAGCTAAAGACATCATGACTATTTTGTGCACATTGAAGACAGCACATTTAACATGCAGCTTATACCTGTAACATATGGAAGAACCACAGATCGTGGAAAATTTCGGGATCTACATGTCTGTAACATATTATCTAAATGACGTATGTGTCTTACAAAGGTGAAAACATAGATTGGAAATAAAATCGTGGAAAACGACAGGATTTGAGTATTCGTCTGTCATTGCTGTTGTGCAGTTTGGTCTCATAACAGATAAAACGTTTTTTTGCGTTGCTTTGGCATTTTAATTGGTTGGTATGTTAGGCAGATACGTTCGATGGGTGTGGTCAGATTGCTACCACGATTCTTTAAGGCTGTGGTGCGTTAAGAAGTAATAAGAAACCTTAGCCCAAATATGTCCGTACATCAAGCAAAAGTGATTTTTCTTGCCAATGTGTAAAATCGACAGCATACTTACCAGTTAAGTTTTACCAAAGCCTAAAATGATTTTAATTGTGGTTTTACTGGTGCTAGTCAGAAAAAGTTTAAGGGTCAATTTTAATGATCACTTGACACGAAGTTTTGTTTTTTGTCAGGTCATTATTCACGTTCAACATTCAGGTTTTGATCTGGTATTGATTCAAGATGTTGTTTGTAAAAATTATCTTGCTTTCGGTTGTAAGATCGGTTTGGTCGCAGGTTGTTCCAGGTGATTTTTGTCGTCTAATATTTAACGACTGAAAATTTTATTTTGTTAAAAGTTGTTTTTTTCGACTTAGGCCGATTTTGTCCAAGATACGCTTGCGACGATTTCGTCGATTGTTTTCTCGAGGGCGAAACGCAGCTTTCAGCCAATGCTACCGGGACAATCTTGCAATTGTGGAGACGATTCAGACAAGAAACCTGTCCAACAGTATGGGATTTCGCCGCACGAAGCGATGGTGGAGACCTTCGCCCCGGAGAAGTTTACTATTGCCAATACCTTCTTCAAACGGCCGAAGTTCAGCTGGAGTTTCTCAAAACAGGTAACTTGGTTAACGCCTGAACAGCACAGTTTGCCCTGCACCACAGGAACAATTTGCCTTGCACCACAGGAACAGTTTGCCCTGCACCCCAGGAACAGTTTGCCCTCACCAAAACTTATACAAATTAGCGTTACATTCTTGATCCTTGCTTAAATGATTACAAGTGTTGTTGTTGTTCTACTTTTTAATAAAACAATTTGTTTTTGTCAAAATAACTGCTGATGAGTTTATATTAACCCATAAATTCCCGCGATCGTTTTAATCGTCAGTATTAATTTGGCAATTTTTGCACAAAATCTCATCACCGACTTATGCATCTCACCCAGCAGCTACCTGGCACCATGGCCATCTCAATTGCTGCAGGCTTGGTGGTTCATCAAGAAAGAAACAAAATCGACGAGTTCATCAACGGTTAAACTCACAAGTTTCATTTGTGTTCGCAGGCGTTCCAGTTTTTCCTGATTTCCTCATCATGGTCAAAAAGAACGTTCCAAACTTTCACTGGGCATCGTCGCGTAGCCCACAGGGCTGTTACGCTTTACCGGATCCTTCAATCGTTCTTGGTCCGGCCGCCATTGCCAATAAGAAACAGAATGACATCGTTTCCTGCTTGGGAAGAAATGCATCGACCCCGTTTCTTGTCTTAAGTGAGTAAACACTGATGCACATGTTTCCCTTTTTTTGCATATACAGCTGATTTTTCTGAAAACAAAACAATAAACGAAAGTTGCAGCATGATAAACTACAGAACAAAAACGTCACAAAAAACAAAAGTATAATCAAGACGGCTTCCTCTGAAAACCATACTACATACTTTTCCCAAAAGTTGATTTAGTTCATTTAATATTTTTACGCATCGGTTAAATTTATCACTAAATGCAAAGACTTCTGAACGATTTTGTACTTTTACACAAAAACTTTATTCACCTTTACATGTTATTTGCATTTTTAGTTTAGTTAAGACTCAATACATTTTTGGGGAGATTTTAAATACTTCTTGTGTCTGTTCAACCCAGATTTGATTTGACTATTTCAAAATAACCCTATTTATTTCAGACGTGACTTCAAAGAACACAACGCACCCAGGGGACAAAAATTCGTACATTGATGGCTACACTAACAAACCTCCCACTTACGCCAAATGGATTACCGGTCCTCTTAACAACACCAAGGACCACGCATGTGCGACAGTGCGAGCTTCAGATGGACTCTGGACCAACAGAGATTGCTCAAACATAGATGTTGCATGTAACTATTCAGGTTCGTTTAATCAAGATTAATTGAAACCAAACTACTTAACACCAGCATAAAAACAAGACAAATACGTTTTACTACACAACAACTATAACATAACACGTACCGCTTTTCTGACTCAGTCTGGCAATAAGCACCACACCTAACGTCATAATTTGTCTGCACATTGTCTGTTTTGTGAAATTTGGTTACATGAAATAAATAGTAATGATTCTTTTTTATCAGCATTAGCTAGTGGCATATACACATATGTTCTTGATTCACCACAGGAATGTAGTTATAGCAAAACCACCAGTTCAATACGTTTCAGTCAAAATGCCCATAAACATGTGCAGTGTTACAATAATGTAGTGTATGTATATTTTATTTCGATGTATCTTGCAGTGTTGCTTTCTCCGGTGGTTGCATTGATGCAAGACGCAGTTGCAGGTACATCGGGTGATCCAAATGTTCTCATCGGAATCGAACAACAGCTTCGTACAGTGGCAATAAACAATCCCGACTTCGTGAATCCAGGAGAGATTCTTACCCTCGGATCCGTGCAGCTTTCCATTAACACCACGATTGTCGACAGCAAAGATAAAGATAAAGTATTGGAGGCGAGCTTAAATCTTACTAGCGCCTTCGTCAGTTACCGATTGTCCTTGAAACCGATCAGAAAAAAAGAAGACGAAAAGGTGGATACCCCAGTCATGTCTTTTCCCCGCAACGTCACCGATTCAATCAGAAGCGATGCCGCAAGTGGGGACGGAGAAAGGCTCGTCTCGCCAGGAACCGTCTCCTTCATCACGGTCTCAGGCTACTACGGTAAAAACGGGACTTTACCGGGGTTCGTCGACATCCGAACGAAGCGCCCTGAATCGGCTGGGGCTTGCGAAGATCTCATCTTTGCCACAAAAAACATCTCCGGCAAAAGCTCACTCAAACTTCGTCCCGTTTGCGCTTTCATCAACCAAACCACCAAGCTGTACAGCACTTCCGGCTGCGTGACGTCATACGACATGGAGACCAATGACGTCAACTGTACGTGTAACCACCTGACCATGTTTGCGGTTCTATTGGCGGTGAGGAATGTGGTTGTCCCAACCGGAGTATCTGTGAGTGAGATTTCTAAAAAATAATTTATGGTCTCTGTAGCTTAGCATTTTTGGTGAAAAAGCATTTGTCACTTCTTAAGTTTTGCAGTTTTCAAACAACATAAACATCAGGGCTGAAACAACATCTCTTAATGCAATTTGTCGCTACAGATGGTGTCTTACACCACTGAATCGTCATCCATAGCTTTCCTCGGCATCACTATTGCTATTCTACTCTGGTTCAAGGACAGTGTAAAGGGCGATCGTACTCCTGTTCAGATCAACCTGGCTGTAGCACTCCTAATTTTCCATTCCGTCAACTTGTCACATGACCTCGCCATCCTGCATGATGAGTTCTGTGTAGCTCACTGTGCAATCAACCACTACTTCTTGCTTGCAACAGGTTGGTATTGAGTTACAAATTATTAAGTGTTGTTACATATCAGTTGCATTTTAACACGGACCAGAAACGGAAAAGATCCATGTTTGGTTGCGGAAATTCAGTCGGCTTCAGCATTTATTTTCAATCAGTTTCAATTATTTACTTGCCTGCGAATATTTCTTCTACACACAACTACATTTTAATTAAACTCGTTTAAATCATGCATTTGTTTACCATGCATACAGTATGAAGTTGAAAAAAGCTTTTTTTATGAATTTGTAAGAAAATTTAATCACAAATTGACACACAAATTCCAAGAAGTACAAAACACCTAAAATTTTCTGTAATAAGTCACAACCCTGCGTATTTGTGCACGATTAATGGATTCTATCTACTTAAGGATGTTGGCTGTGTGTCGAGGGAGTTCGCATCTTCATGGCAACCTCTGATCCAGTAGGTTTCAAGGTGCAGAATGAACTGAAGAGATACAGAGTCTTCCTCGTTGTAGGATGGGCAATCCCTCTCGTCATTGTGGGATCATCACTCGCTGTGGGGATTCCCCTGGGACTACACATGGAGCCTCAACCCTTTTTCACCCAGTGTCAGCAATATCGCAACGAAACTGTTTTCATCCCCAAGTATGAGAGATGCTGGTTGGCTCCCGGTACTCCGATTTTCTACTCCACGGTCGTCGCTCCTCTTGCTGTCATCCTTCTCATTAATCTCATCATCGTGGTGAAGACATCAGTGGTGATGCTCAACTCGAAGAGGATGCAGAATAGGAATCAGGGACACAGCATGAAGGACATCTCGAGAGCAGGAAAGTCCCTCTTCCTTCTCTTCGTGATGTTGGGCGGAACTTGGGCAATCGCTTTCTTCACAGGTGAGACTATGTGCAATTTATGTTCATTTTTTTTTCAGTACATTAGGAATCGAGTTAATATTAGGCATGGATATTTAAGTGCCGCTAAACTTTTGTACGGAATCGATTAGCTTTGCACAATAGTGCACCAGCGCTACCTGATGGTTGCCACAATTTTTTCCTGTGATAAACCTTTCACTTATTTAGGAATTATATATAGGTCTGTATTAACTGGAATGAACAAAAGATGGAACAGCTAGTGCGTTTTAGGGTAAACCTATTGCACTTTACTGACTGTTTGTAATTCCACAAAAAAAACACCAGCCAATGCTGCGAACAAATACAATAAAATATTGTTCACTTAAACTGTTTTTACAGGAATTGGGAACGAAGTCACCTCCCAGGTCTTCCTGTACATTAATGCGATTGTTAACGGGGCTCAAGGCGTCATCGTCTTCCTGCTGTATTGCGTCATGAATGACGTTATACGAGAGAAGCTCCTTCTATTGTTGAACATAAAGAAAAAGAAGAATTCCTCGAAGGGAAAGAGCACCGGGTCCAAACCAATCAAGAGCGTTCCACGACCGAAAAAGACGAGTGCGGCCAAGGCCAAAGCAAAGGTGCAGGCCAATGTGAAAGCTGCCAACCGCAAAACCTGTTTGATCAGGGAAAACCCATCTACCGGAATAATTCCATCACCAACTGACGAGCAGTAATGTCAGTAACAGTCGTGCAAAACTGGACAAAACACACAACATATACAGAATAAAACACACACACTTTAGAAATTTAAATATCTTATTTTTTAGATATCAGAATTTGAAAATAATGTTTCAAGTAGCGTCATTACTAGTTTTGTGCATCTTAGCACGTTTTATTTTGTATTTTGCCCGCAAAATGAACACAAATACGGTTCATTGTAAGGTACGAAACATTATGAAAAAATGTACATGTTCTTCAAATCGACACCATTCAACTATTTTTACACACTGCATCGCTCATTTTGTCATTGTTTAACAGGTTGGAAATTTTTTGGATATTTGTTTATTTCATTTTGAAACAGCACAATGTTACTAATTTCAACACTAATATCTGTCTTGTTTATTTTGACATGTGTTACTTTTATCCCCCCAAAAAAATCCCCGAAAAATCTCTCTTCAATCCATCATGCGCTTGTCCAAGCTTTGTGTTGTTGAGTTTTAACGAAAATATGTTCGTGCGCTTGGTCGTTTTTTAGCTAATTTGGTTGACGTAAAATGTTAACACACATGGTTTGAGTATAATTTGAACCCGTTTTCTACAAACTTGGCATATTATTATGAACTGTTGCACAAATGCTCGTCAATGTTTGTAGCTTGTCTCTTTGTCAATCTCTTTCTCGTCAATGTTTGTAGCTTGTCTCTTATCATGCGATTTAATTGCACTTTATAGCTACAGTTTCAACTAAAATTTAATTTCACTTTATAACATATTTCTTTTTTAAGCAGATAATTGCTTTTATTTTTGCAGCTTTGCATTTGAAACATATCACTCTTTACTTTGATTTTAAATTTACCTACATAGTTGCATGTAAAAATAGTTCTGCAGTAATTTACTCCACAGCGTCAACTAGCGAAAATATGAAATTCAATTTTGAACAAACCGGTATTTCTTCATGGCGTTTAGGCTTTTAATTAACACCATCCCTGTTTTCTTCTGTAACCTACTTTTGTCAATAAAAAATTTGTACAGATATTGATTTGAAACCAAAGAGACGGAACAACAAAGGTATTGTGCAATAATTCTGAAATTCGACGGTTCGCGTTGCAACTATGTCAAGAAGGTTATACATTAAAAATTTGTAAAGGAAACGAGGTTTAAAACGGTCAAATTAAATAAGTGCCCAATGCATTTTTGCGGCAGGCAAATGCATGTTATTTATTCGTTTCTTGAAAAAAGTTGAATACATAAAAACTAAAACTGATACAGATTATCTACCACAGAAAAAGTAATCGAGAATTTAAGAGCAAGGTCTTCACATCATTACCTACATTGCATTGACTTAAAAAATTTGTTGTTTTTGTACAGTGATTATTTATGTTATATGATATATTTGTCATGTAGATTTTATTTGTTTCAGATTGCAATTGTTACGTAATGCTTTTAAACAAATATTAGTAGCTTCAACTTCTGTTGTCATAATATTTTATCATATACATTTTTGTTGTTTAGTACTGATGAAGCACCACAATATACCAAGATGTTTTTACATTTGAATCGCGTTTGTAATACAAATTTTTTTACAGCCAAACCTATTTTAGGTCTTTGTTGGTATTTTTTAATTCGTTACCTCTATTTGTTAGATGCCAAACCTTCAATGGCATATTTGAGTGTATGTGAAGTCATAATTTACTAAAATTTAATGTAGCCTAGAATCCCAGATCTCAATCTAGACCAGGGGTTCTTAACCTGGGGTGCACGCACCCCCAAGGGGTGCGAGAACTGTTCCTAGGGGGTGCGGGGATGCTGAATCATTAAGGTTGGTTAGGTCAATTCTATTTAAGCAATTACAGAAGGGGGAGCGAAAATTGGTTAGTGATTTGTAAGGGGGTGCGAAAATTGGTTGGTGATTTGAAAGGGGTGCAGCAAGGAAAAAAGGTTAAGAACCACTGATCTAGACTGACAACTACACACTGGGCTTTTTTCTATTTTTGTCATCTATAGCTTTATCATCGATGTTTAAATACCGTTCGATAAGTAGAAATTTACAACTTTTGACAACAGTATTGATTTTATACTAACATATTATACACAAACAAGTATTACCAACTATCTAAACATTGAGAGTTTTTACACTTTTTATATGTTGTTTATGTGGTCAGTGGTCACTCAGGATCTTTTTTAAAATTTTGTTTAGAACAATTCTATGTTTTATTGTTCTTGTTGCTGTTTTGTATCAAAATAAAACTCATTGCTGTCAAATCAATAGCTGTACAAAGACCTGTATTGACAAATGTATGATAAGAAAAAGACGTGACTGTATACAAAAGTTTAAACGCTACTAAGAAACACGTGTTTAAATTTTTTTGTGTTTGGCGCCAAAATTGATTGAAAATTGAGTCAATTAATGTGCAATGATTCTTACATGCAAACTTTGTAGCGAAACTCAAAACGAAAGTAAAAAGTTTTATGAGTCAAATACAACACTGCGAAAACCAACAAAATCTTATCTCTCAAGAAACAGAAAACATGTTATAGCGATAAAGCAAAATATTCAAGACAGATGTTGGTGTTACAACACGGAAATTGCGATGTTTTAAGAATTATACTTAAAAATTATCGTTCACCAAGCCAATTAATAAGATAATACCGACAAATTAAACAGTTAAGAAAGCGTTTATGTTACAAAGACAAGATGTCGTTACAAAGAATACATAGTGTCGTTTTAAAGAATGCATATTTAACACAACGTCAAAATCTAATTAACCGAATATGTGCGTATCGTGCTGCTCTAAAAGTTTATAAAAATGTAATTAATTCTTTGACAAAATTGAAAGTAGAAAAAACACGTGCAAAATGCACACATCTGTTATTGCCGTTATGTCAAAGATGATTAGTTTAATTTCTAATGTCTGAACAAACTTTTGCTGTGTTCGGGTCCAGGTGACTATTTTACAAATAAAAAATCCTTATATAAAAGCACGTGACAAAATTCACACGACCACTGGTGACGTCACTGCTAGTAATTTGCTGTTTGTGTTATGCCGGAAGTTGGATTTTCCCTGATCAAACAGGTTTTGCGGTTGGCAGCTCTCACATTGGTCTGCACCTTTGCTTTGGCCTTTGCCTCACTCGTCATTTTCGGTCGTGGGACGCTCTTGATTGGTTTGGACTCGGCGCTCTTTCCCTTTGAGGAATTATTCTTCATTTTCTTTATGTTCAACAATAGAAGGAGCTTTTCGCGTATGACGTCATTCATGACGCAATACAGCAGGAAGACGATAACACCTTGAGCGCCATTCACAACCGCATTGAGGTAAAGGAAGACTTCGGAGGTGATTTCGTTTCCGATTCCTGCAAAAAGAGAAATAAAAACTGTCAGTAAAGTGCAATTGGTTTATCCCCAAACGTACTAGCTAGCTGTTCGCCTTATGTTTATTAATGGTAATACAGACCGAAAATATCATGTACTTCACAAATATAGTAAAAAGTTTTATCACAGGAAACAAATGTGGCAACTAAGCAACGCTAAAGCGTCGTTGTACAAAGCTAATTGACTAAGTATAAGCGTTTAACAGCACATACAAGTCCATGCATAATATTAACTTCTGATTTCCTTATTACGAAAAAAAGAACGTTTCGAACTTTGCTGAAGCATCATCGCGCACTCCCGATGGCTGTTTTCATTTTAACGAGCTATTGGTCACCGAATGCATGGCGACAATGTAGAGTCACTGAAATGTCTATTCAGCCAAGGTAATCTATTCTAAGTACCCTATCCAGTCAACTTCTACAGAAGTCGTACTTAACAGTTCGGTCTACACTAATGGTAGCTTTAATGTTTATATATCATTAAATCAAGCGTATCATTGATCTAATGCGGGTGATTTCTAGCTTATTTTTCGTGGCAAGACATCGAAACAATTTTGTACACTCATTGCATTCAAACAACCTTTGCTCAACATTTAAACGTAGAGGGATTTGTAGACTGATATCCATTGTAGGTGATTTTCCATTAATTTCAGCTAAAGACATCGTGACCATTTTGTGCACCATGATGTCACTGTGATGTATGTATTTACCGCTAGATGTCGTCCCTGAGTTATGACGTCACGTTTCGTATATAACCGTGTACCGCGTCTTAAACGTGGCAGTCAATACAGGTAACCGCTTAAAGGTGTGTGCGTTCATGACATGGTGTCAGAAGTGGTTTTATAAAATGGAAGGTTCGTTCTCACTGCCTGAAGCTATGCAATGGAGTGGCAATGTGTCACAAAACTGGGTTAAGTTTATCAGGGGATTTAGGCTTTATTTGACAGCTGTTGGTTATGACGGAAAGGCTGCAAAAGTTAAAACATCTATGTTGCTCCACGTGTTGGGAGAGCAAGGTCAAACCATCCACTCAACATTTAAATTTGAAGAAGGACAAGAAATGCACTTTGAAACTGTGGTCAATGCCTTCGAAAGCTACTGTTGTCCGAGGAAGAATATCACCAGCGAGCGATACAGGTTTTTTTTCTAGAAATCAAAATGATGGTGAAAGAATAGATGTTTTTATAACCGATTTAAAAAAACTGTCTAAAAGCTGTGATTTCGGTGAACTTTGCGACTCATTAATCCGAGACAAAATTATTATTGGTATCAAGTGTGTTCAACTTCGTCAAAGTTTGCTGCGGGAAGAGGAACTAACGCTTGAAAAAGCTATTAAAATGTGCATAACAAACGAAACAGTAAGATCGCAAATGACAATGTTTCGATCAACAAATTCTACAAGTTGTAGCTTGGATGCTGTTCAACGCGAACCACGTGGTAATCAATTACCAGCGCCTCGATTTTGCAGATTCTGTGCCTTGCGACATGACGTCAGAGCGTGTCCTGCCTGGGGAAGGCGATGCTTGAAGTGTGGTGGAAGAAACCACTTCGCTCGATGTTGCAGTGCAGCTAATCACCCGCAAGCGCAACGCGCGGATACAATTCAGACGTACAACATGCAATCTGTAAGTACTACTAGTTCACCAAAAGATTGGCTTGTTGACATTTTTGTGCTTTCATGTACACTTCGTTTTAAGATAGACACGGGAGCCCAAGTAAATATTTTGTCACGAAATGATTTTCAAAAACTTCAGGGACGTCCATATGTTTCTATTACTAATATTCGATTGATCTCATATACTGGCCACCATATTCCAGTTTGTGGGACAATTAGTTTAACACTTCAATACAGAGAGCATTCATTTACTCTACCATTTGTTGTTGTGGAGATTAATGCATTGCCTATTATAGGATTAAATGGAGCAGTAACTCTTGGCCTAATAAATAGACTGGAACCGATTGTCAGTGACGAACAAAATTTGCTGTCCAGCTTTTCAGATTTATTTCAAGGGTTGGGTTGTGTTCCAGGTTGTCACCGAATAAAGACCGATAACAAAATTTGTCCCGTAGTCCGTCCCAGCAGAAAAATTCCATTTGCACTCAAAAACAAACTACAACAGGAGCTACAAAGAATGGAAAGCATGCAAGTAATCAAAAGAATAGAAGAACCAACTAAGTGGGTGAACTCTCTTGTAATAGTAGAAAAGAAAAACGGAAAACTAAGAGTTTGCTTAGATCCGCGAGATTTAAATAAAGCAATTTTGCGTGAGCATTTCTGTCTTCCGACTAGAGAAGAAATTATGAGTCAATTTTCAAATGCTAAAGTATTTTCTAAACTCGACGCTTTGTCTGGGTTTTGGCAAGTAAAGTTGGATGAAGATAGTTCTAAGCTTTGTACGTTTAACACCCCGTTTGGACGGTATAGATTTTTGCGCATGCCGTTCGGCATTTGTTCTGCTCCAGAAGTGTTTCACAAGTTGGTGTACATGATGTTTGAACACATGAACGGCGTTGTAACGTCTATGGACGATATTGTGGTTTGGGGTTCAACTAAGCAGGAACATGACATGAGGCTTAAAAATGTGTTAACGGTTTTGCAACGCAATAATCTGAAACTCAATAAGGAAAAATGTGTGTTCGGTGTAGACAAGATTACTTTTCTTGGTGAAGTTGTTAGTGCTTCAGGTGTTCAACCTGATCCAAATAAAGTTCATGCAATAGAGCAACTAAAGCGTCCTCAGTCTAAGGGTGACTTGCTGAAATTTTTGGGAATGGTCACGTACCTAGGTCGTTTCATTTCCGACTTGTCTACTAAAACATCTTCTTTGCGTTTGTTATTGCATAAACGGAGCAACTGGGAGTGGACGCAAGCACACGAAATGGAATGGAGGAATTTAAAACGGCTGGTCACAACTGCCCCAGTACTTCGGTTTTTCGACCCCAAGAAATCGATCAAAATTTCGGCAGACGCATCTAAACATGGACTTGGAGCTGTAATTTTGCAACAGCATGACAACATGTGGCAGCCAGTGGCTTATGCGGCAAGAGCTTTAACAACCGCTGAAACAAGGTATGCACAAATTGAAAAGGAATTGCTTGCTATCACCTTTGCATGTGAAAGATTTTATCAGTATGTTTATGGTCAGAAATTTGTGGTAGAAACTGATCACAAACCTCTCATAGCGTTGTTTCTCAAGGAGTTAAATAACTGTCCGTTGCGCATTCAACGTCTAGTGATCCGGTTGCAAAGATTTCATTTCACCGCAGAGTTTACTCCAGGTAAATTCATGCACACAGCTGATTTGTTATCAAGATGTGTGGAGAACAGTGTGTCCGTTCAATCGCTTTCTTGTCACAGTGTATGTGAATATGTAGATCTAATTGTATCCGCTATTGCTTGTATGCCATTAGTTAAACAAAAGTTACAAAGTAAAACCATATGTGACGAACAGTTGCAAATTGTAATGCGTCTTGTAAATAATGGTTGGCCTTTACATAAGCATGCTTGTCCTGTTTTAGCAAAACCCTTTTGGGATGTCAAAAATGAACTTTCTGTTGTTGAAAATGAACTTTCTTTTCTGCGGTATTTTGTTTCGTGGATCTCGAATAGTTGTTCCAATGTCTATGCGCAGTTATTTTTTAGAACGTGTGCATGAAGGCCATTTGGGTGAAGTAAAATGCAAAGGACGAGCTCGGGAAAGTATATATTGGCCTGGGTTATCCAACGACATATCTGGTTTGGTTTCTTCCTGTGCCATTTGTGCAAAATTCAGGTCACAGCAACAACGCCAACCGTTAGAACCTCACCAAGCTCCTTCTTATCCGTTTCAGAAAGTGGCAACTGACCTGTTCTATTGGAACCGAAAAATGTTTTTGGTAACAGTGGACTACTACTCCGGATATCCAGAAGTAACCCCGTTGACTACAACTTCTGCGGCGTCTGTTATAAGTGGTTTGAAAACTATTTTTTCCAGGTTTGGAATTCCCGAAACTGTTATTAGTGATAACGGTCCTCAGTTTTCTAGTGAGGAGTTTGCAAAATTCGCCGAGGAATGGGGCTTTCTTCATTTAACCTCGAGTCCACATTATCCACGATCTAACGGACTGGCTGAGAGGAGTGTCCAGACAACGAAGCAACTACTTAAAAAAGCTCATGCCAGTGTACAGGATTTTAACAAAAGTTTGTTAATATTTAGGAGTGCTCCCCTCCTTTGCGGAAAATCACCTGCACAGCTTCTCATGGGTCGGCAAATCAGACACACGATGCCCCTGGATATCGAAACGTTAAAAAGTTCAACTTGCCGTCCGTTTGGAAAAGAAAGAAAACAACAAAAGAAGTATTATGACAGGGGAACAAGAAACATGCTGCAATTACAAGTGAACACTCCTGTAAAACTGTACAATACCCAAAACAAACTATGGGATCAACAAGGAACTATAGAAAAACAGTTATCTCATCGCTCTTATCTTGTAAAAACTAGTGATGGTGTATTGTATCGGCGTAATCGTGTTCATTTACGTCCATTGAATGTTATTGTGAATCCTTACCCTTCGAGACGTCAGTTAAGTTCAATTTAAACGAAGGGAAGTTGTGATGTATGTATTTACCGCTAGATGTCGTCCCTGAGTTATGACGTCACGTTTCGTATATAACCGTGTACCGCGTCTTAAACGTGGCAGTCAATACAGGTAACCGCTTAAAGGTGTGTGCGTTCATGACAGTCACCACTTTGAATATATAGGTTATGAGTGACAGTAACAAACAGGAAAAACAAACAGATATACAGATCGTGGAAAATATCGGGACCTGCATGTTTGCAACATATTATCTACCTGCCGTTTGGTATTATCAAATGACAAAACATATATGAAAAATAAAATAGTGGAAAACGACAGGATTTGCGTACTCCTCTGTTCGTGTTGTGCAATGTGGTTTCATGTGAAACGTGTTTTTGCGTTGCTTTGCAGGCATTTTTAACTGGACTATATATTAGGCAGTTTTGTGCATATGGGTGTGATCACTACTGTGCTACTATAAGGTAGTGACTTGTTAAGATGTGTAAAGACAGGTTACTAACTGCTAATTCTAATGGCTAAACTAATTGTAATATGTTAGGACTTATAACCGAAAACGATTAGGCTTCAACAACATCTAAATGTAGATTTAAAGTCACAATTTAGTACAGTAAAGTCACAAAGTATTAAACACATTTAAAGTTTTGTATGTAGCAGTTCAGCTTGTATACAAATAACTGGATGTTTGAACTATATTGCGGTTTGCTGCGAAAGTTGTTGAAAAGCTAACCCCCAAATGCTTCTTATATTTGTTTACTCCTAAAATAAGATTTGTAGTGATTGAATTTAAAACTAAAAATACAGATATACTTATTGATTACTCAACACCAGTTTATATATTTTTTCGGCAGAGTAGCTATAATAGAATTGAATTGAATCAAGCGTTTAGATATGATCTGGCATTGATTCAAAATGTTGTTTGTAATAATTATCTTACTTTCGGTTCTGACATCGGCTTGGTCGCAATTCAATCCAGGTATAAGAAATTATATTTAACTTTAACTCAAGAATTAGTTCTCGCTACACCTACAAGTGTGCGTTAAATGCTCCAAACTGGGGTAAATTTACTCCGTTAATGTGTGTTTATAAGATGATGATAAGGAGTTTTAATTTCTAAAAGGTTTCAAAATACAGTCTACGAAGCCAAACGTAAACAAATTTTGATTTCTCTTTTCTCTATATGCGTAATCTATTTTTGTGTTAAAGTATATAAATATATTTATGGCTAAATGTAGAGCTTTAAATTGCCCTAAAGCATTTTTTAAATCGATTTGTTACCTAACAATAAAAGTTGGAATTAAAGTCGGTAAATTTAAAAACATTTATATTGTCCAACATTTTCCAAATGATAATTTTGTTTTTCTTGATTTCCTACAAAAAATGTTTCTTCGGATTTAGGTCTATTCTGTCCAAGATACGCTTGCGACGATTTCGTGGATTGCTTTCTCGAGGGAGAAACGCAGCTTTCAGTCAATGCTACAGCGACAATCTTGCAGATGTGGAAAAAATTCCGTCAAGAAACCTGTGCAGGGGCATGGGATTTCGCCGCAAATGCGTTGCATGATACCGACTATTGCCCTGGAGAAGCTTACTACTGCCAATACCTTCTGCAAACTGCCGAAGTTCAGTTGGAGTTTTTCAAAGCAGGTAACTTGCTTGATGGGTGTTGACTTAATTGTAATAACTTCATGGCTAAACTTGTAAAATGTAAATTGAAAAACCGTATGCACTGCACAGAACTGTTTGTCCTATACAAGATCACAGACAAATTTATTTTATATTTTTGATGCAAGTGATTTAATTACTTTTTTATGACAAAATTCGTATTGGTCAAAACTGATTGTTGCTCATCATTTCCCAAAATCGTTTTTATTGACTGTTTATTCACTTGCATACAGCAGATATTAGTATTTGTGTTGCTTAAAAACTTACTGATATGCGTTTAACACCGGAGCTATGTGACACAATAGGTGTCAGAATTCCGGCAAGCTTGGTGTTTCATTAAGCAATAAACGAAAACGACGAGTTTATCAAGTGTTATGTTATAATCACATACGTTTATTTGTGTTTAAAGGCGTGCCAGTTTTTCCTGAATTTCTCATAATGATCAAAAAGAACGTTCCTAACTTTGCTGCAGCATCATGGCGTACTACCGATGGCTGTTACGCTTTACCGAATCCTGCACTCATCCTTGGCCCGGCTGCTATTGCCAATAAGAAACAGAATGACATCGTTTCCTGCTTGGGAAGAAAAGCATCGAGTCCGTTTCTAGTCTTAAGTAAGTGGACGCGGACGCACATCAATACCTTTTTTGCATATCTAACTAATTTTACTGCTCACAAAACAATAAACGAAAGATGCACCAAGATAAACTATGAAACAGATAAGGTGAGTTTTTGGTACTCACAATATATCAACTATACCTATGTTGTTGTCCTGAATTGTTGGTAAAAATCTAATGGTAACAAAAACATTACTAGAAACAGCTATAAAATCAAGGTGGCTTCCTCTGTAAACTATACCACATACTTTTACCCCAAAAGTTGATTTAGTTTATTATAGGCGTCCATTTAATATTTTGACGCCCTGGTTAAATTTATCACTAAATGTATTTCTACACAAGACAACGATGTTTGTTCACTTCTACACGACAACTTTATTGACCTTCAGATGTTAATTATTTTTTTTACGTTTAGTCGAAACTCAAACCATTTTTCAACGAGATTTCAAAACTTCTTTGATTTTTAAGTAAACTCCCTTCACTTTTACACAAAAACCCTTAATCATTTCAGACGTCAACTTCAATACTTCTTGTGTCTTTTCAACCGAAATTTGATTTGACTTTAACACTATGACCCTATTAATTTTCAGACGTGACTACAAAGAACATAACACACCCAGGAGACAAAACTTCGTACATTGATGGCTACACTAACAAACCTCCCACTTACACAAATTGGATTACTGGTCCTCTCAACAACATCGAAGGCCACTCCTGTGCAGCAGTGCGGGATGTGGACTGACGCTGGACCAATAGAGATTGCACAAACATAGATGTTGCATGTAAATACTCAGGTTGGTCTAACAGAACATTAATTTAAACGCAAATCACTTGACTCGGCACTGATAAATATACGACAACTTTTCGTATTTTTTACTTGGTATAACAATATGAAACACCGAATTGAATAAAGTTTTGCAAAAATTAATAACATGCACATGTTTATGTACTTCGTGATTGCCTCTAATTTGTTTTGGCGTAAGTTGTTTTGCCACTATCTTGAAAAATTGCATTCGAAAAGCGTTAGATAAAAACCTAACAACAGCATAAAAACAAAACAAGTACGTTTTATTACACAACGACTGCAACATAATGCCGCTTTTCCGAAACAGTCTGACAATCTTCCCTAACCTTATACTTTGTTTTCGCATCTCTGGCAGCTTGAATATTGTAGTTATTTAAATAAATATTAGCGTTAGGCACAGACATGTACACTTGTCCTTGATTCACCACAGGAATGCAATTATAGCAAAACCATGCATGAATTAATAATATAAATGTCGCAATACGAGTTCAATACGTTGCAGTCAAAAACCCCATAAACATGTGCAGTGTTACAATGATGTAGTGTATGTATATTTCATTTCAATGTTCTTTGCAGTGATGCTCTCTCCGGTGGTTGCGTTGATGCAAGACGCAGTGCTTGGTACATCAGGTGATCCAAATGTCCTCATCGGAATCGAACAACAGCTTCGCACAGTGGCAATAAACGATCCTGACTTGGTGAATCCAGGAGAGATTCTTACCCTCGGAAGCGTGCAGCTTTCCATCAAAACTTCGACAATCAAACGCAACAGAAAAAGGAAGTATTTGAGTCGAGCCCAAATCTCACTAGCGCTTTCGTCAATTACCGATTTCCCTTACATAACATTAAACGAAGACACGAAACATTGAATACCCCCGTCATGTCCTTTCCCCGCAACGTCACCGATTCAATCAGAAGCGATGCCTCAAGTGGGGACGGAGAAAGGCTCGTCTCGCCAGGAACCGTCTCCTTCATCACGGTCTCAGGCTACTACGGTAAAAACGGGACTTTGCCAGGGTTTGTCGACATCCGAACGAAGCGCCCTGAATCGGCTGGGGCTTGCGAAGATCTCATCTTTGCCACAACGAGAACCGAAGGCAAAAGCTCGTTGAAGCTTCGTCCCGTTTGCGCCTTTATCAACCAAACCACCAAGCTGTACAGCACTTCCGGCTGCGTGACGTCATACGACACCGAGACGAATGACGTCAATTGTACGTGTAACCACCTGACCATGTTTGCGGTTCTATTGGCGGTGAGGAACGTGGTTATCCCAACCGGAGTATCTGTGAGTGTGATTTCTATGCAGCAATTTATAAACTCTGTAGTTTTGCTTTCACATTTTGGTGAAAAGCATTTGCCACTTTTTAAGTTTTGCAGTTTTAAAACAACGTAGATATCTGGGTTGAAATAACATGCCTTAATGCAATTTCTTGTTACAGATGGTGTCTTACGCCACTGAATCATCATCTATAGCTTTCCTCGGCATCACGCTTGCTATTCTACTCTGGTTCAAGGACTCTATTAAGGGCGACCGTACTCCTGTTCAGATCAACCTGGCTGTAGCACTCCTAATTTTCCACGCGGTCAACTTGTCACATGATCTCGCCATCAGGCATGATGAGTTCTGTGTAGCTCACTGTGCAATCAACCATTACTTCTTGCTTGCCACAGGTTAGTGTAAAGTTTCAAACTACAGAGTGTTGTTAAACATAGGATGCATTCAAACTCGGAAAATTAGCAGAAAAATTGATGTTTGGTTGTGAACTTGAAATAAAATCGACTTCTGCATTTTTTATGAGCAATTTCAAGTATTTAATTGTCTGCTAGTATTTTTTTATTACATTTACATTAAACTCTCCGGTAAACTTGTTTAAATCGTTCAAGTGCTTGTTTGTACTAATGTGCACAAAGTTTCAATCACAAATTGGCACACGAATGATTAAAAATACAAACTGTGTAAAATTAAATCTTTTTTTGACATCATCTGTGATAAGTTACTACCCTGCGTATTTATACACAAACAAATCTTTTTAAGGATGTTGGGTGTGTGTCGAGGGAGTTCGCATCTTCATGGCAACCTCTGATCCGGTGGGTTTCAAGGTGCAGAACGAACAGAAGAGATACAGAGTCTTCCTCGTTGTAGGATGGGCAATCCCTCTCGTCATTGTGGGAGCATCACTTGCTGTGGGGATTCCCCTGGGACTACATATGGAGCCTCAACCCTTTTTCACCCAGTGCCAGCAATATCGCAATGAAACCGTTCTCATCCCCAAGTATGACAGATGCTGGTTGGCTCCCGGTACTCCGATCTTCTACTCCACGGTCGTTGCTCCGCTTGCTGTGATCCTCCTCATCAATCTCATCATCGTGGTGAAGATTTCAGTGGTGATGCTCAACTCGAAGAGGATGCAGAATCGGAATCAGGGACACAGCATGAAGGACATCTCGAGAGCTGGAAAGTCCCTCTTCTTTCTCTTCGTGATGTTGGGAGGAACTTGGGCAATTGCTTTCTTCACAGGTAAGACTGTTGTTTATGTTAATATCTTTTTCAGTCCATTAGGGCTCGAGTTTATATTACGCATGGATTTTTAAGTGCCGTTAAACTTTTGTACGGAATCGATTAGCTTTACACAATGGTGCTCTAGCGCTACCTGGTTGCTACATTTTTTT
Organism: Phallusia mammillata; assembly: GCF_965637545.1. Taxonomy (NCBI): domain Eukaryota; kingdom Metazoa; phylum Chordata; class Ascidiacea; order Phlebobranchia; family Ascidiidae; genus Phallusia; species Phallusia mammillata. The sequence goes on from NC_137252.1 coordinate 5,623,269, forward strand.
CCTGCGTTAAACCTTTCACTTATTTAGGAATGATATATAGGTCTGTATTAACATTAATGAACAAAAGATGGAACAGCTAGTGCGTTTTAGGGTAAACCTACTGCACTTTACTGACTGTTTGTAATTCCACAAAAAAGCAACAAATACAACAGAAAATTGTTCACTTAAACTGTTTCACAGGAATTGGAAACGAAGTCACCTCCCAGGTCTTCCTGTACATCAATGCGCTTGTGAACGGGGCTCAAGGCGTCATCGTCTTCCTGCTGTATTGCGCCATGAATGACATCATACGCGAGAAGCTTCTTCTATTGTTGAACATAAAGAAAAAGAAGAAGAATACCTCGAAGGGAAAAAGCACCGAGTCCAAACCAATCAAGAGCGTCCCACGACCGAAAAAGACGAGTGAGGCCAAGGCCAAAGCAAAGGTGCAGGCCAATGTGAAAGCTGCCAACCGCAAAACCTGTTTGATCAGAGAAAACCCATCTACCGGAGTAATTCCATTAACAACTGACGAGCAGTGACGTCAGTAACAATCGTGCAAAACTGGAAAAAACACAACATAGAGAATAACACTCACACGTTAGAATTTTAAATATCTTTATATTTTAGACATTAGAATTTTTATATTTTGTCTTTAAAATGGCACCAACACCAGTTTTGTGCATTTTATCACTTTTTATTGTTCTTTTTGCACGCAAGGTGCGCACACATACGGTTCGTCTCATGTCTGACGTTGTGAAAAAATGTACATATTCCTCAAATTGACACCATTCAACCATTTGTACCCACTGCTTCAAACGTTTTGTCATTTGTTTATAGATTGGAAAAATGTTATGGTATTAGTTCAAATCATTTTAAAAACAGGGCCATTTTACTAGTTTTAACACCAATGTTTTGTTTATTTTGACATGTGTTACTTTAATTCCCTCCAAAGTTCCAAAAACACTCTTTTACCTTTGTATATTTTTGCATATGTCAATTCTTTACTCGCTTTCCCAAGCTTTGTATTGTTGGGTTGTAATACAAATATCTTACTGCATTTGGTCTTTTTTTTAGCTACGTTGCTCGACGGAAATTTGAACCCGTTTTCAACAAACTTGGTATATTATTATTATAAAAATGTAGCTTGTTTCTTTGAGTATTTTCTTCACTTGAAATACTGTCTTTTTACCTTTTTTTGGAATAACTTTAGAAATGACAATAATGAAACATATTGATATGTAATTTAATTATACAGTAGCACCTTAATATATAAAAAGTTGTACAGCAAATACAAATTTAATTTCACATTTCAGTTTAACATGCTTTCTTTTTCCAAGCAGATAAGTTTGTTTGATTTTTGCAGCTCTGTATTTGACAAATAAAACTTTTTACCTTGTGGTTCCGAATTTAGCTACGTAGTTGCATGTATAAATAATTGTACATTAACTTACTCCACAGCGAAAACTAGCGGAAAAATAATAATCAACTTTGAACAAACCTGCTAAAAACGTGTTTCTTCGCAGCGTTTAGTCTTTTCATTAACACCGCCCCTGTTTTCTTCTGTAACCTACTTTTGTCAATACAAAATTTGTACAGCTATTTATTTTAAAGCAAAGAGACAAAACAACAAAGGTATTGTGCAATAATTCGGATGTTCGACCGGTTTGCGTTGCAACTTTGGAAAAAAGGTTATACTATGGAAATTTGTAACATTTGCTGTAACCACCCAACCGGTATTACAGGAAATGAGGAAAAAATCGGTCAAGCGAAATATGATGCACATGCAGTTTTGTAGCAGGCAAATGCATTTTATATATTTGATTTTTCAAGCGAAATGATGCAGAGAGGCTTATACTGAGAAAGATTGTCCCCCATCAAAACGAAGTAATTGAACGTTCAAGGGAAAAATGTCATAATCATTACCAAAACAATGTTGTTTTCATACTCTGATTGCTGTCTATACCTCGAAGTAATTATACACACTGAAGCTAAACTCTAAACTTCCCCAAAAAGTAGTGTAATAATAACAAACACTTTGTCTTTAGACCGATTTGATCTATTGTACTTTTAGCAGCATGAATACAATTTTATTTTTATGTTTTAACTAATTATTTTTATCAATTTAACTTTTAATCGAAATGTTGTGTATGTTGTTTTTGGTGTTTAATTTATCATTAGCAGAAATATTATGTTATTGTTCTAAGTTAAATAATATTTTTTTCATGTGGATTTTTATTGGTGTAGACCAGTGGTTTTCAACCGGGGCCCTCGGACCCAGGGACAGCACGAGCTGTATTCCGGGGGTCCACGGGTGTAGCCTCAGCAGAAACACCCACTAAAAATCAGTGAGTCTTTTTCTTTTTCAATGGGAAGAATTGAGTCTGTGTTGCAAATATCTTTATTCCCTACCACTCTTTATCGATATTGAGGTTTGTCAAGATTACAGTTGGTTGTTTAATCCATTCGACTTGAAATTAATACCAAATTTCAACACGAGTTTGCCATTTAATATTTTGCCGGGGCCCACAGATCTTAAAATATTATTTGAAATGGGCCACAAGGCCCAAAATATACTTTTAGGGGGCCACGGTCCACTAAAGGTTAAGAGCCACTAGTGTAGACTGTTATTTGTAGCTTATCTTGTGCTGTAGCAACACAGTAACTTATACCACAATGTTTAACATTTGAATCGCGGTTGTAACACAGAATGTTTTACAGACCAAACCTTTTTGCCGGTCATTGTTCGTATTTAAAATTCGTAATCTTTATTTAGTTGTTGGTAAACCTTCAACTAAAAACTGTCGTGTATGTGAAGTCATGATTTACTAAAATTTATTGTAGCTTTGATAACAATCTGCATTGACAACTATACGCTTGACTTTGACAACTTCTGGCAACTACACACTTGGCCTTTTTTCTATCGTCATCTGTATCCTTTTTATGTTTTAAATGTCGTCCGATAAATAGAAATTCAACATCTTTTGGCAACATAATTTATATTATATATAACAGATTACACGCAAACAAGCACTACCAACTAGCTAAACATTGCAAGTTTTTACACTTTTTATATGTTGTTTATGCGGTCATTGCACTCAGGATCTTTTTTTAAAATATTGTTTAGACCAGGGGTCACCAAACTACCGCGAGGTCATTTCATCCGTCCCGCGACCACATCTTTGGTTTGCCAAATTGTATTAACAACTTTGTAACATTAAAAGTTAATCTACTCCTTACAAAAGTTTTCCTGTGGCGATATTCAGAATTGATATTACCGAGTTTCATAGGATTATAACGCCCAGGATTGATCCAAAGCCAGTTTGTTACGTCACAGACAAGACTACAAGCGTTAATTGTGCGCAAACAATTGCCTTCTTTTGTCACTTGTGGCGTAATATACAAGCAATGCTAGTAAGATGAGACTAATTATACAGTTTAACAGTCGCATGACCAGTTTTTGAATGGATTGTAGAAAGATCATATCTTGGCGCACCTAAAAAATCGCCTCACGGGCGAAGTTTGGAAAGACGGTGCTAGGGCATGTAAACTATGCGGCCCGCGCGAATCATTATTAGCACTCATCCGGCCCGCAGTGAAAAAAGTTTGGTGATCCCTGGTTCAGGCTAAAGCCTTTTTTTAATGATATCTTTGCTGTTTTGTGTCAAAATTATACTCTTTCCTGTCAAATCAATAGCTGTACAAAGACTTGTATTGACAAAAGTATGATAAAAAAAAACAGACAGACGTGGCGTTAAATAAAACAATAAACTCTACGAAGAAACACGTGTTTAGTAAGTTTTGTGTTTGGCGCCAAAATTGATTAGATTTTGTTTTCACTAGTTGACGCTGTGGAGTCAATTAATGTACAATTATTCATACAAGCAAACTATGTAGCTAAATTTTAAACAAAAGTAAAATGTTTTATGAGTCAAATACAACGTTGCAAAAACCAACAAAAATTGATCTGTCCTGGAAAAGGAAACATATTGAGCAATGAAGTAAAATATTTAAAACAAATGTTGGTGTAACAACTCGAAACAATTTAAAAATTAGACACGAAAATTAAAATCATCGTACACCAATCCCATTAAAGGCGTATAACCGACATGTTAAACAGCAAAAAAAAAAACTTCAGAATAAAAAACACATGACAAAATGAGAAAGGCAATAAAGACTACTCGTCGAATGATATCGATTCAAAAGAATGTATACAAATTTAACTAATTCTTAGACAAAATTGAATGCCGAAAAAACACGGGAAAAGTATACTCAACTGTTATTTGTGTTGTTTGAAAGATGATTGGTTTAATTTCTAATGTCTGAACTAAAATTTTCTGTGTTCATCCCCGGTGACTTTATTTACAAATAATAAATCCTTTTATAAAAGCACGTGACTAAATTGACGTCACTGCTCGTTATTTGTCGTTTGTGTTATGCCAGAAGTCGGGTTTTCCCTGATCAAACAGGTTTTGCGGTTGGCGGCTTTCACATTGGCCTGCACGTTCGCTTTAGCCTTGGCCTCACTCGTCATTTTCGGTCGTGTGAAGCTTTTGATTGGTTTGGACTCGGTGCTTTTTCCCTTCGAGGAATTTTTCTTCTTTTTCTTTATGTTTAACGATAGAAGGAGCTTCTCTCGTATGATGTCATTCATGACACAATACAGCAGGAAGACGATGACGCCTTGAGCCCCGTTCACAATCGCATTGATGTACAGGAAGACATGAGAGGTGACTTCATTCCCAATTCCTGCGAAAACAGTTTAATTTTTTATTGTATTTGTTCGCAGCGTTGGCTGGTGTTTTTGTGGAATTACAAACAGTCAGTAAAGTGCAATTGGTTCACCCTAAAACGCACTAGCTGTTCCATCTTTTGTTCATTAATGGTAATGCAGACCTAAAATATCATGTAGTTCACAAACAAAAAGAAACGTTTTATCACAGAAACAAATGTGGCAACCCGGCAACGCTAAAGCGTCGCTAATTGATTCCGTACAAAAGTTTAACGCCATTTGAAAATCCATGCCTATTATTAACTCGATTCCTGATGGACTGAAAAAGATATGAACATAAACTGCACATGGTCTTACCTGTGAAGAAAGCGATTGCCCAAGTTCCTCCCAACATCACAAAGAGAAAGAAGAGGGACTTTCCAGCTCTCGAGATGTCCTTCATGCTGTGTCCCTGATTCCGATTCTGCATCCTCTTCGAGTTGAGCATCACCACTGATGTCTTCACCACGATGATGAGATTGATGAGAAGGATGACAGCAAGAGGAGCGACGACCGTGGAGTAGAAGATCGGAGTACCGGGAGCCAACCAGCATCTCTCATACTTGGGGATGAAAACCGTTTCGTTGCGATATTGCTGGCACTGGGTGAAAAAGGGTTGGGGCTCCATGTGTAGTCCCAGGGGAATCCCCACAGCGAGTGATGACCCCACAATGACGAGAGGGATTGCCCATCCTACAACGAGGAAGACTCTGTATCTCTTCTGTTCGTTCTGCACCTTGAAACCTACCGGATCAGAGGTTGCCATGAAGATGCGAACTCCCTCGACACACAGCCAACATCCTTCATAAACATAAAATTACTGGTTATATACAACTTTATAGTCTACATTAAGTAATTCAAGACGGGCAAGAAAATGTTCAGAACTGGGCTTAACATCACGCAAGGCTTCGAAACTTCAGACTAACCTGTGGCAAGCAAGAAGTAGTGGTTGATTGCACAGTGAGCTATACAGAACTCATCGTGCCTAATGGCGAAGTCGTGCGACAAGTTGACCGCGTGAAAAATTAGAAGTGCAACAGCCAGATTGATCTGAACAGGAGTACGGTCGCCCTTAATAGAGTCCTTGAACCACAGTAGAATAGCAATGGTAATGCCAAGGAAAGCTATAGATGACGACTCCGTGGCGTAAGACACCATCTGAAACAAAAAAATTAATAAAATATGTTGTTTTAATCTCGTATGCAAAACAGAATCAGTGGCATATTCCTTACTGAAAGTAGAAGTAGAACAATAGAGATCATAAAGTAGTACATAGAAATCACACTCACCGTAACTCCCGCTGGAATAACCACGTTCCTAACCGCCAAAAGAACCGCAAACATGGTCAGGTGGTTGCACGTACAATTGACGTCATTTGTCTCGATGTCATATGACGTCACGCAGCCGGAAGTGCTATACATCTTGGTGGTTTGGTTGATAAAGGCGCAGACCGGACGAAGCTTGAGCGAGCTTTTGCCGGAGATGTTGTTTGTGGCAAAGATGAGATCTTCGCAAGCCCCAGCCGATTCAGGGCGCTTCGTTCGGATGTCGACAAACCCCGGTAAAGTCTTGTTTTTATCGAAATATCCTGAGACTGTTAAGAAGGAGACCGATCCTGGCGATACGAGCCTTTCTTCGTTCGCGCTTAATGGGCCGCTTTCTATAGAATCAGTGACGTTGCGGGGGAAAGCCATGACCGGGGTTAGCACGTCTTCACTTTTCTTAATCGGTTCCAAGGACAATCGGTAGTTGACAAAGGCGCTAGTGAGGTTGAGACTCGCTTCCAGTAATTTATCTTTGCGGTTGACTTTCGTAGCGTTGATGGAAAGCTGCACGGTTCCGAGGGAAAGAATCTCTCCTGGATTCACGAAGTCGGGATCGTTTATTGCCACTGTGCGAAGCTGTTCCTCGATTCCGATGAGAAGATTTGGATCACCTGAAGTACCGAGCACTGCGTCTTGCATCAACGCAACCACCGGAGAGAGCATCACTACAAGATAGATTCAAATAAAACTCAACTGCATGCACATCACAAAAATACAATGTCAAGTTTGCTGCAGTTTGTGGAGACTGTTTTGATATGAGTCACTTTTCATTCAGTCACTTTCAACAAACTGAAGTGTCGTAGCTTGGTAACACGGGCCTATACAACCAAAGTGTTGTCGCCAGCCGCACTGACAAGAGAGCCTGCAGCTAGCTTCCACATTGTTGTTATATTGCTTACGGTTAGTCATATTGACGTGTTTTCACCAACCGTAAAATACCTAAAACGCGTATAACATGCCGTTTTTTCTTTATCCGCTTTTCTGTGGCAAATCAACAACTATTTCGTGTGTGCATTTAAACTGATTCACAACTGAAATAGCATTTTTTTCAGTCCATGTTTCACTCAGACAAACGAAAATCGATGGTTTTGTGAATACTCGTAACCAGTGTCAACCTATAACAATCTGCTGACTCTAAACGTATAGTGTTTCAGTTGTTTTTCACACACCTGAATAGTTACATGCAACATCTATGTTTGTGCAATCTCTGTTGGTCCAGAGTCCGTCCACATCTCGTACAGCTGCACATGTGAATCCATTAGTGTTGTTGAGAGGACCAGTAATCCAGTTGGTGTAAGTGGGAGGTTTGTTAGTGTAGCCATCAATGTACGAGTTTTTGTCACCTGGATGCGTTATGTTCTTTGTAGTCACGTCTGAAATGTTTTGAAAATAACTGAAAACAGGTTGTAAAGGCCCAAGAAATAATAAAGATACTTCTAAAATGAACAAAGACTTTTTCTGAAAGTACGAAAAAGTTTTTAGGTTACGTCTAACACACAAACGTTTTTCGTAGTTTTATTAAAGTTTACAAAAGTAATCCACCAGGTTTTTACAATTGTTAAAATGTTTGACAGGTTTTTGCCTTCAAGTATTGACCAAAAAATACTCACAACTTCCAGTTTTATAAGGAAAACTGACAGCAGGGGTATACTTATGTATAAAGTTTATTTCAATCTCACTTGATAACTCTGATTTTTGACATGTTTTTAACACTTATCAATAACCTTCATTAGTTTTGTTGGGCGCCAGAGAACAAAGTCAGTTAAAACTTATAAACTATATCATCCTCTACTTACTTAACACCAGGAACGGGCTTGAGGTATTTCTTCCCAAGCAGGAAACGATGTCATTCTGTTTCTGATCGGCAATGGCGGCCGGGCCCAGAACGATTGAAGGGTCTGGTAAAGCGTAACAGCCCTGGGTTGTTCGCGACGATGCCGCGTCAAAGTTTGGAACATTCTTTTTGACCATGATGAAAAAATCAGGAAAAACTGGCACGCCTGCGATCAAAAATAAAAGCTTGTGAGTTTAACATTTAATGGGCTGATATATTTTGTTTTCTGTTTGAAGAAACACCAAGCTTGATGGAATTGTGATACCCACGGTGTTAGGAAGCTTCGGAGTGCAATGTGTAAGCCAGCGATGAAATTTAAACCTACAACTGCAGTGAAAATTTTCCAATTAACACTTGACTGCTGTACGGTGATACACAAAAAGTTTATTGGCGATTACCAAATATGTGGGTTCAGTGCTGGATTAACCTATAAGCAATATAAGCACGTGCTTAGGGCATCAAGTAAAGTAGGGGCACCACAGAAATGGTTTCTAGGCAAATTATTAAATCTAACAAAAAAACTATATTCAAAATGTAATGAAAATGAATAAGTTCTGTTTATAAAGCAAGAAAATTAAATTAAATAACTGACAAAAGGGATTGATTGCGTGCTATATGACGTAACAACGCTGCGTTGTTCTGTTTGTTAAAACCTGAAACAGCCAAGACTCATGGGTGCCCAACCCGTCGATCGCGATCGACTGGTCGATCTCGGACTGATATCAATTCGATCGCGAAGGATTCAGAAAATTATTTAAAATACTTGTTTTGTAATGCGTTTTTAGGGAATGTTGCCCTACATAGATGACTTTATTGTGAAAGTTATTCTTTAGGATTTGTTGATATGTTCACACCACAAATACTCAGTCGACGCATTACGTCGCAAAAGTAATAGTTACGTCACAAAAATAATAATTACAGCAGTAATGGTTACTTTGTGCTGGTACTTTTCTATTATCAAGATTAGCATCGGATGAATTATAAAAAAATTAAGTTCAATGCAGTGTGAAAAGTCACACCCAAACTGCGATAAAAAACGTAAAAGAGGGCTCGGAAAATGCTAGTTGTAATACACACATAGTCTTGCATTATCTTGTTAGTTTGTATTGGAATGGTAGATCCCGGAGTCGATGTTGAGTCAAAAAAGATTGGGCACCCCTGGTCAAGACAGTAAGGCAATGCTTAGTTAATAGCATGCTGTTGAAAAAATATTTGCGTATGTGGCAAACGTAAATTAAGCACGACGCTAATACTAGTATGTTTTACAATTGGGCAACAGTGCTGAGACTGGGGAAGGCAGCAGCAAAATTAGGCGTTTTAATTGAGTTTTGGAGTATTTCTGACATTCTGAAACAAATCTGCAAGTTTAATATCAGCTAAGCTTATAGTCTATTACCCGTGCTGTATATTAAGTTAATATCGAAATCTCGATGAATAATTTTGTTTTTACGTTTATATTTCGAATGAAAAATGGTGTAAGGGGCACCAAATTGTTTTAGTACTTAGGGCCTCTAATGGTGTTAATCCGGCCCTGTGTGGGTTGATTGAAAGTAATAATTAATTGTTGACATAAACGTTACAAAATAATAATTAAAACCACTAAAGTAAGCGTTAAAGCACAATCAAGGGTAAGACGTAATTTTGTTTATGTCTGGCGGATGACAAACTGTTCTGTATGACTTTGCAAACTAATAAGTTCAGTTACCTGCTTTAAGAAACTCCAACTGAACCTCGGCCGTTTGCAGAAGTTGTTGGCAGTACTCAGCTTCTCCTCTGCGATAGTCGTAATTTTGAGGCCCACCAAGAACCAATTGAGTATACTGAGGACAGGTTTCTTGCCGAAATTGTCTCCACATCCGCAAGATTGTGCCGGTAGCATTAGCTGACAGCTGCGTTTCACCCTCGAGAAAGCAATCCACGAAATCGTCGCAAGCGTATCTTGGACATAGTTGCCCTGAATTCAATGCAAAATGAATTAACATTTTAAGTCGGAAACAAGTGTAAAAAACGAATCCAATAAAATAAACCGAGTATATTTTTAATCAATCCTGCAGCTACTATTAGAGCTGCACATTATATTTTTGTGTGACATTATAACTTACACAAAGAGAAAAGATCAGAAACTCACGGAGCTAACTAATAAGCCTTGTAAAAACGTATAGTCTAAAATAAATCTCCGAGGTTTACGTTTGATTTTTAGAAAACCATTTTCTCAGGCAAAGTTTTCTCCTGGTTTGATTAACATACATTAATTCATTTAACAAAAATGTCGTTCAACTGGTGTTAATGTTAAACAAAAATACTAGTTGTTTCTATCCATAACTTGTATTTTCGCTGACGTTTCGTCCACCAGAACGGTAGTTCTTCAGAGCAATGAATGACGAATGCAAGCAACAAGCGAAAGGCACAAGAACAGCGTTTCGCTTGTTGCTTGCATTCGTCATTCATTGCTCTGAAGAAGTCCTACCGTTCTGGTGGACGAAATGTCAGCGAAAATACAAGTTATGGATAGAAACAACTAGTATTTTTGTTTAACATTAACACCAGTTGAACGACATTTTTGTTAAATATGCAACCTGGTGGACGAAAACGCCTGTCCAGCATTTTTTATACATTAATTCCGCAAACAAACATATGTCAAGGGATAAGTTTGGATCAATTTAAAGCCAGTGGTTGAAGAAAAAAGATACAACGTCGGTTACTCAATTGTAGGGAGAACAAAAGCGGTTTAGAGGCAAAGACAGTTCATATCACCAGTTGGAGGAAAGTATGGCGACACATTTGGATTGAATATTCAGGAAGTACCTGCGCAACGTTAAAACGTCTTGGGGCACAAAATGGCAAAACGCGCAACAGCTACAACGTTTCGTTTTTAGGCGGGCAGATAATTGAGCAGGATATAGGATTAATTAGTAAAGACAAAACCATTACTAGAGTCAAACACCAAACCTTATTCACCTGCGGCAAATTGCGACCAAACCGATTTCACAACCGACAGTAGAATAAAGTTCGCTACCAACATTTTAAATCAATTAAACTTATAAAAGCAGTTAAATTCTGCTGAAGTTAATTTAAAAATCTGATAAAAGGAAGCCACAAGGATATCTAATAATTAAATTTAACCACATAATTAATTAAGTTATAACACCTGAAATAACTTACTAACTATCCTACCATTTAAAGCCCTTGGTTTTGGGCATTAACTGTTGTAACACCTTAATTACCCATCAAACTGCAAGGTAATTTGTAAGTGTATAGTAGAACAAATATTGATAAATGCAAAACAGTTATTTCTGTTTAAAATGACAACAATTAGCTTTACCAGTTCCAGTACAAGATTTTTAATTCATTGTGTCAAATGCTTTACTGAAAGCACGGTCTTTCATATGGGGTTTCAATGTCGTTTTAAGCTATACAGTTGCCCATTGACAAGAACACTGCCATATCGTTTGACCAGGGATCTATCTTAACTTCGTCCCTGTCTCGTAGAAACACAACAGCGATCTGACCATACCAAAATGTACATAACTGCCTAATATACCGCCCAGTTCAGAATACCTGCAAAGCAACGCAAAACATCCTCGTTTCACCTGTGATGATAACACACTGCATAACAACAATAACCAAATACAAGTCCCGTCGTTTTCCACGATTTTTGTTTCTTTGCGAAACTCATTTTGTCTTTTTTCGAACCCAGATGACTCGTAGATAATATTTTGCAAACACGTAGATCCCGAATATTTCCACGATTTTGTTTCCAATTATTGTTTTCGGCTTTGCAGAACACAATCCGCAAACTCTGACGACTCGTAGACACTATTTTGAAATAACGTAAATCCTGATTATTTCCCCGATTTGTGATTCCTCTCTTTTCGGTTTTACAAAATACGCATAGCATTTTGTGTGGACCGAATTCAACCCAGCATGTTGTTTTGTGGTTTCGAACAGCCAAATTTTTCTTTGTATTGATGCATTCTGCCTTATGTGTTTATTTGAGTGGAAACAGGCCGGAAATTGGAGCCGAACTCTGCCCGAACCCGAATCGTAGTTAAGAAACCCGTTTAAGCCCGAGAGTTTAATTGATAGGTCCATACATTTAAGCCCACAAAATGATAGACCTCTAAAGAATAGAATAAAGAAAACACACACAATGTGCAAGTACGTTTGGAGGTTGTTGGGCTTTAGGTTATATCTGAGCTAGGTAATCACTTTATTTAAAAAATTATGGACACACAATGTACATGTAAAGTCAGGTCCGAATCAAGCCCGTTTCTTAAAAAACTTGAGTTACAGCTCTGGGCATGCATGAAGGTGACGTTACTGTACGATGAGTGTGCACAATTAAATTTTGATGTCATTTGAATAAGTTAGTGGTAATTCCCTACAATGAATATCAGTCTGCAAATCAACTTTTGTTTAAATACTGTACAAAGGTGGTGCTGCATGCAACGATTTGGCACAAAAATAATTGCGGTGTCTTACAACGAAAACGTAGCTAGAAATCACCGACATTATATTTCGTAGACGCCGTTGGTTTACGATATACAGACATTAATGCTATCTATTGTGTAAGCAGAACTGGCAACCACTTCTATAATCTTACCGCTGATGTCCCCCGATTATATTTCACGGCAGAACATATCCATACTCATCCATTTATCATCCAGATCCTCATAGGATACTTGATGATATTTTCGTGGTCCTTATTGTTCTATCAATTAACTGTAAAAGATTCGATGATTAATAATGCAAATAGAATATGACAGACCGGATGCGTATGACGTATGGTTGCACGAACTTAGTTGTTTGGGTTTTAAGGTTGCCTCGGACATCGTTGCAAGCCTGAAAATGAAATGAATACCGATCTCTTGTCTGGAGTAGACTAAACAATAATGAAAAGTGATACTAGTTGACGCGGTTTTAGATGTTGCCCTCTTAAATGAATTGGTGTTGCGTATTTCGTTATATATTCGGTTTGGCCTAAGCGAAACAAATTGTTAAACCAAAAGTGAAGCTTCATACAATGCAAATTTAACAAAATAAATTTGACAAACCAAATATCCGTTACATCATTTATTGGAAACAAATTCCATATATGATTGATCTCCAATCTCGTGTGGAAACCGTTACTGTACCAGGCATTGTGGTTGGTATTACAATTCCGTACAATTGAATTAAAACAATTACGACTCCGCATCAAACATCACGAACCATAGGAACCCTTGGTACCAAAATTTTACGGCTCCACCCGTACTAACAGTGTAAATCGATCGGAGCACCAATAACCGCGCAATATTTGCCAAACCCTAATTCAGTAATGCACTGTAGTGCCTGCCATGTTAGCAGAGAATTTGATTCGGTTAGATAAAAGCAATTTGAAATGTCTTATCTAATAATCAGGTAAAATTTGTGTCACCTTAAAGCAGATTGTCTATATTTTAATGTAATGTAAGATATGGTTTCGTGTCACTAGAAACTGAGTGTGAGGTATGGAGACATATGATGCGTATAAACACTTTATGAACAAGATATCAACCACGCCTGTAATATCCGTAGATTTTTAAGTGAAGCATGAAAGATTTGAGTAATTAATTTTACCGATTTAACCAGCATTTTCATATGCGAAGCATGGGGCCTTAAATTTAAGCTTAAACTTGGCTCAAAACAAAAATGTTTTAAAGCTCGAAATATACTCGAGGTTAAATCATCGTTAATAAACTAAGTGTTATATTTTCACATCATTTTTTTTGTCTGGCGTACCGCTTTTGGCAAAGATCTTTTTCAAATTGCGAAAGTGGAGTTGGAAATATAAGTCCTGATGTTTATACATTTTCATATTTTAAAGGTAAATTCATCCAGTTTATTTTACTTGCCTAAATTATCATTTTGACATCATGAAGATACTCCTTTGCCTTCTAGCCTTGTTTGCCTCCTGCAGAGCTCAGTGCGCTTTATCGAACAACTGGAAACCACAATCTATATATGAAAGGGCTGGACAGGTTGATTATGTCGTCGATGTGAAGGTAAGAATTATAATTTTTTTTTTTTAGTTGGTTTAAGTACATGTGTAACATAAAAAGTACGATTGGATTTTATGACATGAAAATTGAAAATGGCAGGCCTGCAGTATATAGTGAATGATGTCATGAAGTTTGTTGTGTTACAAACGAAATTTAGCTTCAAAAATGTAAAGTTGTAAACCCTACGGCAAAAAAATTGGTATTTGCTGTTTCAAACTTTTTGCGTTCCATGTGTACTTTTGTAGTAGGGAGCAACCATAAAATACAATTAATTGACATCAAAAACGTTTGTGGAACTATTTAATTACATAAGCCATACTCAATAAGAACAAATGTATTTCAGGTCGTTGAAATTATGCCACCTCCGTCCGGGTCAACTTTGTTCCCAGTAAGAGTTGATCTAATTTGCGGGATAAAGTCAACCGGTTCCCCGCCACCGGCATCATTTGTAGTCGATGGTTTCGGTCCTCGACCTTCTGGTTGCCCGTATCGCGATGTTGTTCAGGATCAGGATTACATCTTGCTCCTTTCCTCGTAAGTTTCCCAACATTTAAAACTTACGCGTTAATTTTTGTAACTTACTGTCAGCAGCAGTTGGCGCCTTAGGTGTAAATTTTGTAACTTATCCAATCAACGTATTGCTCCCAACCATTATGTTAAGTACAGTTTTTTTTTCTCACTTAATGTAAGGTATAACTTTTTACACAAGTTGTGTAAAAAATTATCTGAACTTAGTTTATTTACGTACTTTGCCCAAGATATATCACACTAGCGTTCATTTGTTTGCAGACCTGACAGTAATAATGCGTTCTCGTTGACGGAAGTTAACCAACAAAGTGCAGTTCTCGATGAGTCCGAAGAAGTATTATTCGTAAGCGCAAACGTCGTTCAATCGTTTCAAACGGGTTAACTTTGCATCTTACTGGTTTAAGCTTATGCAAATGTTTTTTTACGAGATCTTTTCCTCTACTGTAAAGACACGTTATATTGTCAACTTTATTATCAGTTTGTTAGGCTCAACACTGCATTTCTGCTTACTTTTTGGCAATTAGTTTTGCTTTTGCTATGTTTATAAAGTTAAAAACACCAAGAAGACAAAAGCTGCAAGTTATAAACATTACTGTCGCTCTTGTTGTATTAATCAGTTAAACACCGGTTAAGCATTACATTCTGAGCAGGGATTTGAACCCACTAGCCGATGAACAACGTTCACTAATCTACATTTTTTACACAGGCGCTAGGCAACATGACTAAAGATTGTACAAGCACAAGTGATTGTGAACAAAGACCACCAGGATGGCAAGCGCAAGAGGAACAGGAGAGGGCAAAAGATGCTGACATTGTTGTCAAGGCTTTCGTTAACTCTATTCACTACTACGGGGCAAATGTAAGTATTGTTTGTGTTGTAGTGAAGTAACTAAGTCACATTTGTTTGATAAAATCCACTGTCGAATCGCATGCTCTACACATTTTAGTCATAGGAAATATCTTCTTTTTCATTATTATGGGTATCAATTAGGTTTAAGCAATGCTGCTAAAGCAAAGAGTGTTTTTAAGAAAGGCAAGGCGAAACTATAACCCACAGCCTGCTATTGCAAATTCATTAGACAGCTATACTAGCTACCTAAATATTGATTTGTTGTCGTTTATACGCTATTTAATATTACGTACGAAGCTGCAAAATTTAAATATTTGTTTACGCTGTTTAAAGCAGGGCGCTTACACATACGAACTCCGACGCCTTTTGTTTGTTTATGAGCCACGCACTTTAGTTAAAGCTATTTAATGAAAAAACAAAGCCGATAGAAGAGAAGTAGTGTCTCCGTGGGGTAAATAAGAGCCTCCATATATTAGTGCACAGTTGATTGTTTTCGACATTGTAGAAAATAATATTTGAAAAAACATGTTTTGACACTCTGCTGCTGTGATGATGACAACAGAGGTTTGGAAAAGTCTTGCACAACAATGAATTTAATATATGCAACCTATCTAGCAGTTTTAAGTTGATCACCCTTTTTATAGACTTGAAACGCTATTTGAAATGTCCTGTTGGGGCTTATGTATCTAAGGGACTATTTATCGGATTTTTTCCTCAGAACTGCCCATTAGAGAAACAGACATGATTTGTGTTTTCACTTATTTAGCTATAGGTTTAACCATCGGCACTCTTTTTAGTGATACGATACATGGTTTTGAGTTTGGCTCCCCTGGCCAATCGTCTAAGTCAGTGGTTCCCAACCTTATGAAGGCCATCCGAAAAGTGTAGCGTCCGTTAATATAATTATTTTTCATGGTATCACGCTGTTCTTGCGCCTTTCGCTTGTTGCTTGCATTCGTCATTCATTGCTCTGAAGAAGTCCTACCGTTCTGGTGGACGAAACGTCAGCGAAAATACAAGTTATGGATAGAAACAACTAGTATTTTTGTTTAACATTAACACCAGTTGAACGACATTTTTGTTAAATATGCAACCTGGTGGACGAAAACGCCTGTACAGCATTTTCTATTATCAGAAGAGATTATAATGAAGCGAGTCTATCAGCGGTCAAAGGGTATGTCAAGGCAGTCGATATCGGTACCATCAAAAAAGAATATGGCCACATCAGATTTGGATAGACTACATTACGAACTTAGGCTCAATCGCTCCTAGGGGGCAGCTCGATGTACCAACGGTTTGAAAAGGAATCCACCCAAGACGCCCGACCAATTCATCAAATTTCGGACATTAGTGCCGCTTCATCGTTTTGCAACGGACGCTACTATTTTCGGATGGCCTTTGTTATAATATAATTATTTTTCATGGTATCACGCTGTTCTTGCGCCTTTCGCTTGTTGCTTGCATCCGTCATTCATTGCTCTGAAGAAGTCCCACCGTTCTGGTGGACGAAACGTCAGCGAAAATACAAGTTATGGATAGAAACAACTAGTATTTTTGTTTAACATTAACACCAGTTGAACGACATTTTTGTTAAAAATTCGTATTGGTCAAAACTGATTGTTGCTCATCATTTCCCAAAATCGTTTTTATTGACTGTTTATTCACTTGCATACAGCAGATATTAGTATTTGTGTTGCTTAAAAACTTACTGATATGCGTTTAACACCGGAGCTATGTGACACAATAGGTGTCAGAATTCCGGCAAGCTTGGTGTTTCATTAAGTAATAAACGAAAACGACGAGTTTATCAAGTGTTATGTTATAATCACATACGTTTATTTGTGTTTAAAGGCGTGCCAGTTTTTCCTGAATTTCTCATAATGATCAAAAAGAACGTTCCTAACTTTGCTGCAGCATCATGGCGTACTACCGATGGCTGTTACGCTTTACCGAATCCTGCACTTATCCTTGGCCCGGCCGCCATTGCCAATAAGAAACAGAATGACATCGTTTCCTGCTTGGGAAGAAAAGCATCGAGTCCGTTTCTAGTCTTAAGTAAGTGAACGCGGACACACATCAATACCTTTTTTGCATATCTAACTGATTTTACTGCTCACAAAACAATAAACGAAAGATGCACCAAGATAAACTATGAAACAGATAAGGAGAGTTTTTGGTACTCACAATATATCAACTATACCTATGTTGTTGTCCTGAATTGTTGGTAAAAATCTAATGGTAACAAAAACATTACTAGAAACAGCTATAAAATCAAGGTGGCTTCCTCTGTAAACTATACCACATACTTTTACCCCAAAAATTGATTTAGTTTATTATAGGCGTCCATTTAATATTTTGACGCCCTGGTTAAATTTATCACTAAATGTATTTCTACACAAGACAACGATGTTTGTTCACTTCTACACGACAACTTTATTGACCTTCAGATGTTAATCATTTTTTTACGTTTAGTCGAAACTCAAACCATTTTTCAACGAGATTTCAAAACTTCTTTGATTTTTAAGTAAACTCCCTTCACTTTTACACAAAAACCCTCAATCATTTCAGACGTCAACTCCAATACTTCTTGTGTCTTTTCAACCGAAATTTGATTTGACTTTAACACTATGACCCTATTAATTTTCAGACGTGACTACAAAGAACATAACACACCCAGGAGACAAAAATTCGTACATTGATGGCTACACTAACAAACCTCCCACTTACACAAATTGGATTACTGGTCCTCTCAACAACATCGAAGGCCACTCCTGTGCAGCAGTGCGGGATGTGGACGGACGCTGGACCAACAGAGATTGCACAAACATAGATGTTGCATGTAAATACTCAGGTTGATCTAACAGAACATTAATTTAAACGCAAATCACTTGACTCGGCACTGATAAATATACGACAACTTTTCGTATTTTTTACTTGGTATAACAATATGAAACACCGAATTGAATAAAGTTTTGCAAAAATTAATAACATGCACATGTTTATGTACTTCGTGATTGCCTCTAATTTGTTTTGGCGTAAGTTGTTTTGCCACTATCTTGAAAAATTGCATTCGAAAAGCGTTAGATAAAAACCTAACAACAGCATAAAAACAAAACAAGTACGTTTTATTACACAACGACTGCAACATAATGCCGCTTTTCCGAAACAGTCTGACAATCTTCCCTAACCTTATACTTTGTTTTCGCATCTCTGGCAGCTTGAATATTGTAGTTATTTAAATAAATATTAGCGTTAGGCACAGACATGCACACTTGTCCTTGATTCACCACAGGAATGCAATTATAGCAAAACCATGCATGAATTAATAATATAAATGTCGCAATACGAGTTCAATACGTTGCAGTCAAAAACCCCATAAACATGTGCAGTGTTACAATGATGTAGTGTATGTATATTTCATTTCAATGTTCTTTGCAGTGATGCTCTCTCCGGTGGTTGCGTTGATGCAAGACGCAGTGCTTGGTACATCAGGTGATCCAAATGTCCTCATCGGAATCGAACAACAGCTTCGCACAGTGGCAATAAACGATCCTGACTTGGTGAATCCAGGAGAAATTCTTACCCTCGGAAGCGTGCAGCTTTCCATCAAAACTTCGACAATCAAACGCAACAGAAAAAAGGAAGTATTTGAGTCGAGCCCAAATCTCACTAGCGCTTTCGTCAATTACCGATTTTCCTTACATAACATTAAACAAAGACACGAAACATTGAATACCCCCGTCATGTCCTTTCCCCGCAACGTCACCGATTCAATCAGAAGCGATGCCTCAAGTGGGGACGGAGAAAGGCTCGTCTCGCCTGGAACCGTCTCCTTCATCACGGTCTCAGGCTACTACGGTAAAAACGGGACTTTGCCAGGGTTTGTCGACATCCGAACGAAGCGCCCTGAGTCCACTGGAGTCTGCGAAGATCTCATCTTAGCCACAACGAGAACCGAAGGCAAAAGCTCGTTGAAGTTTCGTCCCGTTTGCGCCTTCATCAACCAAACCACCAAGCTGTACAGCACTTCCGGCTGCGTGACGTCATACGACACCGAGACGAATGACGTCAATTGTACGTGTAACCACCTGACCATGTTTGCGGTTCTATTGGCGGTGAGGAACGTGGTTATCCCAACCGGAGTATCTGTGAGTGTGATTTCTATGCAACAATTTATAAACTCTGTAGTTTTGCTTTCACATTTTGGTGAAAAGCATTTGCCACTTTTTAAGTTTTGCAGTTTTAAAACAACGTAGATATCTGGGTTGAAATAACATGCCTTAATGCAATTTCTTGTTACAGATGGTGTCTTACGCCACTGAATCATCATCTATAGCTTTCCTCGGCATCACGCTTGCTATTCTACTCTGGTTCAAGGACTCTATTAAGGGCGACCGTACTCCTGTTCAGATCAACCTGGCTGTAGCACTCCTAATTTTCCACGCGGTCAACTTGTCACATGATCTCGCCATCAGGCATGATGAGTTCTGTGTAGCTCACTGTGCAATCAACCATTACTTCTTGCTTGCCACAGGTTAGTGTAAAGTTTCAAACTACAGAGTGTTGTTAAATATAGGATGCATTCAAACTCGGAAAATTAGCAGAAAAATTGATGTTTGGTTGTGAACTTGAAATAAAATCGACTTCTGCATTTTTGATGAGCAATTTCAAGTATTTAATTGTCTGCTAGTATTTTTTTCATTACATTTACATTAAACTCTCCGGTAAACTTGTTTAAATCGTTCAAGTGCTTGTTTGTACTATTGTGCAAAAAGTTTCAATCACAAATTGGCACACGAATGATTAAAAATACAAACTGTGTAAAATTAAATCTTTTTTTGACATCATCTGTGATAAGTTACTACCCTGCGTATTTATACACAAACAAATCTTTTTAAGGATGTTGGGTGTGTGTCGAGGGAGTTCGCATCTTTATGGCAACCTCTGATCCGGTGGGTTTCAAGGTGCACAACGAACAGAAGAGATACAGAGTCTTCCTCGTTGTAGGATGGGCTATCCCTCTCGTCATTGTGGGAGCATCACTTGCTGTGGGGATTCCCCTGGGACTACATATGGAGCCTCAACCCTTTTTCACCCAGTGCCAGCAATATCGCAATGAAACCGTTCTCATCCCCAAGTATGACAGATGCTGGTTGGCTCCCGGTACTCGCATCTTCTACTCCACGGTCGTCGCTCCTCTTGCTGTGATCCTCCTCATCAATCTCATCATCGTGGTGAAGATTTCAGTGGTGATGCTCAACTCGAAGAGGATGCAGAATCGGAATCAGGGACACAGCATGAAGGACATCTCGAGAGCTGGAAAGTCCCTCTTCTTTCTCTTCGTGATGTTGGGAGGAACTTGGGCAATTGCTTTCTTCACAGGTAAGACTGTTGTTTATGTTAATATCTATTTCAGTCCATTAGGGCTCGAGTTTATGTTACGCATGGATTTTTAAGTGCCGTTAAACTTTTGTACGGAATCGATTAGCTTTACACAATCGTGCTCTAGCGCTACCTGGTTGCTACATTTTTTTCCTGCGTTAAACCTTTCACTTATTTAGGAATGATATATAGGTCTGTATTAACATTAATGAACAAAAGATGGAACATCTAGTGCGTTTTGGGGTAAACCTACTGCACTTTACTGACTGTTTGTAATTCCACAAAAAAGCAACAAATACAACAGAAAATTGTTCACTTAAACTGTTTCACAGGAATTGGGAATGAAGTCACCTCCCAGGTCTTCCTGTACATCAATGCGCTTGTGAACGGGGCTCAAGGCGTCATCGTCTTCCTGCTGTATTGCGCCATGAATGACATCATACGCGAGAAGCTTCTTCTATTGTTGAACATAAAGAAAAAGAAGAAGAATACCTCGAAGGGAAAAAGCACCGAGTCCAAACCAATCAAGAGCGTCCCACGACCGAAAAAGACGAGTGCGGCCAAGGCCAAAGCAAAGGTGCAGGCCAATGTGAAAGCTGCCAACCGCAAAACCTGTTTGATCAGGGAAAACCCATCTACCGGAATAATTCCATTAACAACTGACGAGCAGTGACGTCAGTAACAATCGTGCAAAACTGGAAAAAACACAACATAGAGAATAACACTCACACGTTAGAATTTTAAATATCTTTATATTTTAGACATTAGAATTTTTATATTTTGTCTTTAAAATGGCACCAACACCAGTTTTGTGCATTTATTCACTTTTTATTGTTCTTTTTGCACGCAAGGTGCGCACACATACGGTTCGTCTCATGTCTGACGTTATGAAAAAATGTACATATTCCTCAAATCGACACCATTCAACCATTTGTACCCACTGCTTCAAACGTTTTGTCATTTGTTTATAGATTGGAAAAATGTTATGGTATTAGTTCAAATCATTTCAAAAACAGGGCCATTTTACTAGTTTTAACACCAATGTTTTGTTTATTTTGACATGTGTTACTTTAATTCCCTCCAAAGTTCCAAAAACACTCTTTTACCTTTGTATATTTTTGCATATGTCAATTCTTTACTCGCTTTCCCAAGCTTTGTATTGTTGGGTTGTAATACAAATATCTTACTGCATTTGGTCGTTTCTTTTAGCTACGTTGCTCGACGGAAATTTGAACCCGTTTTCAACAAACTTGGTATATTATTATTATAAAAATGTAGCTTGTTTCTTTGAGTATTTTCGCCACTTGAAATACTGTCTTTTTACATTGTTTTGGAATAACTTTAGAAATGACAATAATGAAACATATTGATATGTAATTTAATTATACAGTAGCACCTTAATATATAAAAAGTTGTACAGCAAATACAAATTTAATTTCACATTTCAGTTTAACATGCTTTCTTTTTCCAAGCAGATAAGTTTGTTTGATTTTTGCAGCTCTGTATTTGACACATAAAACTTTTTACCTTGTGGTTCCGAATTTAGCTCCGTAGTTGCATGTACAAATAATTGTACATTAACTTACTCCACAGCGAAAACTAGCGGAAAAATAATAATCAACTTTGAACAAACCTGCTAAAAACGTGTTTCTTCGCAGCGTTTAGTCTTTTCATTAACACCGCCCCTGTTTTCTTCTGTAACCTACTTTTGTCAATACAAAATTTGTACAGCTATTTATTTTAAAGCAAAGAGACAAAACAACAAAGGTATTGTGCAATATGTCGGATATTGGACCGGTTTGCGTTGCAACTTTGGAAAAAAGGTTATACTATGGAAATTTGTAACATTTGCTGTAACCACCCAACCGGTAATACAGGAAATGAGGAAAAAATCGGTCAAGCGAAATATGATGCACATGCATTTTTGTAGCAGGCAAATGCATTTTATATATTTGATTTTTCAAGCGAAATGATGCAAAGAGGCTTATGCTGAGAAAGATTGTCCCCCATCAAAACGAAGTAATTGAACGTTCAAGGGAAAAATGTCATAATCATTACCAAAACAATGTTGTTTTCATGCTGTTATTGCTGTCTATACCTCGAAGTAATTATGCACACTCAAGCTAAACTCTAAACTTCCCCAAAAAGTAGTGTAATAATAACAAACACTTTGTCTTTAGACCGATTTGATCTATTGTACTTTTAGCAGCATGAATACAATTTTATTTTTATGTTTTAACTAATTATTTTTATCAATTTAACTTTTAATCGAAATGTTGTGTATGTTGTTTTTGGTGTTTAATTTATCATTAGCAGAAATATTATGTTATTGTTCTAAGTTAAATAATATTTTTTTCATGTGGATTTTTATTGGTGTAGACCAGTGGTTTTCAACCGGGGCCTTCGGACCCAGGGACAGCACGAGCTGTATTCCGGGGGTCCGCGGGTGTAGCCTCACCAGAAACACCCACTAAAAATCAGTGAGTCTTTTTCTTTTTCAATTGAAAGAATTGAGTCTGTGTTGCAAATATCTTTATTCCCTACCACTCTTTATCGATATTGAGGTTTGTCAAAATTACGGTTGGTTGTTTAATCCATTCGACTTGAAATTAATACCAAATTTTAACACGAGTTTATCATTTAATTTTTTTTGCAGGGGGCCACAGATCTTAAAATATTACTTGAATAAGGCGACGCCCAAAATATACTATTAGAAGGCCACAGTCCATTAAAGGGTGATAGCCACTGGTGTAGACTGTTATTTGTAGCTTATCTTGTGCTGTTGCAACACAGTAACGTATACCACAATACTTCACATTTGAATCGCGGTTGTAACACAGAATTTCTCACAGATCAAACCTTTCTCCGGTCATTGTTCGTATTTAAAATTCGTAATCCTTATTTAGTTGTGGCAAACATTCAATTAAAAATTTCGTGTATGTGAAGTCGTGATTTTCTAAAATATATTGTAGCCTTGATGCCCATCTGCATTGACAACTATGCGCTGGGATTTGACAACTTCTGAACAACTTGGTCTTTTTTCTATCGTCTATTCTATACCCTTTTTTAAATTTTAAATGTCGTCTGATAAGCAGAAATTCAACATCGTTTGGCAACAGAATTTATTTTATATTAACCGATTATACACAAACAAGCTTTACCAACTAGCTAAACATTGCGAGTTTTTACACTTTTTATATGTTGTTTATGTGGTCATTGCGCTCAGGGTCTTTTTTAAAATTTTGTTTAGAATAAAGTCTATTTTTTAATGATATCTTTGCTGTTTTATGTCAAAATTATACAAATCAAATAGCTGTACAAATACTTGTATTGACAAAAGTATGATAAAAAATATAGACAGGCGTGAGGTTAAATAAAAGATCAAACTCGAAGAAACACATGTTTAGTAAGTTTTGTGTTTGGCGCCAAATTGATTTGATTTTGTTTTCACTAGTTGGCGCTGTGGAGTTAATTAATGTACAATTATTCGTACATGCAAACTATGTAGCTAAATTAAAAGTTAAATGTTTTGTGAGTCAAATACAACTTTGTAGAAAAACAACACAAGTTTATCTGTCCTGGAAAAAGAAACATATTGAGCAATGAAGTAAAATATTTAAGACAAATGTTGGTGTAACAACTCGAAACAATTTAAAAATTAGACACGAAAATTAAAATCATCGTACAACAATCCCATTAAAGGCGTATAACCGACATGTTAAACAGCCAAAAAAAAACTTTTAGAATAAAAAACACATGACAAAATGAGAAAGGCAATGAAGATTACTCGTCGAATGATGTCGATTCAAAAGAATTTTTGAAAATTTAACTAATTCTTAGATAAAATTGAACGCCGATAAAACACGAGAAAAGTATACTCAACTGTTATTTGTGTTGTTTGAAAGATTATTGGTTTAATTTCTAATGTCTGAACTAAAATTTGCTGTGTTCATCCCCGGTGACTTTTTTATACAAGTAATAAATCCTTTTATAAAAGCACGTGACTAAATTGACGTCACTGCTCGTTATTTGTCGTTTATGTTATGCCAGACGTGGGGTTTTCCCTGATCAAACAGGTTTTGCGGTTGGCGGCTTTCACATTGGCCTGCACGTTCGCTTTAGCCTTCGCCTCACTCGTCATTTTCGGTCGTTGAATGCTTTTGATTGGTTTGGACCCGGTGATCTTGCCCTTCGAGGAATTCTTCTTCTTTTTCTTTATGTTCAACAATAGAAGGAGCTTCTCTCGTATGACGTCATTCATGACGCAATACAGCAGGAAGACGATGACGCCTTGAATGCCATTCACAATCGCGTTTAGGTACAGGAAGACCTGGGAGGTGATTTCGTTTCCGATTCCTGCGAAAAGAGAAATGCATACAGTCAGTAAAGTGCAATGCTTTATCCGAAAACGTCCTGGCTGTTATTTTTTTTTATCATTAATGGTAATACAGACCTAAAATATCATGTAGTTTACACACAGAAAGTGAAAAGTTTTATTACAGTAAACAAAGCCCAAAGCTAAGTGATTACGTACAAAAGTTTAACGGCATTTAAAAATCCATGCGTAAAATAAACTCGAGCCCTAATGGACTGAAAGAAACATAAACCGCACATGGCTTTACCAGTGAAGAAAGCGATTGCCCAAATTCCTCCCAACATCACAAAGAGAAAGAAAAGGGACTTTCCAGCTCTCGAGATGTCCTTCATGCTGTGTCCCTGATTCCGATTCTGCATCCTCTTCGAGTGGAACATAACCACTGACGTCTTCACCACGATGATGAGATTTATGAGAAAGATGACAGCAAGAGGAGCGACGACCGTGGAGTAGAAGATCGGAGTACCAGGAGCCAACCAGCATCTCTCATACTTTGGAATGAGAACGGTTTCATTGCGATATTGCTGGCACTGGGAGAAAAAGGGTTGGGGGTCCATGTGTAGCACCGGGGAAACCCACAGCGAGTGATGACCCCACGATGACGAGAGGGATGGCCCATCCTACAACGAGGAAGACTCTGTATCTCTTCTGTTCTTTCTGCACTTTGAAAATTTTCAGAACTGGACTTTAACGTTACAGTATGGACGGCTTTTTGCCTCACCGATAAACAAGTATATTAGATAGACATTTTTTAGTATTAATTTGGCATATTTTGCTTAAAATATTATCACCGACTTACGCATTCCAGCCCGAAGCTCCCTGACACCATAGGCGTCACAATTCTAAAATCCCATCGGGTGTTTCATCAAACCGAAATAGAAGCGATGAGTCTACGAACTGTTTTACTTACAAGCTTACTTTGGTGGTTTGCAGGCATTCCAGTTTTTCTTGATTTCCTTATCACGAAAAAAAAGGACGTTTCGAACTTTGCTGAAGCATCATCGCGCACTCCCGATGGCTGTTTTCATTTTAACGAGCTATTACATGGTCACCGAATGCACGGCGACAATGTAGAGTCATTGAAATGTCTATTCAGCCAAGGTAATCTATTCTAAGTACCTCATCCAGTCAACTTCTACAGAAGTCGTAGTTAACAGTTCGGCCTACACTAATGGTAGCTTTTATGTTTACATATCATTAAATCAAGCGTATCATTGATCTATTGCGGGTGATTTTTAGCTTATTTTTTGTGGCAAGACGTCGAAACAATTTTGTACACTCATTGCATTCCAAACAACCTTTGCACAACATTTAAACGTAGAGGGATTTGTAGACTGATATCCATTGTAGGTGATTTTCCATTAATTTCAGCTGAAGACATCGTGACCATTTTGTGCACCATGATGTCACCACTTTCAATATATAGGTTATGCCAGTAACAAACAGGAAAAACAAACAGATTTAAAGATCGTGGAAAATATCGGGACCTACATGTCTGCAACATATTATCAAGATTGGGTCCTGCAATGGTGAAAACATACATGAAAAATAAAATAGTAGAAAACGACAGGATTTGCGTACTCCTCTGTTGGTATTGTGTGTGGCTTCATGTGAGACGTGTTTTTGCGTTGCTTTGCAGGCATTTTTAACTGGACTATATATTAGGTAGTTTTGTGCATATGGGTGTGATCACTACTGTGCTACTATATAGTAGTGGCTTGTTAAGATGTGTAAACACAGGTTACTAACTGCTAATTCTAATGGCTAAACTAATTGTAATATGTTAGGATTTATGACCGAAAACGGTTAGGCTTCAACAACATCTAAATGTAGATTTAAAGTCACAATTCAGTACAGTGAAGTCACAAAGTATTAAATACATTTAAAAGTTTTGTATGTAGGAGTTCAGCTTGTTACAAATAACTAGATGTTTGAACCATATTGCGGTTTGCTGTGAAAGTTGTTAAATAGCTAACCCCCAAATGCTTCTTATATTTGTTTACTCTTAAAATAAGATTTGTAGTGATTGAGTTTAAAACAAAAAATGCAGATATATATATTTATTACTCAACACCAGTTTATATATTTTTTCGGCAGAGTAGCTATAATAGAATTGAATTGAATCAAGCGTTTAGATCTGATCTGGCATTGATTCAAAATGTTGTTTATAATAATTATCTTACTTTCGGTTCTGACATCGGCTTGGTCGCAATTAAATCCAGGTATAAGAAATTATATTTAACTTTAACTCAAGAATTATTTCTCGCTACACCTACAAGTGTGCGTTAAATGCTCCAAACTGGGGTAAATTTACTCCGTTAATATGTGTTTCTTAGATGATGATAGGGAGTTATATTTTCTAAAAGGTTTCGAAATACAGTCTACGAACCTAAACGTAAACAAATTTTGATTTCTCTTTTCTCTACGCGTAATATCTTTTTGTGTTTGAGTATAAAAATATGAGCTTTAAATGGCCCTAAAGCATTTTTAAAATCGCTTTGTTACCGAACAATAAAAGTTGGAATCAAAGTCGGTAAATTTAAAAACATTTATATTGTCCAACATTTTCCGATTGATAATTTTGTTTTTCTTGATTTCCTACAAAAGTTGTTTCATTTGGATTTAGGTCTATTCTGTCCAAGATACGCTTGCGACGATTTCGTGGATTGCTTTCTCGAGGGACAAACACAGCTTTCAGTCAATGTTACAGCGACAATCTTGCAAACGTGGATACGATTCCGACAAGAAACCTGTGTAGGGGCATGGCATTTCTCCGCATCAGGCAATGGTTTCGACCTTAGTCCTGGAGAAGCTTACTACTGCCAATACCTTCTGCAAACTGCCGAAGTTCAGTTGGAGTTTCTCAAAGCAGGTAACTTGCTTTATGGCTGTTGCCTTAATTGTAATAACTTCATGGTTAAACTTGTAAAATGTAAATTAAAAAACCATATGCCCTGTACCGGAACTGTTTGTCCTATACAAGAACACAGACAAATTTCTTTTATATGTTTGATGCAAGTGATTTCATTACTTTATTATGACAAAATTCGTATTGGTCAAAACTGATTGTTCCGTTTAACACCGAAGCTATGAAGTGACACAAGAGTCGTCCGAATTCCTGCAAGCTTGGTGTTTCATTAAGTAGGAAACGAAATGAACGATTCCATCAACTGTTAAACTCACAAGCATTTATTTGTGTTTAAAGGCGTGCCAATTTTTCCTGAATTTCTCATAATGATCAAAAAGAACGTTCCTAACTTTGCCGCGGCATCGTCGCGTAGCAGGGAGGGCTGTTACGCTTTACCGGATCCTTCACTCGTTGTTGGCCCGGCCACCATTGCCAATAAGAAACAGAATGACATCGTTTCCTGTTTGGGAAGAAAAGCATCGAGTCCATTTCTAGTCTTAAGTAAGTGGACGCGGATACACATCAATACCTTTTTTTGCATATCTAACTGATTTTACTGCCCACAAAACAATAAACGAAAGATGCACCAAGATAAACTATGAAACAGTTAATGAGAGTTTTTTGGTACTTTAAACAATATAAGAACTATACCTATTTTGTTGTCCTGAATTGTTGGTAAAAATCTAATGGTAACAAAAACATTACTAGAAACAGCTATAAAATCAAGGTGGCTTCCTCCGTAAACTATACCACATACTTTTTCCCCCAAAACTTGATTTAGTTTATTATAGGCGTCCATTTAATATTTTGACGGCCTGGTTAAATTTATCACTACATGTGTTTCTAGACAAGACTTCTTAACAATGTTTGTTCACTTCTACACGACAACTTTATTGCCTTTAGATGTAGATTTCAAAACTTAAAGTAAATTTCCTTCACTTTTACACAAAAACCGACGCCAACTTCAATACTTCATGTGACTTTTCAACCGAAATTGAAAAACAAAGTGAACCAAACATAATTATAAAAAATATTGGGTCACATTGTTGAACAGTGTATGAAGTCTTAGAACAAACCAAACCAGAAAAAAATCATCACAAAGGGTGTAATTTTGGAATAAACCTATCCCTACCAAAACTACTAATGAATAAACAAAAAGGGAGCTGTCTTTGACTTTAACTGTCCCTATTGTAAAACAAGACCAACATATAGATTATGCGGAAAAAGGCACCATGACTCAGCACATTTTGTTTGAGAAATAATTAAAATGTTGTTGAAGAAATACATGTACATGTTGTATTGCACAGCACAACAAAAATATCTTTAAAAACTTAATTATCTGTTATATTGTGCATAATTATCACTTGAAGCGTATACAACATACATAAATACAAGCCTACTATTTAGAATCTGCTATTTGAAAAAAAATCATTGAGCTGATTGCAACTGTAATCAACAGGAATAAATTAAACCTAATTCGGTCAAATAGAGATTGCAATGATATAAAATACTTTTGAATTCGCACTTTTTTATTTTACAGTGTCATAACGTTTTTACAATACTGTTCTATTGACGAGTTTTGTGTGGGCAATGACTATAATAGCTTCGGTGATCTTGATTTCACGGATGTGCGAAATTATTTTAAGTGGAAACCACTTTGTGTAAGCAATCTGTTAGTTTCAGTACACGAAATTGTTTTTGCTTCCCGGTTTTGTAGGGGTCAGAACGACATATGATTTGACTTACTGACATACCGACATTTGTCTTATAGGCTGTTTTAAACTTTAACAGATTTGGTACTGCAAGGTCCCACCAATTTGAAATTTACTAAACTTACAGATTAATTTAGAGGCTAATAGGTTACACGAATTAGCAGACTAGAAAAACTTTTCTGTATAACAGATGAATAGCAAAGACGTTATGCGTACTGCCTTGGATGGTTGGATGAAACGGGATCAAGAAAAATGTAAACGTCAGCACTTGATACAATGTGGGGAATCAGCAGAAAGAGGTCAATATCATCAATTAATAAAACAAAGCAAACTCTTGATTTGCACAAATCAATTATTGACCAAAATTTAATGTTGAATACAAATAGACAAATCACAGCTAACCCAATAATCTTAAGTTAGACCAAACAAACAGAAAAAACAGGAGAAAAAGATTTGTACCTGAATAACACAGTGTATGCCTGATAAGGCCCAATGAGAAGCAATAATTCATAATGGCAGGATGCAAACAATTGTAATGTGCCAGTACCGACATTGTTATTCTGTGTGTACTGTTTTCTATTTGGTTTCCCTTCATTATTCAATTTTTTAAGACATACATAGCCTATATCCGGTACGACGTAGGCTGTTTTTTGGTCCCTGCCATACACTGCACATTCCATCATGCTATGATCAGTTGACACATAAACTAAGCACAATTGTGGTACTTAATGATTATGATGTGTTTGTAGGATCATCGAGTCGATGCGGTTATGACTGCTCATTGTGTAGCGCTGTGGAACAACAGCCGCACGATCACCTTCAAACTTTACAGGAAACAATTCCACTTTTTCACGACCTGACTTGTGAGGACAGGAGATCGACGCCAAAATAAAGGCTAATTGACCTATAATAGGAAAAGTAAAATTAAGTAAAATTAAGAAAAATAACGACGTGCGTGGGATGAAAACATCGAAAATTGATGTTTTAATAAACGTTTTTTTCTAGTTTTTAATAATTTGATATTTGGAAATACGTTAACCATAATCGTAAATCAGGTCAATTTTTCCGGTCAGGTTTGTATTTGCTCTTGAACAAACCGGGTTTGATTCGGGGTAGGTTTTACACTTGGCCACGTTTTGTCGCAATTTCACTTTGGTAATTCTTGGTTTTGCGTCTAAACTGGCTTATACTTTAAAGTTTCGGGCCAAATTCAAACTCTAATTTCGCAACCGTCTACTACTGTGACATAAACTATAATAACTTGTATGTAGTGTAGTAACTTGATTGTAAAGTATAGTTGTGCTTGTGAATATGTCGTGTGCATGATTGCAATTAAAATAAAATCTGTGTATCTTAGGACATCATTATTTGGATTTCGAAGCTGGATCTGTTCAGTTAGTACTCTTGCACTTGTGTTGTAACAATAACACACTATTTTTCCCATCTTGTAAGTTGTAGGGCAAATAGGCGATTGTAAAGTATCCTTATTTCCGTTTGCATATTAAGATTATTTGTGGTAGCATAAACAGGCACAAAGTGCTAGCTAACAATACGGTTTTACAAGTCTTTTATTGACTGTTTCAGTCAGTTTAAAAACACAAAGCTGTCCTCTGCCAGGTGTGCCAATTCAAGACGTGCACTGTAAACTTACTTCGAGCCGGTTTAAATTGCTAAATTAGAGAAGTGTTGTGGTCAGAGGCACATGGTGGATCAAGTAAATATTTTTTTCTATTTTGCTGAACGCAAAGGGACGAGGAATAACATTTTCTTAAATCGACTTAAGCTATGAAACCAAGCAAACTTCGTTGCATCACGAATAAACATCCAACGGTTGAAGGGAAACTAAAGAAAACTGCACAAATTCTATGTGAATCTAAAACTTCGTGACATTAATATTATCAACGTCAGATCACGTTTCACGCCCCATTGTCAGATCTAAGGAAGTTTGAACTCGTCGTGTGTTTAGTTTCGTATATTTTTGTTGATATAGGTTTAAGGAAGTTGTTTTGAGTTTCTGTTTGAGCAGTGAGCTAGTGAATCGAAGTTGATTATATTTTGATGGCTACCTCGAGAAATATAACTGTAAATTTCCAGACTATTGCAAATGTTCGAAATGCGCTAAACGTTAGGGATTTATATAAGCCGACGTTTCGACGTCATATATCAGGTCGCTTTCATCAGGGTAAATAACACTAACCCTGTTTACATGGACGCTTGAAACGGATTCGAATCCGTTTCGTCAATCCGCTTCTCTCGTTTTTGCCGCTGAAACGGATTGAATCCGCTTCACGCTCAATCCGCCCCGACTAGGTGGTTTGATCCGTTTCGTGCTTAATCCGCCTTCTTGTTAAGGCTTGTTTGCTGTGTTGTCAGGTTAGTTGGAGGGTAAAAATAGGTTATTTGCAAGTTTATTTGTTTTGCATCAGAGAATATTTTGCAGAAATAGACTAAATTGCCGATCAGGCGAAATGTGCAACGGGAAAGTATAGTCGTCAGGCCCATTGCTGGAAGGTTGACCAACTAGAAAAATGTTAATTTGTTCAGCTTCAGTTTTGTACTTAATATATGGTAGTGGCAATTGATGTTAGCAGATGTAGAAACCCCTCTGCAAAGTCTCTGGAAGTATTATATACATGACATATAAATGCCTAACAAATGGTAGAGTATGACATGTAAATGTAATCTTGTTCCGAAATATACATCTTTCAAGAAAAATAGTTACAAGGTTTACTAAATGTTTTACCTCAATGCTGGTTTTGCTATACAGGAAACATGTTTCTGTTAAGTGTAAAATTATTTAAACCCAGTTTTGCAGAAATGCAACAGCAGCATCTAAATAAGTGGACATTTTTTGATGAAATTAACAAACTAGATCAGGATTGATTTGCAATGCAAGTGAGTATGAACAGTAGTTGCATGTCATAACTATTTCACCACACAACACCACAAAGCAGATGTAAATGTGATTTATAAATGTAAAGCCATTCTGTCATAACTGGAACAAAATCTATACAGTGAGACAAAATTGTGTGGCTATTTTGAATAGCATGCTGTATTGGTTTTAACTGCATTCCACATTCACATGTTATGTTTTATTTTGTAAGACTAACACCTACATAAAAAACATGTGGCTGTTTTGTAATGATACTAAGGCACCACCCAATGCTATATACTGTTAAATGTATTAACAAACACATGTTAAGTTTTATTTTGTGGGACTAACACCTACATAATAACATGTGACTATTTTATAATGATACTAAGGCACCACCCATTACTATGTATTGTATTCACAATCACATGTTATTTTTTGTAGGACAAACATCAACACAAGAACATGATACATTTTCGGATTTATTTGGGAACGAAAGTGAACACAAGCAGAAAGGCAATGGTGGAGTCCATGTAAAGATAACTGTGGAAAGATATGGCAACTAAATGAAAAATATATCAGTATTCACACAATAGAACACCAAACACACAAAACAGTGATAAAATGATAACTAATGTGGTGTCTGTATTTTAATTAGGCACCATGGTGCTGTAAATTTATTCATGTTGTTGTGTCCTTCCGCTTTTTGACCAGTACTCATTTGTGTAGGTTCAGATATATATGTCTTTATCAAATGTGTAAAGAGTAAAATTCATGACAGACTTCATCAAACATAGAAGCAAGGATATTAAGAATTTAAAAAAATTAAGTACATCTTTAAGGTCTGTTGTACATTATGACATAGCATTACCATCATCCTCTTGATAGTGTCAAAAGATTTGCAACTAAAAATACATGTTTTACTTGCTGAATGAATGAAACCAAAAATGTACCTGAATAAATATTATTTTATATAGTGTTGTTGTAACTTTGCTTTACCTATTTGTGACTTGGGTTGATACATGTTTTGTTTTAATACAATTTTCAAGTAATATGAGTGGTGATTTAAAAAGCAGTCAGAAATACCAACAAACCTAACTTTACTGACACCTACAATGTCTTCTGCAGGAAATGTTTAGTTGGTTAACAGTCTCAAACATAATGTAATGGCTATCTTCCCAACCTTGTTTAATGACATTATGCTTCACTTGCTTAAAACAGATTCACAGTGAACTACTCAGAATTAAACTTTATGACTACAGGAAAACCCAGCAACTTCTGAAACCTCAATTACAATTTAGACAAGAAACAGTTGTTGCCATTTTAGTTGACAAATACAATACATAAAGACTTCTTTCTGCACTAACAGCTTGAATTTTTTCTGACAAAATGATCTAAATAGTGAAGCATTTCTTGTCTTATTGTAAACAAAGGTGCATAATTGCCATATGGCTGCGATTTACTTTAAACAACGCCCTTTTACTCAACAAAGCAAAATAAATTACTATTTTTGGGGTAAGTTCACCGTACAAGGTGAAGCGGATCGAGCCTTGCGCCATGCGCATGTAAATAGGACGCTGCAACGGATCAAATCTCAAGCCGGCTTGAGGCTTAATCCGATCCGTTTGCAGACGACGCATGTAAACAGGTTTATTGATTGCGCGTGGAACAAGATCTAGGATTTATTTCTGTTGCCTTACAGCTTTATTTCGGTTACGTTCCTTCATTTAATTTAAAACAATATTTGATTTCTCATCATATTGGCTAAAATGTAAATGAGATCTGAACGATTTTCATCAATCTTTTATCGCACAATGCAAAGTCAAGTCGGTGACCAAATTATTATCACCAACTTTTTATCAACTTTGTTACCGACGGTTTGACGTCATGTATTCAAATTTTCGCAGATTGAGTGCAGCTCGAGTATAATAATGGCCAAAGTTGGGATCCTACTGTATCTATGCTGTATTTGTATAAAACAAGGTAAGAGCTACAGCAGGGTTTCAAATATGTTAACAGTTAACCACGGTACATTAGGCGAGGGTCTGAAAACACATCTTGGCGCGACAAACGTACAAAAGTCCCAACGTCCCACAACTCCACAAGCGAACATTTGTTTTTGTAGTAAGCAGCGCTCCTGGTAAGTCACTCTGCAGAGAGGAGGACGGATACCATCGCTGCGTTGGATCCAACTTGTGTATTCCACGGTACATGGTTCACGATTATCACCCAGACTGTCCGGGAACTAACAAAAGCGATGAGTACATGGGTTCGTGATTTGTTTTGAATTGTTGATGTGGCATATCTTGACAAGTGCATGAACATCAAATGCAAAGACATTGCGATGGTTTTGTATAGCTTGCAGTGTTTTTTTGCCAAACAAGTGCTACGCAACAGCAAAACTTTATGCTGCAAAAAATCAAATATGAAAGTTGTGTAACTCGTTTTTAGCAAACTTATCGAATGAATCACTTCAAATAATTTCACACACTATCATTATTTGTTCAAAGATTCCCTCAAATGTAACGACGATGAATTCGTCTGCCGCTTGTCACAAAAGTGCGTACCTCGGCACCTGGTTAACACACCGGAAAGCTGCAAACTGAACGAAATCTTGGTGTTACCATGCAGGAATGATTCAGGTAAGATGAGAGCAAAAAACATTGAAAGTTATTCACAGTCAGGACTCGCCTCTGGAAAATTGTGAAAATAATAACAACAGTTGCATGAAATTATGTAAAAACGAAAGCCTGGGCATACATGCACAATTGTGTGATCAAAATCGATTTCAGGAACCATCTTAGAGCAGTAAATCATGTCGGTTGTGTTTGGTTCTCGCCATTGCTATTAAAGTAGGGGGTGAAAAAGGTAGTGTTTGCGCACTGGCATTTTTCTGTTAGTAAAGTCTGGAACGTGAATTAAACTTTATCCGAATTTTTTTTTGGAACAGTTTTTCCAGATTGTTTTCAAACAAAAAACATAAGGTTCAGATAAATAAGTTAAAAAGTTGAAATCCTTTGAATACGGTGGTAACGTTGGAGTAATACACGACTGATATTACTCGATCATTGGCGTTTGTTTGTTGCAGAGTTCACATGCAAGCGCAGCAGGATTTGTATTCCACGTTGGCTGGTGCAGAACGGAAAGCGTGACTGTGACACGATGGTGGTGAAGGACGGAAGTGACGAAGAAGTGAGTCTTGCCTCGTGCGATATCTCAGAATTCTCTTGTTGCAAAAACAACACTGCGCCCTTGCAGTGTATTCCCAGAGAGTGGGTTCTGGACGGCGTGAAGGACTGTACCAATGGTCGGGATGAAGTTGAAAAGTTGACAAGTTGTCACAATGACACTGAGTTTCGATGTGAGTCAAATGGGAGATGCTTGGCAAGATATCGAGTATTAGACGGATATAACGATTGTCCCAATGCTTCTGATGAGAAGCAAGCTCTCAAATGCTTTCCAGACAAAGAATTCCAATGCCTCGACAACGGTCGTTGTATTCCCCGCTCGTGGCGAGGCAACACATTCGTGAACTGCAAGGACGGAAGTGACGAAGTTCCGAGGACTGAGAACGACACTTGTGTGGAGGGAGAGTTCCGTTGCAACAACAGCAAGCGATGCATTCCGACCTCCTTGTTGTGCGACGGCATGGATCACTGCGGTGACTGCAGCGACGAGATTGAGAGCTGTAACGAGCCGAGGATGATTCGCTGCCCAAATGATCCTGGCACTTGCGTTGTCCGGACTTACTCGTGTGATGAATACTCAGACTGCCCAGGAAATACCGAAGACGTGCGACAAGTTACTGGTTTTAAATGCAACAAGCTGATCGCTGGGCTTGACAATCGCCTTGAATACTGCGTAATTCCACAATGGTCGTTAATAGACGAATATCCAAACTGCCAAGACGCATCCGACTTATGTTTCGTAAACGGAACTTTCACTTGTCACCGCTGTCTGTATTCTGACATCATCATTTCACCAAAGCAGTTGTGTGACGGAATTTTCGACTGTCCCGATCTCACAGACGAATGCCTATGTGCGCAAAGTGTCCCAGCGTCGGCTCCGTCAAACTATCTGTGTGATAATGTTTGCTACGGAGTCCCTGGAAGCTCACCTTGCTCTTATTGTAGTGAAGGACAAGTTAAATGCGGTTCTGAGAATATTTGTGTTGCAAAGTCGCAAGTTTGTGACGGTAAGGTGGATTGTCCAATCACGAAGCTTGACGAGCTGAATTGTGGGAAAGAGACCAAACGGAGCAGCTTCAGAAAGATTCCAGATTTTCAATGCAATATTATTACTTCTGAAGTGCAAACTATTGCTTCAACGCTTCTGAGTAAGGATCTTGTTGACTCGTTGCTTCCAGTAGAAGCCAAAAAGTAGGTTAAAAAAGCAAATATATGACAAAATATTTGAACTTGATTGACAAAAAGGTGACGTTTGGAGTACAGTATTACAAACGAAACAAACTTTAAATGTTGCACCTAACTGCAAAAATGCTATTGCATCAATAACTTAGCGTAAAGAAACCAATTCCAAGAATTTAGAAACCAGTCACAACAAAACGAAAATGCAAGATTAAATCTTGTGTGCTTTGTACTTTACAGGTGTGATGGTATTGTTGAATGTTCTGTGTTTGAGGATGAATGCAGCGAAAGAGCAAACTGCAGCAACCGACTTCCGATATGCGACCAAATTGCCAGTTTTGACGTAGGTTTTATAATCTCAAAAAATCTTATTTGCAATATCAGATGGTTATTATTTCGATTCTAACTCCAGGAGTTCAATTATTTCGGTTTTGCGTTGCACCCTTTTCCTAATTTGACTCAGTACAGTTGTCTTTTGTCACTTGTAAAGATGTACAGTGATCACGGTGTGTATTTGTTTATGATTTCCAGTTTCAAGTTCCTGCAAGTATGATTGGAGGTCAGCAAATATGGTTTGAATTGAGAAGGTGCACTCCGTTGGTGGACGTAATCTTCGGTAAATCGGTTTGCAACGGGATAGACGAATGCAGAGAAGGATACGACGAAACAAATTGTCCCAACCAGTTTAAGTGCAACGCCGGCAAAGTGAACTCTATACTTCAAGGTAATATTTGACGTTTGTGTACCTAAGATTTATTCTGGAGAAGGCAAGAAAGTTTTTTTATTTATTAACTTCGTTAGCAACGCTTTTCTTAACATCGTCAGCAAAACATTTTTTTAATAGTCACAAATTTAGAGCAAAAAACTAAACCTCAGTTGTCAAAACATGTCTTTCAAAACTTGTCTGTGAGTAATTCTAACGTACTAACATTTCTTCACTTCAACATTGCGTTTGAAAGTGAGATAATAAATTGAAACAGTAATGAGCAAAATCGAAAAAAATAAATACGTACTACACTCAAGCTTTGAGACATTGCAGGGTCAGAAATCCCGATGTGGGAAGCTTTATTATTTGGGGTGCAAATCATTTAACCTTCGTTTTTGATGCGCCACAAAAAGTCTAAGATAAACTTAATCCACTTGCATTAATGTGTCACAGTATGCAGGGTTTCGCGATCGCATCAGCATTCCAGTAGAGAAAACCTGCGATCTCGTGTCCGATTGCGTGAACTCGACTGATGAAGTGAACTGCTCGACCATCTCACACTTCTACTGCGGCAACAAAAAACCTCTGTTTGTCCCAACGACCAAAGTCCTCGACGGTGTTTCTGACTGCAGCGATTCCTCGGACGAATGTCCTCCAACCTACCTGCAAAACGACGCACTTGCATCCAACGAACAAATGATCAAAGTCCGCGCCCTGGAGATTCTTGTCTGGTTCATGGCTGTCTTCGCGTTGTTTGGCAACCTGGCAGTCATGATGAAGACGGCACTTCACTTCCATCGGTTAACTAGCAATAAAACGCGTATCAAGTTGGGATTAATAAATCGTGTATTGATATTTAATCTTGCCGTGTCGGATTTGCTGATGGGGATCGTTCTGCTGGTGATCGGGATTAAAGCGGTTGAGTTTTCAGGCATCTACTGTCTGTTTGACAAAGTATGGAGATCAAGCGATTTGTGCAACGCCGTTGGTGTTTTGACGGTAGTTTCGAGTGAAACATCGGTCCTTACCCTGGTTTGTATCACTTCATATCGACTCTACAGCGTCTTCAATCCATTTAACTCGCGGAGCGTCAGAGCACGAATCGTTATGATGTGGATCTGCATCATCTGGCTAATCTCCTTCCTCATCGCTTTGCTTCCACTCTCCCGCGTCCTCTCATCCGATATGATCACCAGCGCTCAAATCACGCCAAGTCCGTATTTTCATACTGACCAAGTCTCAATCGCTGACGTCAGGCAGTTCGCGTTACGCATCGGTGCCCTCGAAAACAAAACTCAACCACAGGTCATGTCATATGACTGGGTTGACCTTGCTGACTTTTTAAAGTCGAGGCACAGCTCTTTGGCGCCCACGTGGGACAACTATTTCGGTTATTACAGCAGCAGTAGTGTTTGCATTCCTCGCCTCTTCCGCATCAGCAAAGAGGAATCAAACGTCAATGTGATGTCATCAATTGTGATAACGTTTAACTTTGTCGCGCTTTTGTACATCGCCACCGCGTATGTGATGATTTACTTGAAATCCCGCAGGGGAGGGTTGGTGAAAGCGAAGAACCATCAGACCCAGAGCATGCAGAAGAAAATCACGGTTCTCATAGCAACCGACTTCTGTTGTTGGTTGCCGATTTGCATCATGACTTTCATGAGCATGTCAGGTCACATTTTGACTCCAGACTCTTACGCAGTTTCAGCGATCGTCCTTCTTCCCATCAACAGCTCACTCAACCCCATAATCTACACCAACATCCCACAGACCATCTATATGAATGTAAAGAAATTAATAGATCGTGTCAGCTTGCCTACAAGGAAGAACTCTAATTTCATTGCTTCCAGCGAAGAGCAACCATGCGCTACGGGAAATTCAAAAAGCTCGAAAGTCTGATTTAAACAGCACTTCTCCTATAAACACAAAACATGTCACACAGAACGTCCTCTCATCCGACTGTTTGTCGATAATACTAAAATAAACTTCCAAAATTAGTCCGCATACAAAACACCCTTTCTTCTCCTCTTGTTGTGTAGTTAATTTAAAACAATGTCACCCCAAATAACAGGTTGTCGTTTTCAAACATCAACCATGATACCAAGTTCACACTATTTTGAATGCCGCTTGTTAATAAATGCGTATGGAGTGTATACGAGTGGGTTGACTTAAAAGCTGGTTTACTCCGTGTGTACTATATTATTCAAATACATCCTACAACATGATGAAGTTAAAACCTTAGCAGTCAAGTAAAGAAGTATCACAATCTTGAAATTAGGGTAGAACGTTGCACAGCTGCTGCTTTGCAAAAACTGATTACAGATTAACTTATTGCATCACAAAATTACAACGCAAGGAAGAGCATGGCAAATGATTTCAAATGCGAAAGCTTTTTAAAAAACTGAAAAAAACACTGGGTTGTTTTAAAACTCGCAG
The DNA here is from genome assembly GCF_965637545.1 of Phallusia mammillata. Lineage (NCBI taxonomy): Eukaryota > Metazoa > Chordata > Ascidiacea > Phlebobranchia > Ascidiidae > Phallusia > Phallusia mammillata. The sequence continues at coordinate 5,663,337 of NC_137252.1, forward strand.
TCACATCATTGCATGCAGAATGAACCAGGCAAACTTACAACAGTTTTGGAATTGATATAAAGCTTTACATGATTTTCAGCAATCAATAACCTTGATAACTTCCTTATTAGTAAGTATAACGGTAATTGTTCTGCCAAACAAATTTTTAACATTGTCGCGCTTTTGTACATCTCCACCGCGTATGTGATGATTTACATGAAATCCCGCGATGGAGGGTTGGTGAAAGCGAAGAACCATCAGATCTATGGCATGGAGAACAAAATCATAGCAACTAACTTCTGTTGTTGGCTTCCGATTAGCATTATGACTTTCATCAGCATGTCAGGTCATATTTTGACTCTAGACAACAACTTGCCACAGATCGACCTACTCGAAGATAAAGAAATTAATAGGGTATCAATTTGCCTACACACAACAACTCTAAGTATATATCTAAGTCTGTTGGCCAAATGATCCGGCGCGCCCGACACACAGTGCTTGATTAACCTATAAGCGATATAAGCACGTGCTTAGGGCATCAAATAAAGGAGGGGCACCACATAAATGGTTTCTAGGTAAATTATCAAATCTAACAAAAAAACACAACTATATTCAAAATGTAATGAAAATGAATAAGTTATGTTTATAAAGCCAGAAAATAAAATAACTGACAAAAGGGATTGATTGCGTGCTATATGACGTAACAACGTTGCGTTGTTCTGTTTGTTAAAACCTAAAACAGTCAAGACTCATGGGTGCCCAACCCGTCGATCGCGATCGACTGGTCGATCTCGGACTGATATCAAGTTGATCGCGAGGGATTCAGAAAATTATTTAAAACACTTGTTTTGTAATGCGTTTTTAGGAAATGTTGCCCTACATAGATGACTTTATTGTGAAAGTTATTCATTAGGATTTGTTGATATGTTTACACCACAAATACTCAGTCGACGCTTTACGTCGCAAAAGTAATAGTTACGTCACAAAAATAATAGTTACAGACGTAATGGTACTTTGTGCCGGTACTTTTTCTATTATCAAGATTAGCATCGGATGAATTATAAAAATTTAAGTTCAATGCAGTGTAAAAAGTCACACCCAAACCACGACAAAAACGTAAAGCAGGGCTCGGAAAATGCTAGTTTTCCTTTGGTAATACACACATAGTCTTGCATTATCTTGTTAGTTTGTATTGGAATGGTAGATCCCGAGAGTTGGACTACCTCAAACGTCGATCTTGAGTCAAAAAAGATTGGGCACCCCTGGTCAAGACAATAAGGCAATGCTTAATAGTTAATAGCATGCTGTTTGAAAACATATTCGCGTATGTGGCAAACGTACATTAAACACGACGCTAATACTAGTATGTTTATACAATTGGGCAACAGTGGCAGCAGCAAAATTAGGCGTTTTTAATTGAGTTTTGGAGTATTTCTGACATTCTGAAACAAATCTGCAAGTTTAATATCAGCTAAGCTTATAGTCTATTAACCTTGCTGTATATTATGTTAAAATCGAAATCTTAAAGAATAATTTTGTTTTACGTTTAAAAATTACGTTTATATATTGAATTTAAAATGGTGTGGGGCACCAAATTGTTTTAGTGCTTAGGGCCTCTAATGGTGTTAATCCGGCCCTGCTGACACACACCAGGTTATAAAAAAACCTTGATCTGTGATTGCTCCCGGAAACAGGGTTCGAAGTCAGCATAAGGTCTGGCCTGCCTATTGATTACTGGTGAGAATATCGTAACTTTTTGCTCTTCTTGTCATTTTTGGTTTGTTGTTTTTCTATTTATACTCCAACGTAGGCCTACCGCTTTTAACTTGCCATGAAAATAACGTGTGTCAAAACCCTGTTGATTCATGTTTCTGGGTTGTTTGATTTTACTACTATGTCCAATTATAATAACTTTATGAGTAGATTGTAAATATATTTGCAGTGGTAGGAAAATTTAACAAAACATCCAGTAGCCTTTGATTCAAAACAATTAGAAACAATTTGGTTCGATTGGTAAGGACGCTTTATAGAATAAGTAAGCGTAGTTTTTAACTTCGACATATATTGATAAAACTTCGAAAGTTTAATCTAATTTCAATTGTATAAACACATTTTTTCCAGCGATGATACCATGGTGATTATAGAGAAAGATCGAGGCACCCTTGTAAGGTTTAGTGTCACCCTAGTGTACAGCAGTATGGAACCAGAGGTACAAATGCAATAAAACTATCTAAAATAAACCGTCGTACTGAACCCATGAAAAAGTATAGAAACAACCTAAATAACAACGACATTGCAAAGGGGTTCAAGGGGTTTTAACGATTTTAGAATTCATTTTTAGATATAACTTAAGAGTTATTTTGCAGCAATTTTGAATGTTCTTTTATCACAAAAAGGGGTTCAAGATTGTAACAAACTAGTTTGTCAAGCTTTGTTACGCCTGTAGCTCGACCTGCCTCGATGACGACTTGTTAAAGGCGGCTACAGTGTAAACTATGATGTTCATTGCAAATTGTTTGGTGAGTCTGATCTTTGCATCTCAATTACAGCTGACTGATTACAGCCCCACAGAGTGTTTCTTATTTCTTTGTATTCTTGAGTAAACGTTTAAAGGCGAACGATTAAATCAGCTTCCACATCCCCAAAGGGAGAAAAATAGAAGAAACTAGACTACCAGATGACTAAAAATAGTCTAAGAATAGACCCAGAATTCCCCGGCGACAAAGTCGAAAATAAGCTATATATATAGTAGAGCAAAATATTGGCTATTGCGTGAAACCTTTTTTCCTTTAAGTTATAGAATTCATTTTATGGCAAAGGTGCAATTTATAATGTCATAGCGCCCTCGAACCGAGCTGCTATGCTTCTTCTCAAGTACGAGCGGCTGTGTTCTACTTTAAACTTGAAACGGAAACGACAGTATAAACAAGAGGAAGTATGCGTAATGATAAACGAACACCTTATGTTTGTGCAGAACATTCTAGAATAACCAAATGACTCAAAATATCTTATGACTTGCATGAGAACGGAAATACCAACACTTGCATCCAGTTAAAAAGAGGTTAAACACTTCCCCTACATGCTGTGCAACATTATTGCAAACAACATGCTAACGTTAAACATAAACTTTGTGCACATTAATATCATGACCGCTACATGCCCCAAACCCCACTGGGCAGGCAAAAAATCGCTGCAACACGTTGCGAGATTTTGGCTAAGTTTGGTCGAAGTCCCAATAGCGATATAGAAACATGGTAATAGTGTTGGTGTTGCAGCCGCATACTACATTTAATAGGAAGTCATTGACTTTAATATACCAGCGTAACCTCAACGGAGTAAACCCGGTTTCCCTCACTGTTGATTAATAATTATTGTTGGTGTTGATGTGTAGACAGGATGCACGTGCAATAGCTTCCTCTTATGTTTCAAGCAGAGTTGCAAGTCGGGCCGGGCTTTTCGGGCCGGGTTCGGGTTCGGGCCGGGTTCGGGTCGGGTTCGGGCTTAGGTATTTGTGAGAAAACGGGCTTAAAACGGGCCTGACTTTACGTTCCGTGTCCGCCATTTAAAAAAACAAAATAAAATCACTCGGCTAAGAAACTCTGGCTTTGACCTAATGCCCACTCTACTCTAAAACGTATTGTTTACCCCATGGTCTACTATTGATCATTGTGTTTGTTGTCTATCTCTTTTTTCTTTCTCATCCTGTCAATCAAAATTTCGGGCCTAAACGGGCTTCGCAAAAACGTTTCGGGTTCGGGCCGGGCTTCGGGCTCATACTTTCGGGTTCGGGCCGGGTTCGGGCTCAGATTTCGGGCCCGCTTGCAACTCTGGTTTCAAGGGAAGATATAAACAGTCCAAAAGTATTTGGAAAAACATGGCTATGATGCTGTTCAAAACACTTCGCAAGCACCTTCACTTAAAAGTATGCTGCTTTTTACCTTTCTACTAATTCACCTTCGGCAAGCAAGTCCATATGCTGGGTTTTTGCGCAGAAATTCATGGGGTATATAATACAACACAATAAACGCATTTGTGCAGGATTAGGTGACATCATTTAGGCTTTAATTTTGTGTCGACGCTTCTAAACCTTACAAAAATTTTGCAAATAGCTTCTTCTGACATTTTCACGCAACACAAGCGTTTGCTGCCCAACGTCGACATCTACGCCACAAATAATTAACAACGGTAATTTGTCTGGGTAATCAGTTGTGCTGGATTGTCAAAAAAAAAACGTTGTTTGTGACACAACGTATCTGCAAACTGTTCAGAAAATAAAAATGAAACGATATTGAAAGGGTGAATTATTTTGATTATAAGGAACTGATGTACATGGAAACCTTGTTTTCTGCTCACTTTTTATTTAGTGTTTGTTGTTTTTATCTAAAACGTAAAAGTTCAGAATATAGGTTTTTCATTGTTTGTTTTTGTCCAGATATACAAGTTTTACCAAAGGTTCTGAACGATTTCAAGTATTTTGGAACATAGTATTTACCAGGTCGTGTCTTTACATCGAGGACTAAATGCCGTGAGTTTGTTTAATAACCATGATAGACGAAAATACACGAGTCCATTTACTTCCGATTTCTTTGGAAATCTTTAAACGTTTGAACGTCCCCTATTTTACAGACAAAAGTGAAATAGTGTTTCAGCTATTTTGAATGTCAAGACAAGTTGAGAATGTTCCTTTACATTTCTAAACTCCACTAAACAGGAAACAGATCGTGGCGGCAAATTTATCTACTTTGGGTCGGCCAATGACCCCGCGAGGCAGCCAACAGATCGTCGCAAAGCGTTAGTTTGACTGATGGAAAACGAGTATGTTCTGTTTGTATTTGTATCAGACTTTTTCACTTTAAAACATTTTTATCAAATGCAATAATGGTGACATATTCGCGTAAATGTGTTGACAACTACGACAGAACATAGTTAAGCTTTTCACGAGTACGTGTTTTACAACTATTTTCACATACTATCTCACGACCCGAACGGTACATAAGCAAGCATTTTTAAGCCTCAAACCAGTGAGACGGATAATAATGAATAACTCAGTGCGTTGCGATTCTTGTGTTGTATGTTCAACCGCTTGTAGCGCCCTTACTATGTTTTGTAAAAATGTAGATATGGGAATTTAACTGTAGTGTTTGGTGTCATGTAGGTTTTATATGTTCAGCAATTAGCATGTTCATTCAAAGAGTCAGATCGAAGTGTTTTGAATTGTCAACCCTTAGGGTTAGTACATGTTAAACAATCTGGGGTTAAATGTTTTCCAAATAATTATGCAAGAGTGTCGAGTAGATACTAAACCCTTTGTGTGTTTTTAAACTGAGTATTCCTTCAAAAAAATCCTATGTTGGTAATAAACTAAACTATAAGCATATGTTTCTAAAACTGGTTTTAAATTCATAAGTTTGTTTACTGCCACACCGTTTGTTAGTGACCATCTTGTAGAAACTCAAAAAAGAAAGTTTTGTTGTTTTCAGCACAAACATTTCGTTTTGATATTTCCAGATATGTATTGATTTTGAATAAACCAAACCTGTACAAAACTGTAGCAAGAAGATCGGTTACAAGCGCATCACGTGAAAGGAAAAGAAGGAACACGCATATGTGTACACAAATAGAATATTTGGTTGGTTAAGGGGTATTGGTAACATTGGCAACACATATATTTAAAACAAAACTTACGGAGAGTTACATACAACGAGTTCAGTAGTATTTCGGCGAGCATAAGCAGCACGAAATTTCTTACATTTATTGACTGCGCTGTCAATCATAGATGAATAAAGCAACGGGTTGAGGGCGCTGTTGATTGGAAGCAAAATCGCAGCTGCAAACACATAAACGATATCTGACAATACTACACCACTAAGCGACAAAAAACTAAGCAGGCAAATCGGAATCCAGCAGCAGAAATCGGTCAGAAGCAATCTGGATATTCGCTTCTGCATTTTGGCGCTCGTATCATTGCTTTTTGCCTCGGCCATGCGATTGCTGCGACGATAAATAAGGACATAAGCGACAACCATAAAAAGAAACATGATAAAATCAATTGTGATAATAAACAGTGAGTATCCCCACGCTGAATGGCTACTTGAAGCAAAGAGTCTTGGCAAACACACGCTGGTTTTGGCGTAGTAACCAAACTCTCCTTTGATTGATTGCCCAGACATGTTAATATCGATGACTCGTTTGGCGTCGTGCCATGACAGCACGGTGCTGTTGATGGGTGACATACGTTGTGCCAAAAGCATTGCAGCTTCAAAAGAAACAAAATCACGTTTGTGAACGAAATTAGGAAACCAGATTGTTGTCACAAAGTAACCAGATGGAAAATCAATTGTTGGAATGATGGCAATGACCAACGAAACACACCAAGCTAAAAAACACGCCAACAAAATCCATTTAGGCCCAAGTGACATTGTAAGGAATGGTTTGTAGACAGACACAAGTCGATAAACAGATATCAGTGTCATGGTTAAAGCCGACGTCTGCGATGAAATGAAACATAGTGCGCCTAGGATTGAGCATCGTGTGCTTGATCGCCATTTGGAATCCAAATAACAATAACTTCCAGAAAACTGGGCACTTTTGGCTGCAACAGCAAGTAAATAGATTCCCATTAACATGTCGGAAACTGATAGATTGATAATGAATATTTCAGTACACATTTTTACACAATTGTCCAATTTCCAGTTTAGATATGTCTTTTTACCAGTAGTTGCAGCTACAGTGAAATTTCCAATCAATGCAAGGATACCCATTATCCATATAAACGCGTTCAAAATAGGGTTGGCAATCATTTCTTTCTGATTGGAAAAAATTGTATCACGTGAGCTCACTGGTGGGCATTCGTCACTGCCATCCAAACAGTCTTTGATTCCGTCTTCCTTTTCAGCAATGGGCACTGAAAGTGGATTCCCATTAAGACAATAAAATCTTTTGTTCTTACAAAGATCTTTTGCCTCATCCGATTTATCGTCACAGTCGTAGTTTCCATCGCAAACTTTTATGACGTCAATACTTATGAAGGTGCCACTGCTGCAAAAATAGCGTTTAGGACAAAGTGATTCGTTGAAGGGGGCACGCTTTATTCCATCACACGCCCAATAGTTAGTGGCATATGACATAAATTGGGTGTCAAAGCAAAACGCTGGCGGATTTGGACAGTTAAGACACTCATCAGTGGCACTAAAACATTCAGGTCTCCCATCGCATGCCACACCAAATGGCCCACTTTTGGTGCATAAGGTCAAGTTAATTTGCGGATAGCAATATTTAAAGTTATGTGCTTTCAAGCAGTTCACAGATTGGTTGCACAGCACAGAATCTATTGGAAGGCAATCTGTTTGGTTGTAGCAGTGCATATGACCTGGTGGACAAGTTGACTGGGAATCGCCAAGCACGGTTCGGCACACGCTCTGATTCTCGCACAAACATTCATCTGACAGGTCGTAGCAATCAATTACGCCGTCGCACACCTGATTCTTTGAGATAACCAGTCTCTTGTCCAGGCAAAGAAAACATCGGAATTCTCCGTTGACAAAACACAGATCAGATTTGTCAGCGCACTGGGCGTCTTGATCGTAGAGATTGATTTGTGGTAAGTTACATGGAAATGTTAACCAGTATCCAAGACATTTGAAACTGGGGTATCTGTTACGTGGTATTCATCTGGAGTTATAAAAGGACAAAATGAATACAAAGCAAACTTCATGCTGTTGTTAAGATCTTGATAGTAAACCGGAGGTGTATTCTGTGTCGATAGTAATGCATTCTGTGTTTGACATTGTGGAATGTTGCAAATCCAGTAATCGTCTGTGCACATTTTATCCTTGTGCCCTTTACACGGGGTGTGATGCTGAACACAGTTTGCAGAATTGTTTCCCAGATACTTCAGAAATCTCTCCACCGATTTTTTACTGGTGCAGTTAAATAAATGATGTAGGCAGTATATGCTGTATTGTTGGCTCAACGTCTGACATGGTTCATCGCTTTGGTCCAAGCAGTCCGGCTTACCATCGAGCACCAATGTGTTAGGTATGCATTGCCCAGTAGTCGGACATATCTGTTCACCATAAATGCATCCGCACATTACTTGATCACCACTACAAGTGCAGTTGGTTTCGTCGCTGGTGTCATTGCAGTCGTACTTCCCGTTGCATTTTAAAGATAAAGGGATGCATTGTTTAGACTTGCACTCTAATTCATTCTTCCAGAAAGGGCAGTTGGCTTCATCGCTGTAATCTTTACAATCATCGACCCTGTCACATAGCTTCGAGCTTGGCAGACAGCCACGCAAACCAGCACATGTGTTACTTTCATAACATGCACATTGAAACTCATTTACTGGGCAAGTACAATTCACCTCGTCTGTTCCGTCTAAACAGTCGTAGATGCCATCACATATTTGTGTCTTTTTATAACATCCCAGCCCATACGTGCAATTACAGTCTCTTGGAAAACAGCTGCATTGGTATTGGCTCTCATCGCAGACCGTTTTGTTGTTTATAGTACATAACTCGAGAGGAAAACATTGAGAAGCTCTAAATGTAAATGAATTGTTGTCCGGTCTTGATGCTGGGCATCCACAAACGAACTCCCCAACGTTGCAACTTTGCTGCTTAAATCGACATTGCTCTGTAAGAATACCAGTACTTGAAAGGGGTATAAATTGAAACTATTGAGCTATTGAACTTTTAAACCATTTAAAACTATAAAACTAGGGAAATTGTAGAACGTTAAAAGAACATATTAATGTCATGTTTAACACTATGCTTTCACAGTACTTATTTATCCTGCGACTAAGGTTCCAAAATGGCAGGTTCAGAATTACTAACTTAACGAAACGGACATTTATTTGTATTTCGTGTACCAAAGATACGTTCCTTACCAAAAGTGAAGAGCCCGTCTGACAGTAGATTGTTGATTGAAATTATAACAGATAACAGCAGCACAAACCTAACCATATTTACCCTTCTAAATTGTTTATAGATTTAGTACACATACAAAAACGCTTTTCAAAAGAGGACAATATATGTGCAAATCTGGGTAAATCCGTTACCAAAAATATTTTGTACTTGTTAAATTTCTTTTCCAAGTTCTATATGATTTGAAATCTATATTCCCACCTAATAATACTACGGCTCGACAAAATGAATACCAGACTAAGCGCGCAACCCGCAAACATCAGTTTTCTCAACGTGACGTGTGTGACAAACTATGTGCGTGTTTGACAACTATAACCAGGGTTGCCATACCGTCCTTATTTCTAAGATTTGTCCTTATTTTCAAGGGCTATTTCTTGGAAAAGTTTATTGTCCTTATTTCTCAGAAATGTCCTTATTTTTGACTTGAGTCCTTCTTTTGTCTTATTTTCAACAATTACTGGTCAAATCCCTGCTACAAGTATAAGTAAACTTAGACCTGTTGCGAGATGCAGGAAGTATTTTTTACGAACAAGGAGTGGCTGGAACAGATCATTTCTGCCAAAATATTGCATATGATATGTCACGGCTCGCATAAATGCAAAGATTTGTTCAAAAACGTTTGTTTTATTTCGCATAAAAAATTAATTTTTCAGTTGTCCTTATTTTTGGTTTCAAGCCGATGGCAATCCTGACTATAACTCATTGGATGAAAACGCACAATAGCGACCAAACAACTGCATTTTTGCAACCTACTTAGCGCAATGACACTTATAGAATTATGATGACTGTTGCAAGCACTAAATACTATTTTAGGAATGCCTTACGAAACAATGTCTGAATTTCAACTAGACTTCTGGGGTGAAGCGTTTACAGACTCACAATTTAAATAATATGTTTTTTTTTACCTATTTCTCTTCAAACTAAGGTTTTATTTAATGTTTGCCCAACAAACGCCAACATAACTCATTATAACGATAACAAATAAACTCACAATTGCAAATTTTTACACATTCTTACATATCATTCCACGTAGTTATTTATTTCCATGTAATAACAACTGCACACCCTTGTTATAATTATATTTTTTGTGAACTAAGAGGCTCCTTATTGTACCACTCATTTTAGGCAGAAATTTCTAGCTCACAACAACGTAACCGACACTGTCAGCCAAATACGAGTGAGCAATTAAGGAAGTGTCAGTACAGCCATCCTGTAAATGCGTTTCTACTATAAATTACGTCAATCGCTGCACTGCTTTCCAAAAAGCGATGACAACAAAATGCCTTAACTTAAACCGTTAGCATTTACACATTTGGTGGTGGTGCTTTATGCGTTTCTCTACTCTTATTGATCACAACAGTGGTTCAGAAAACATTCTATACTTGCGTCACATTTAAATTGATTGACAACTCTTGTGACGTACCAAAACGAAGAGGTTTCATCAGCGAATCACATCTATTCAACTGTCGGACTCACCGTTAATGCAACTCGCCTGCTACTAGTTTGATTTGTTGCTTTAACTTAACTCTTTAACGCCCAGGGTAACTGCAGGATATCGGTAACTAGTCCGCTTCTATCGTTCCATGACACGAGAAGGTAAACTTTTTATGATGGAATATCCCCTAAAATTGTGAGGAAGTCAGCACAAGAGTATCCTGTCCCCACCTCAAAAGTTTATTCGCGTTGATTGACTACGTTGACAAGGAAACTTACTTATATGTTAAGTGAGCCGGTTCTCGAAGTCACAGCAAAAGTACTTGACCTTATGTGTACTGAAGTGCATGGCTTAAACATGAATACCACTGATGTTCATGTTTTGGATCCAGATTTCCAGCATCAATCGTGTCCTGATCCTGTCCTAGTATAAAATTCCTCTTCCCTAGACAATCGTACCCATGTGCCGATAATTCTCATTTGGTAGCTAGGTTCTAGATCCGTTATTTTAAACCATATGCACAAGGTGGCGTTGGTAAGACTAGGAAAGTAACCGCAATACCAGACGAAGTCTTCTGTTTGACCATAACGTGGAAACTCAAAATGTGTCAACAAACAATATGAAACACAATTGCATGACAATAACTGTTGCACATAATAAGCCTGTAAAAAACTCCTGGGGCACTTTTGTGCAGGGGATAAAGAAATAAATTTATGTTGTTTTACTACTTGTAAACGAGAAGGACTCCCTGTCCAAAGTGTCGTGCTTTAATGCCACAAAAAAATTTGTGGGGAAATTAGAATATTCGGAAGTCACACGGACGGCGACATGAGAAAACGTTACATACGATACTCTGATCCTTGTCAATTGCTTTCTGCGTAGGCTTGTGTTTAGGAAATGGGAGTTAGAAAGACCTTTTTAAATTTGAAGAAAAATGCCACTTAGATTTTATGTCTCACGCATTCGACTTTTAGTTGTTAGTTAGTTCCCTGCATATTAGGTACACAGTTAAGGAAATGAAGTTTCCCACGTTCTCATGTAGCATCGAATGATATGTTTACTTGAGACGCGGATTTTTATTTGTGTATTTAACGCATATTGTTAAACATCGAGTAACAAACAGGTATTGTTACGCGCGCACACGCACACCAAACAGTAACATGTACGTTAACCTAGGCGCGCCGCCAGTTTACCTCTTCACGTTTCATGGTATAGATGCGGTTGTAGCTAACTACAAGAAACTTTCTCCGTTGGTACATTAATTTCATAGTATATATATATTTGTATTTTTTCTTAAATTCCTGACTTTTAAGTACATTTTGACATTTCTCCCTGACGCAGATTTAAACACCATGTCAGGGAAAATCCTGACGAATGGCAACCCTACAGTAGTTCCATGTCATAACTATTTCACCACACAACACCACAAAGCAAAGTATAAATGTGATTTATAAATGTAAAGCCATTCTTTTATAACTGTAACAAAATCTATACAGTGTGACAAAATTGTGTGGCTATTTTGTAAGGATACTATGGCACCACCCATTATGTACTGTATTCACAATCACATGTTATTTTTTTGTAGGACAAACATCAACACAAGAACATGATACATTTTTTGATTTATTGGGAACGAAAGTGAACAAGACAAAAGCAGAAAGGCAATGGTGGAGTCCATAAAAAGACAATAGTGGAAAGATACAGCAACTAAATGAAAAATATCATATCAGTATTCACACAATAGAACACGAAACACACAAAACAGTGATAAAATGATAACTGATGTGGTGCCTGTATTTTAATTAGGCACCATGGTGCTGTAAATTTATTCATGTTGTTGTGTCCTTCCGCCTTTTGCCCAGTACTCATTGGTGTAGGTTCATATATATATGTCTTTTTCAAATGTGTAAAGAATAAAATTTATGACAGACTTCATCAAACATAGAAGCAAGGAGGATATTAACATTTTTTAAAAATTAAGTAAAAGGTCTGTTGTACATTATGACATATAGCATTACCATCATTCTCTTGATAGTGTCAAAAGATTTGCAACCAAAAATACATGTTTTTACTTGAATGAATGAAACCAAAAATTTACCTGAATAAATTGTCTTTTATACAGTGTTGTTGCAACTTTGCTTTAAATTTGTGATGAGGCGGTTAACCTTGAGACTCATTAGCAAACATTAATGCAAACCCATTACGATTGCGCGCATTGCAGTGTACAGGGTTTAAATCATTTTCCCATGCTGTGTTAACCTGGGTCTAGGTTACAACATTTCCACATATTGTTACTTCACACCAAGTAGAAAGTTGAAAGTTGAAAGACGCTTATATGACAGAATGGAAAAAAGGCACACAACATTTGTGTGTTGATTTCAGTTAAAGAAGCAGTATAGAACCTAAAGAACCTATAAGTTTTTGAAATCAAGGTAAACTTACAAAAGTTATGTTCTTACACAACCACTAACAATTCAGATACTTTTTCAGGTCACATCTTATACAACAGAATCAGCTTCAATCATGTTTCTGGTCGCCACCATGGTAATCCTCCATAAGTCGAAACACAGCGGAGATCGTGTTCCGGTTCAAATCAGCTTGTCACTGGCTCTTTTGCTTTTCCATGTTGTCAACATATCACACGACCTTGCAGTCTTGTATGAGGTTTCATGTGCAATTCACACAGCAGCCAATCAATACCTTTTGCTATGCTCAGGTACAAAACAACATAGGTTGTGAGGTAAACTAGATGGTATAGTATAACAAAAAGCAATGTTTGCTTGAAGGTAAATACGATCCTTTACTTATTCACTTGAATTGCTTTTTAGGAATGTGGTTCCTGGTCGAAGGAATTCGTCTTTTCATTGCAACATCGTTTCCAGTCGAGTTCCGAACTCAGAATTCCTCAAACCGTTTCAAAGTCTTCATGCTGATCGGTTGGATTATTCCCATTGTTATAATGGGGATATCCACCGCCGTGGGGTTTTCCCTCGGTATATACATGAAGCCCCAACCGTTGTACGAGCAATGTAACAAATATATTCAGGTTCTCAAGTACGACAGATGTTGGTTGCCCCCCGGTACACCAGTCTTCTATGCAGCGGTCGTTGTTCCTCTCGCTCTTGTCCTCCTAACCAACTTGGTGATTGTCATGAAAACCACACACGTGATGTTGTACTCGAAAAAGATGCGGAAAAGAGGAGAAGATCCAGGGATAGGAGATGCGTTGAGAGCAGCAAAGTCTTTTATCTTGCTCTCACTTATGCTTGGTGGAACTTGGGTTTTCGCTTTCTTTACAGGTAAAATATGTTTGTGTGTGTGAACTTTATTATCATCACAAGTGGTTAAAAATTGCAATGTTTTTTCAGAAGTCGGAAACGAGATTTCGAACGAGGTGTTCATGTACATCCACAGCTTGGTGAACGGATCTCAAGGAATCGTCGTCTTCCTGTTGTACTGCGTCATGGATGACGACATTAGGCAGGAAATGCTGACGTGTAAGTGTAACGCTGATGTCAGGTCTCAGCAGCAGGCAAATGGGGAAACGCCGAATGAGTTGTAAATTCTACATGAATTGAGGTGACAGTTTGAACAGTATTTTATATATCTGTATCCTTCTGGAAACAACATTTCCCGTGTCTTATTTTCAGTCGTTTGAATTGAAAATTGGATTAGACTGCATTTGGTAATTTGTAGAACGTTGTAAAGTAGAAGACATGGCTTTATTATTTCTTCTTGACATGTGCTTTACTTTTACACTGATTGATTCAAATTATGTTTGTCCGTGTATTTTCAACTGGTTGAGTTCAATTACTTGTATGTCGCTTTCACCGAACAGCTCAATAAGTTTGGTTTGATGTATTTTGCGATGCTAGTTTCCAGTATCTTTACACGTGTTGATGCTATATTTTGTCTTATTAGCTGAGTTTTTGTCTTATTAGCTGAGTTAGAAGTGTGAAAAAGTACTAAACCACATAGAACACTTGTGATAGAACAAAAGCTTAAAAATGATAAATGTGCATGCTGAATTAAAGTCGCACCTGATGTGATGCTCTGCATTACCCTCTATCTCTGTTAAACCTTAAACAAAAACGAAATAACTTGTGGTAAGTGCAAATACAGTGTGCATTTGTGTTTTGTTTTACTGTGTTCTTTGTATGCTATTTTACTGTTTGTGGAATAGCATAAAACAAATTTTTAATTAGCTTACAAAAAATCCTTTCTCATCTGGCGCACTTGTTGTGAGGGCAATTTAAAACAATATCCTACCAATCAGAACTTTATTGTCGTTTTCAAACATCAACCATAATACCACGTCCACAATATTTTGAATGGCCGCTTGTTAATAAATGTGTGTGGAGTGTTCTTACGAGATTGGTTGATTTGAAAGTTAGTTAACTCTGAGTGTACTGTATTATTTAAAATACAGCTTAAAAAATACTAATAGATAAAAGTTAACTCTTTAGTACAGAAAAAAGTAGGCCTAATAGGAAAATATTGGAATTAAGGTAGCACGTGACACAGATGCTATTTTGCAAAAACTGATTGCAGATAAACTTGATAAATCACAAAATTACAACACAAGGAAGAGCATGGCAAATGATTTTAAACGCGAAAGCTTTTTTAAAAAACTAAAATTGGCACTGGGTTATTTTAACATTCACAGACACAGCATTGTATGCAGAATCAGCCAGGCAAACTTAAAACAGTTATGTAATTAATATAAAGCTTTGTATGTTTTGCAGCAATCAATAACCTTGATAACTCCCTTCAGTAACAGCATACTGCACTTTCATGGCAAACGTAAGTATAACGGTAAGTGTTCTGTCAAGCGAAAAAACATGATGTCATCAATTGTGATTACGTATAAAGCAAGATTCAAACCAGACGCGGTTGGCGGATAGCGACGCGTTTTTGCGTTCGACGGCAAGTGACGGGTATTCACACCAGACAACGAAATGCCATGACGGCGTGATTTTCTCGGTTGAAGCGGCTGACGGCACTAGACTGCTGGATGAAAAACTTGATATTCGGCGGATGTTCGACTTGTTTACGATACATTTCTGCGTGATTTCGGTCTTTTTGTTTGTAGGTGGATTGTTTGATTGTTATTTACCAGAAAAATAAAAATGGTGTCAATGAAGTACTGATAGTATTGGCACAAATTTTCTTGTTTTAATTGTTGTTTGGATGTTTTTGGAAAATTAGTTTGTAATGGTCGTTTAACTTTTTTATAAACAGTTTAAAATCAAATACTGAACACAAACATACTAAAATTTTATTACCAGTGGTTTCAAGAACTTTTATTTACTGCTTTTTGATTATTCTTGGGTGGTCAACTAGCCATTTTTTATGAAATAACTTTGTAATTATGTAACCTTGCAAAAAGAAAAGTACTAGAGAGGTGCTGCTGTTGAAATCGTACCAGGTTGGAAACATTATTCATATGACCCTATGTGTAGGTGAATTTTGATGTAAATTTCAAATGTATTGCTTCTTTAACAACTATGATTTGTTGCAGAACTGTAGGAACTTTTCCTAATCTACATGTCTATGACTGATCCAGCAACTCCAGTGCACCTGTTCAAAAAAATTAATGGCAAGAAAACAAAATGTTGTGTATGGATTTAAATATCCTTTGACAGTCGTTAAAAAACTGAAGAAAAAATAAAACTTTTGTTTTCGTCACGTCAGCGTAATAAAAAAAACTCCGAATTTTACGACTTCAACAGCTCAGCTTATTTAGATCCAAGGACGTTATGGACATTTAATACTTAACGTATGTGCAGGGACTCGGACATGTTTATCTGGTTCCCCCGTCATCAGTGAATGCATCAATCCAATCATCCCGATCCTGTGCTAATAATACCTTGAAACTTATTGACGGAGGTAAGTTGTTTTCATCCTTGTAATGCGTGGCGTACCTAGATCAAATTATTCATCCGACGTCCTCTGTAACCCTGTTGTGACTGGATAGAATATAATAAAGTGAATCAACAAAGTACTGCGTATTACTGTATTATTATGCAAAAAGCCAAAAAAGATGTATGTTGTTTATACTCGACCATAAAAAATCGTGACATTAACACGTTTAAAAAGCACTAAAAAACATTTACAAAGTAACACAAACAAAATTTGTAATAAACATTTTGGTAGCTGTTATTCGGAATCATTCACCAATTTTCGAAAATAAATCAACATAAAATATTAAGCTCATTTTGTTTTACTACTTGCATCCCATTTTGCTACAAAGTGTGATTTTGTTATCATGCATTATGATGAAATTTGTTTTTCAGATCAGACGAGTACAGCTATAACGGTTTTAGGTAAAATAATATTTGAAAATTCAAAATAAAGTGGCATTCTGAGTTTTTAAACTAAGAATGGAAAGTAAGTTATATATATTTCGCCTAGTGGCATCCTCAAAAAGGATAAAACATCAAATAATTAAGCATCTTTGCGCGCCTGACAAAGATAAGACGTAACTAGCTGTTGGGTCAGACTGTTTAACCAAATTGAAAGCGGCTGTCTTTTGGTTTAGTTCAGTGTTTTTGTCTCAATTTGTTTTGTTGTGTTTTTACGTTTATTCCTTTTTATTGATGTTTTATCTTGTGGCTTTTATAGGAACTTAATTAAGATGTCATTATGCGAAATATATGTATATATAGGCTCCAAGATATTCATTGTCAGACTGCGTTACTACATTTAATTAATATAAACATTTAATTAAATAAACGGTTATGGTTCGTAAACATACCGTCTGCTGAAGGGTCAGTTAATGTCCAGTTCAAATAATTTCAGTTCATATGTTCAATATTGATTTTAGTAATTACCATTTTTTGGTTATGTGATTTTTCCTGAATAACCGCTGTTTTAAATAAGAATGCTTCCTGAATTGAATTATTTAATGTATAATTTATTAATTTAATAAGATTGATTTCCGATTGCAGCAAACAACGGCGCATGCTGCTACACATATTGGAAAGGAACTTGCCACAGTGCAACAGTCTATCGTTTAGGTAAGCGTGCACAAAGAATACAGTAGTTTTTCATTTGATTGTTATAGCAAAATATTGTGGTATAATACATTTATTCAACGTTTTATTCAACGACAAAAACAAATAGCCAAAACCTACCAATATAGATGATTATTACTGAAATTATACGCGGATATACGTTAATGCAGTTCTCTTCAACCTTTTTTGGTTTGGTGAACCCTTAAAGTTGTTGTGCTCATGCACCCTGTTTACTTAAAAGGCAAACTGAGGTAAAAAGCAATATAAAAAATCATTAGCATCTCATCATGTCAATTAAACCGAGCGGAGCTGCCGAAGTTTTACACACTGTCGGTGAGATTTTTGACGCAAATTAACAGCAATCCGTAATCTGCGCAAAACGTCTTTTGACGCAGATATACGTCAACTGCACTAAAAGTGTGAGACATCCACATTTTAAAAAATACAGAGATTCATTTAGTTGAAACAGGTGAAACTTACATATTTTTTTCTAATATCAGGAATGTCAATAAATGGTTCATTAAAGGTTTGTGATGCACCCTCGTTTACCTTTTCGTACTGGCGCACGCAATGCATATTTTAGTGCACAGTAGGGTGCACCGTGCACACCGGTTGAAAAGCACTGCGTTAATGTCCCATCACAGGTTACGAATAGAATACAAACCTCATGTGTGGTGTGTTTTTAGCATTTGAAGGGACTAGCGATTGCAAAATCAAAAACATTGAAAATTGGGAACAAGTGAACCATAAGCTCTACCACAGCTTTAAAGTCGATGCCATAGTTAAGAACGGAGATAGTAAGTAACCTTGTTACTGTTTATGCAACAACTTTTTCTAATTTCAGTCGAATAGTTGGTCAACTCAAAACATTTCACGACTAAACCTTCTCACATAAATGCTACTAAAACAATCAATGAAAAGTAAGTGTCACCCGCACTGAATTGAACCAAAAATACAAAAAAAAATTTAAAGCAGTATCAGAAAGTGCGTTGGAGTAATAGTTAAAAGATTTTTAATCACCGTTTTTCACTAACAATTTGTTTCGTTACAGCTTCAATAGAATTTACTGTGGTACCATGCAACGATACAGGTATGTAATAAAAACGTAAACAGGCCGATATTGTTTACGCCCATAGCACCACACTGTAAGTTATGGCAACTAAAAAGGTTTTCACCTACACATGCGACAATAATATCACTGTCTATTCGTACAATATTGTGTAGATCAGTCATATTATCACGCTTGTCCGTGTTTCTTTGATTGAAAAATAAAGACTTGTTTCAAACACTGTTTCAAAAAACTTATTGCAGGTTTCACTTGTTCGTGAAGAACTCCTCAACAATTCCATTGACGTTATGACGCTAATCAACGTTTGTCAGTTTTATACATTTATATTTTCTATGTAGTGTTTAGATTTAAGTTATAGTCAGTCGATGAACTGGCATTTGATATGTGCAGTATCTTGCATTCACACTGTAGTTTGCACGTGTCACGTGACAAACAATTCTTTATTTTCAGTAACCTGCACAGACAAAACCACAACCATGAGCCCGGCTACTGCTGACAAAGTTACTGCTGTGACAGACAAACCCAATGGTAAATAATAAAAAAACGTAAGAATCACTAAGTTCCGATAGGAGTTTGCTCCATAGTACTTATACCAAACACAGCAACTCTAATTTTTAGCATAACCGATGGATAATGCTCAAATTTTTCAGCAACCACTTTGGACGAAACCACCATCAAGACCAGGACTTTTGCCGACAAAATTTCGACCACCACAGAAAAACTAGCTAGTAAGAAATAATAACTATTCCGATAGAACTAAAGTTATCATTGTGTGGAAGCAAACTCAATCTCACTAATTTTACACACAATTGATACAAATTGTTCATAATTTTCAGCAAATATTTTGGGCGAAACCACCGTCAAAACCCCGACTACGACTGACAAGGTGTCAACCACGAAAGAAAAACAAAGTACCGTAGTAGGAAAATAACATTATTTTGTTGATAAATAATGTTTTTAAATCACAATATTTAAATAAACACAGTACCTTTAATTTTACACACAATCTATGCATATTGTTGTTAACTGCCAGCAACCAATTTGGACAGAACATCAAGAACTCGACTACTACTGACAAGGTTTCAACCAGGACAGAAGAACCAAGCGGTAAACAAAAAATACTAGCTTTCGGAAAAACCTAAGATTTTTAGGTTACAATTGCTATCTTGTTAAACCAGGGTATATTGAAGAAAAAACAACAACAGATAATAGTACTTTCGTGGCAGGGCACTGTTCCCATTGACATGTAAGGTTAGGTTATCACCCAAATAGCATTAAAATATTCTCAATGTTTATAGGTTAGTTTGTCAACACTTGCGCATGACTTTGTTGAAAGATGTTATAATCGAAATCAAGAGTATTTTCAGAATTGTCTTGCTCCGATTCCGACTTTTGCTAATTTAAAACACGTCTACATTTATACATTGCGTACCTAGATCGTGAGGCCTCACTAGAAGCTGAAGTCGCAAACCTGAACCCAGCTAATCCGAATGATTAAGAAGAGATTGAAAGTTTGCTTGAGAACTTTGCAAGTAACGTAACCGAGGCACAAAATATCACTGAAGACCACAGCAACGGCCATTTGCACATCGAACTCGTCAAACAGAATAAGAGTGAATACAATGCCAAACTAAAGCTTGGATTCACGCACATCGACTTCACGTTGCAAACAAAAGGGATTAGACAACTCGTGGTTGATGTGTTTGTCTTCGAGATAAATACGACAAAAACTGTACAAACTCAACTGGCCGATTTCGGTTTTCTCACCTTAACCCGGTACATAACTACATTGAACACAACCTATGTCGCTATTGTTGGGTGGAATGTCAACAATTTTTCGATTCCACTGCGAGACGAAGAAGAAAACGATCAACTTTCTGGAAAGGCAAGCTTCGTCGGACCTTTAACTTCACCAGAATCCGTCTGCAAGGAGATCGAAGAAGAAAAGAAAAACAAAAGAAACCTGAAGATCAACAAACTGGAACCAATCTGTCTCTTCTATGACAGAGTAGAAAGAAAGTATTCCGATCGTGGTTGCGTCACAATGACTGATGACGTAACAGGCAACGTCTTGTGCAAGTGCAATCATCTCACCCTTTTCAACGTTCTACTTGCGGTCCAATCTACCAATATACCATTTGGCATCAAGGTAAACATACAAATGTTATATTCTTACACAACCACTAACAATTCAGACATTTTTTCAGGTCACATCTTATACCACAGAATCAGCTTCAATCATGTTTCTGGTCGCCACCGTAATAATCCTCTACAGATCGAAACACACCGGAGATCGTGTTCCGGTTCAAATCAGCTTGTCACTGGCTCTTCTGCTTTTCCATGTTGTCAATATATCTCACGATCTTGCTGTCTTGCATGAGGCTACATGTGTGATTCACACAGCGGCCAATCAATACCTTTTGCTGTGCTCAGGTACAAAACAACATAGTTTGCAGTGTAAACCAATCAGAAATGCTACAACATGTCAGAGAGCAAGTAATTTGCTTTATTAGTGCAACCAGGATCATCTATTCTTATCATTGAAATTGTTTGCTTTTAGGAATGTGGTTTCTTGCCGAGGGAATTCGTCTTTTCATTGCAACATCGTTTCCAGCTGAGTTCCGAACTCAGAATTCGTCAAACCGTTTCAAAGTCTTCATGCTGATTGGTTGGATTATTCCCATTGTTATAGTGGGGATATCCATCGCCGTGGGGTTTTCCCTCAGTATATACATGAAGCCCCAACCGTTGTACGAGCAATGTAACCAATATATTCAGGTTCTCAAGTACGACAGATGCTGGTTTGCTGCCGGTACACCAGTCTTTTATGCAGCGGTCGTTGCTTTATTTCCATCAAGTGGTCAAAAATGAGCTTGTTTTTCAGAAGTTGGGAATGAGATTTCGAACGAGGTGTTCATGCACATCCACACCTTTGTGAATGGATCACAGGGAATCGTTGTCTTCCTGTTGTACTGCGTCATGAATGACGACATCAGGCAAGGAATGCTGACGTGTAAGTGTAACGCTGATGTCGGGTCTCAGCAGCATGCAAATGAGGAAAACGCCGCATGAGTTGCAAATTCTACACGAATTGAGGTGACGGTTTGAACAGTAGTTTACATATGTATATGAGTATGGAAACAACATTTCCGTGTCTTAGTTTCGGTCGAATGAAATAAATTTTCTATTAGATTGCATTTGGTGCATTGTAGAACGTTGTAAAGCAGTAAAGATGGCTTTTAATATTTGTTCTTCATATGTACTTTACTTTTACGCTGATTGATTTGAATCATGTTTGTTCGTGTATTTTCAACTGCTTGAGTTCAACTAAGTATATGTCGCTTTCTCCAAACAGCTTAGAAAGTTAGGTTGGATATACTATACCAGGGGTGCCCAACCCGTCGATCGCCATCGACGGGTCGTTCGTGGACTGATTTCAAGTCGATCGCGAGGGTTGCGATCGCGAGAAACTTATTTAAAATAGTTGCTTTGTAACGCGTTGCTGTACATAGATGACTTTATTGTGTGAATTAATCATAAGATATGTTAATAAGTTCAAAAGTAGGCGCTTTAAAAAAATTGTTATAATTATTTTTTAACCTTATGCTAATGTATCTGGCTTTGTAGATTTGGGGGCATTTAGTTGCAATGCTGTTGTGCAAAGTTTTTTCCCCGTGTTTTTCTTTGTTTTGGTTGTTTTTTTTTTTTTTGTATTATAAATAAAGAATATATTTTATAATGTATTAAACTAGTCTACTTTAATTGTTGTCAAGATAAGATTCGAAACAATTATTCTAGAACACCCAGCTATTCTACTTTAAACATCTCTACCAACACGTCATTTTTTACCAAAGTCTTGTAAGAAATTCTAACAAGATTTGGTTATAGGTTAACGCTGAAAAATGACTGAGTCAAAGGGTATGATTTTAATTGCTCTTCTAAATCTTGGAATAGGTACATACCTCCAATGACCACAATACATCCCTCAGACCTGTCGTTTTGTTGATCCTTTTGCACACCATGTTCCCAACAAGCATCAACATACCCTACTGTTTGATTTTCAAATCTTTGATTTGAGTAACCACCAAAAATGTAAACAGAACCTAAATGGACAAAGAATTCCAAAGACAAATTACTGTAGTTTAAAGATTAAAATCGGAAAACGATTCACATTATTTTTAACTTTCTAATATCAGGTCACAACACTGGTATCAAGACCTCCACAAAACATTACTATATTTTCATGCACAACAATTGCACTATGGTAACTCACACGGAAAGGTGGTGGTTGAACAATCTACCCAAACCCAAAAATAACAATAGCTAAATCTGTGTAATTGCATACAATCCATACATGTTAATTACATGTGTGGGTTTAACTATCATTTTTAATTCATTTGCACATGAACAATGATTTGACCGAGCAACTCATGCTATGGTCTATGAAAAAGAAAATTTCTGTTGCCAATGATGAGCATCACAGTAACGTGGGAAGGGGAGATATCCCTACTTTGATGATCACTACGTTAGACCACCAAGGTTTGGGTCCTGAGAAAGCCAATGAAGCCACACATTTAAAAGTCCATTTCTTAGAGAGCCACAAAATATTTTTTGCTTTCTTTCCAAATGAAGGAATGAAATACAAATATATTTTACTACATAGTGCATTGCATTTAACAAGATAAACGAAAAATTGGAAAAGTTTAAAATAAATAAGTAGCGCTGTTCGCAAATGCAAAGTGGAAAACATAATTGTTAAATTGGATGTGGCATAATAAATTACCTCTAACGGGTAAAAAAACTTATCTACTGTTGTCTTTCCAAGCGCTTAAACACGCAGAAGTTTTTTCTTTCTAAAGGATCGCAGCATATACAGCGATCGACGCACACAAAATACCTTGGAATTTATATCGACGATCAGTTAAATTGGGAAAACACATTGATCGTGTAGAACGAAAACTAGCGCAAGCCTCTGTATCATGCCAAAGCTGCGTGACTACTTTGGACAACAACCTTTCAGCATTTTTTACTAACACGCGTACCCCCTAGACGGGAACTTTCCGAAGAACCTCTCTGGTGTTTCCGTGTAGAGGGTTTTTGTTCGGCCATCAGAGCCCGCGGGTTCAAACACCGTCTAATGCAACCGTCCGTTCCCCGCCAGGTTTGTTCGTTCGGTTTCACAGATCAAGGAATTCAAGCACTTTGAAAAAAGAACACCTCGACTCGATAACATGGGTTTTACCGTGTCCTTGCTCGTTACGTGACCGTTCAACGAAGGGTATGTGATAATGAGGTAACTACGCAAATAAACCTGACTTTGCGGAGGTTCATGCGCGGTCTTTAAGTACTGGTAATGCTACTCTCACAAATTAACAACGCAATGTGTTTGCGCTATTAACCTCACTAAGTTTCAAACTGCTGCCTCAAAATTCCTTGGAGATAAACACCACTTCTATAATCCGTTGATTACATTGTTGGTTTATTTTGGTGATCAGCGACAGAAATGTTTCAAGAAATCTTATTCAAATAGAATGTAATTAAAGAGAAAGCAGTAATTGGCAATTAACACCAAAGTACAAAAGAATCCAAAACTTGATTTAAATATTTAATAGTACAGGTAATATTTCACAAACACGGTTAAGTATTAACTTGCAACTCTATGTCTCAGTTCTAATTAGTTAGACTTATATTTGCTGTTTTCCCAAAAAATGCGATTTATGTAGGCAGGAGTCAGGGGATTTCCCGAGCGCGCCATTTTAGAGCGCGATGTATTTTCTATGACGTACGGGAAGTTAATTTTCTAGCCTGCTGTATGCGGCTGTGCTTTTGTTGTGGAAAAAGCTATACAAAATGGCGGGTATTGGCATGTTGCCGCTACAACTTGACATCCAAACATAACTACAATTCAAAAACTTGTGTAATATAAGTACAGTTATAAACAAAGGTACCAAAAATCATTACAAAAAAAGAAAGAAACAGAAAATGTTCAGATCGTATTTTTCAAAATGTTGCTACTAGCCAACAAGACGTTAAACTCGTAATATATTTCGTGTAAGAATGCGTCTCTAATTAGGTTACCGTCATGAGGGTAATAAACACGAAATGTGCTTTGTCAACAAGGTTTCTAGTTACCCTGATCAAGGCAAAATGGTTAGGGGTGTGTCTAGCAAACAATATTAATAATCACCAAACTTGACTTATATTTGTTAGCACAATGCTACATTTCCAACTTTCTAAGAACAAGCACAATTTGAAAAATAGACTGGTGCATCTCAATCGGGAAAAATATATTTTAAGTCCAGTTTAATAATCATCATTTTTTTACCTTTACAGAGCCCCAATCATAACGCCTTGTTCTGGGTAAAAAAACCTTACAGCAAACGTCCTTTGTCACTCATAGAAACGTCCTGTTTTATGAAACATTTTCATAACTACTGGTTAAAACAGCACTACCGTAGGTAAATTATCTCATGTAACCTTTCAAAGAAATTAAGCAAATGCCATGACAGTTTAAAAAAAATTAAAACCACAAACAAAAAAGAATGCCCATGAAAATACAAAATAAACAAAAGTAAAAAAAAAATGAACAAAATAATGATGTATGAACAAAATATTTCGTCACATAATGGCACATGATTTCTCAGCCAAACGTTAAGTAAAAAAGATATTATCACCACTAGGGCCTTTTTGCCAAAAATTGAAGAAATACGGGTATAAGTTGAAACCTTTCGTTTGTGGTGCCCAGCAACGTAGGGAGTTAAACACATCAATCAACATCTATAAACGGCATACTCTACAAAATAGGTTGGCAACTTATTAAGTGGCCTGTGCAAATTTACTTGTCTTTTTCGTAAGATAATAACTTTGTGTGCTAACATTTAAAAAAATACTGGTGTTAGCCAGCTGATATCAATAATGACAAATATGCAGAGCCGTTTGTGCATGTAAGGCTGGTTTTTAAGACAATGGAATGACGAAAACCTGCAAACAAGCAGTGTAACACATTAAATTACTACTTCAATATAAACACGCTAATCGGTTGGCTTGAAAATCATCTATTTTAGGGGAAGGTAAACTCATAATTACGTGGTATAACATTGTGCATAATCAGTACTTAAAGCGTGTACATATATGTAAGTTTAATCTATAATTTTCTGTGAAATATATACATTTTATAAGCAGTTGCACACAACAATAGATTTCAACCATATCTGCACAGGTTATATCTATACTGTTACTGGATTTAAACCAAAAATCATCTTATTTGTGGTTAACAGACTAGTCCCAAGTAAGTACATTGCCTTCTTCATGTCTGGTCTGGTATATGACTTCCTTTAGTTTTGGTGAAACATTTACATTCCAAATCTGAACATTTTAGAACCCTTTACAGCCTGTCCAAGTTGTTCTTGTTCTGTGGAAAAAAAATATTTTTAAATTAATTTTTTGCACAAACATAAATTTATTGCAGAACACAAAAGATTGTTTTGCACAGTCCTGCTTACTTTGGTTCGACTAAAAGTTTTCCAAAAAACAATACAACAACAATTCAATTCAACAGTATTTGTAAATTGTACCTTGCTGAAAGTTGGTGAATGTGTCTTTCCATGTGTGTGTTCTTGTACTAAAGCAACATAGCTGGTTACTTCGGCTGTAAAACATGATTGACATTAGTAGGGTTCAGTAAATGTGGATTGTTTTCAAATCAGAATATCATACCCTCCAAGAACAATTATTTCTTCGTTTGAAAGCAAAAAGGATGTTGCGGTTCTTAATTCAACTGGTGCAGGAGGCAAGAGTGTCCATGTTGGGTTGTCAAAGCTCGTGTCAAGAAACTCACCAGTGTTGAAATGTTGCCTGTTGTTTTTACATCCACCTATTTGTACAACTTTTGTCAATGGTTTGGTTTTGGCTGTAGACTACAAAACATCAATAAAAATTTTTTATAACAGCAAAAGTGTAGATGCTTTGGACACCTGAAAAGGAATAATGTTTAAAAAGCTAAAATTTCCAATAAAGCATTTCCATCTACTTTCATTCATATCTGATTAACTTTTGTCACATTTGTTGCAATGTATTTGTGTAAGCAGGAAACGATTTAACTATGTCACTTTATGCTTTCAATTTATGGGTAGCACAAATTACCAAACACATATATCGTGTTGCCAACAGTAGCTGCAGTAAAACTTGTTCTTTGGAAATTTAGGGGTGCGACAATGGACCATTCATTTGTCTGTGTATTTATTGCATCCACTGAAGTTTGGTTTGTAGTTGCAATATTGAATTGGTTTCTAGGTGCAAACATGAATTGGTTTTCAACTGTAAAAAAAGCATAACAAAAGTTATAAAAACAAAAATACCTTTTAACACGTAAGCTCAAATTACTAGTTGTATTAATGACAATTACAGCTGTTTTCAGAGTTGTACCCATGCCAACTCACTTTAGCTATTCCTAACAATAAAGTATTTGTGACATAAATAGACTGCAGATCAGTCTTACCAAACATTTTCACCATAAAACATTATATGTTAATTTTTTCTATAGTTTTTCAACAAAAGGTCATTCCCTTGAGCTGACAAAAGTTATGTAACAGTAAAAACTGCTAAAAATAGTGGAAAATACATCAACAAAACTTGAAGGGGACCCATAATAGGTAACACTGTACCAACAACCATAAAAATTTCAGTAATTTAGGGTTGGTATTTTAGGCCTGGGGACAAGTAAAAATTTTATCAACTCGAAAGGTGGATGTATGGCATATACACCATATTTTAAACAGTGTATGTATTTAACTCTTTTATTCATTGGGTCCTGCATCGACCTACCCCTATACATGTAGAGTAGAAACAATACTACTTACAATAGAATAATCTGCAAATTTGATAATTATTGTTCAATTGTGGCATTACTTTTTAATTCAATTACAACTTAACAATGCCTGGTTTCAAGCTTCAATCATCCACCATTTTTAAATTGTTTTAAAGTTTAACCCATTTTAGGGGTGGTGCAACTCATGTTGCCATAGGGTGAAACACAAAAATCTACAAGGCCACTTTTTAACCAATTTAAACAGTGTTCAAAACTACCAATATGAGGAGGTTGATGTGAATTATATGAGCAGGTTGATAAGAATTTTCAACAAGTAAAGGTTTTTTTGTCATGACAATCTGTTTTAAACTTCTTAAAAAATTTGCAATGCAGCAACCGACTATGAAATTGGCGATGTAATTTATTAAGTACAAATTCATAGTATGCTGGTTAGGTATCATGCCTTTAATAGACTTAGCATGCTATGATTTTTAAAAAAATGTGCTGTGATCGCTGGTCTGTATGTAAGGAACAAACCCAGATTAGATATAAAACGAAAACAACAAAACAGGCAAAAAAATATGTTTGCCTTAAAGAGAAGGGGGCACAATAAGTATGCCCTTGTTCTTACCTTGCCATGGTTGATAAGATGTTGCTTCATTGTTTCCAAACAGATAAATAATTCCTGTAATGTACAACAAAACAAATTTACAACAGAACCTATCAATCTGTAACAACCTCATTGCTTGTTTCATATGCATACGCTAACCACACCTTAGCACAGTGGTTCTTAACCTTTTTATAATGGCCCAACCCATATTATATTCTTCAGCCTTTGGTTGACCCCCAAAGTTACATCCTAGGTTTTAACCTGTTTTGTTTGGTGGGTTATAATTAGTTTTTGTTCAAACGTAGTGGCAACAGTTACTGTTTGTCATTTTGTTAAATTCTGACAATAGTACAAGAAACTTGTTTCATGATTGCTTTAATTCCGGCAATTTTTAGTTTTTACCAAAATGAAGCATTGTATTTTTGGCATCTGTACACAAACATGAAAAAGATGAAGTAATAAGTTTTTGCCGCCAACAAAATTTTGTTGTGTTTATGCTTGCAAACAATGCGAACAATGCTCTTTGTTACATTAAAAAATAAAACCTTAGTACAGGGGTACACAACCATTTTACTAGGATGGCTGCATCACAGATTCTTATTTCACCAACAGCGAGGAGATCAGCCTTAAGTGTTTATGATATCATAATCTATATTGTGATGCTTGTGGTACCTGTTTTTTTGCATTGTTGGCACCCAATAGGCGTACAAAAAGTTTGACACAGGGTTATTAGGCTAGTAACACTCTTTTTAGTACCACAAAAACTGTTTAGAGAAGTTTAAAACACGCCAGCCTAAGTTCAACCTTCCAGTGTTTTGATATTTGGCAAATACAAATTGCCGTTTTTAGCGACTGTAGACCCTTAAGTTTGACAAAAATGAGCATTTGTATTGCACTTCAAAAAGACCTTCATCAAACCCCTGATTCGGTGTTGCCGAACCCCTGGGGTTCGATCGAACCCCGGTTAAGAACCACTGCCTTAGCAACAAGCCACTTAAACGTTAGCAACAAGCCACTTTTAATAATGTCGAAACAATTTTAAAAGGTAAAATATTTTACAATTTTGACTAAATTCAATAAATAAGTAATTTACTGCATTAAATTACCAGCAGAGCAGATGTTTATTAAAAACATCATAAGCAGGCAAATCTAGACAATTGCATTAAAGTTTTAACATAATCAAACTATGATGATGAAATCCATGCCATTATTTGGTAACTTGACAAAAATATCTGTACCTCCTATTACAACAGCACATGATAATAATCTGTTGTTTTTTAGATCCTTTGGCATATCATGTAGGCAATGGCCATCAACATACATTTCAGTCCGATTTTCAACTTTTGAGCTTGTACCACCAAAAATATAAACAGCACCTAAATTATTAAAACAAAAATAAATTCCAAAAAAGTTACATAAACCTGAGGTAAATAAATCTTTAAACACTTTTCAGCTGCATCATGTACAGGTTTAGGTAAAACTGCCAGTTTCTTATTACCACACAGAATCTAATCTGAATATATTTCATTCATGTTTACAGTAAAGTATCACTTATATTGGTAATTTTTAACCAGTGATCCACAAGGTAGCAATTATTCAGGTTACAGCCAAGAAGCATCATATTGAAACAAACCACCCAACATTTGAAACCAAGAAAATAGATTATTCGTTTGCCTTCATCAAAATAGTGAAAAGCAAGCAACTTTTATGAAACGAGTAGCTAGAACAATCTAGCCTGCGGTGAGATTTGAATCCAAGACAGGAGTCTTTTCAGGAATTGCGCTCTACCAATTGAGCTACACAGGCTTAGTGTAGAAACCACCAAAAGTTGAATCACAAGCACAATTGCCTGCCTTGTATGCTGCACATGTCAGCTTCAGAGTGGGGGATCACCAGTTCGACCGTATCAGCTAAGATAAACATATTCGTACTGGGATCAGCCCTGAAGCGTCAATGCAGTCCAGCGATCATGGCATACATGTCGATAAATTATAGTTTTGGAAAATGCTTGGGAGACCAGCTGATTCAGTACACACCTTTAACAGGATTCAGTACACACCTTTAACAGGATTCAGTACACACCTTGACGCTTCAGGGCTGATCCCAGTATGAATATGTTTATCTTAGAGGTTAGTATTAAAATATTATAATCTACCTTTGAAACATTTTTGGTTGATGACTGTTAAGGAGTTTCCTGTTGTGACAAATATTAATATTTTGATTTGGTTCTTTTTTCAACAACTTATATTTGTAAGATGAGTTTAGCAAGCATGACTACTAAAACATTTGAAACATGACAATGATTAAAAACTGTTAAGGAAGAGGTTCACATTTATTTTTTCTGTGATTCCAGCCTGAATATCAACTTTGTGTTCAGCCTATATTTCTCACTAAGAAAACTAGAAATGAAAAAAATGTTGTTGAGTTGTTTGCTTTGTTTTACCATTATAAAATTTCGTTTGGTGTTCTGTGGGATTATTTTAATAAATGTTCTGTGGTTTTAAAAAGGTAAAAAACATTGACTTATATACACTAGTTCATACCTTTAACTGATACCGCAGATGCTTTAGCTCTAGGAAAATTCAAGTTTCCTTCTAATTTCCAAACCTGTTCATCAAAAGATATTATTGATGTTGTTCCTAGTTTATTATTTGGATGAGCACCTCCGAAAAACATCACTTTGTTTTCATGCAGCACAATTGCACTTAGGTGACTTATATGGAAAGGTGGTTGAACAATCTGCAACAGTCAAAAAGCAAATTGTGATAGTAATTGTCTTTTAAGTAAATAGCTGTTGGTCCACAGTAAATTGAAACATCAACAACTTTAACAAAATAACTGGCAACGATCAAACCCTAAAAAATGTATACACACCATGTGTTGAGGGTTTGCAAACAAACCCTTCATTTCCTCACTGTTAGGCACAGAAGTTTTAAGTTGAAGTGATTGAACAACATTCTTTGGTGTCAAAAGGTAGCATCTCTTGTTGACTAGAAAAAACAGTAAGAGTCAATTTACTAAGCCAAATAAAATATCTGAAATTCGCATATTGCAGTAGTGCAAGGTTTGTATTTACATCACAATGCGATATTAAGTTCATACCTGTACAATAATAAATACAAAAAAATGATAACATATCAGACCAGAAATCTCTCTTAAAGTTGCATTATTACCAGGTATTTTCATTGAGCTTCGGAAGGTTATACCTTTTCGTTGGGCAATTCTTGGTTGCTGCTTTTCAAAACGTTCAGGTTCAATGTGAAAGTGCATGGCATCTTCCACTAAGTCTCTGCATGTTGTACTGTCTCTCACAAGTTTCTTATTACACAACCAAAATTAATAGAGATTAAAGTCCCACTTATACTTATTTTCACATGCATGGAAATAAGCAATAAACAACAATTAGATAAATTCTATCACTAGCAACTACATTTAGACATAACTTAATCTTAAGTTATCAAACCAGATGTGGCCAAACTGCCAGTCATTAGGATCAAAAAATGTTCTTAATTGTACACCATCAACTTATACAACTACAAATTTCTCTAAATTGGTTTATATTCACCATAATTTCAACTGTTTAATTTATACAAACACTCAAATTGAAGCCATTATGACATATTGTAATGCTAAACTTGTAATAAAGTATTGTGCCATAGTGTACTTCAGCCTTGATTAAAATTGTGGTTGTACTGTTTGATATTACTTATTTGTGTTTGTAAAGCTGTTGATTCGTTAATGAAGAATTTGATGGTGATTGGCCAGTCAAAATCAAACAATCATGAAGTTTCTCACAATCAATGTATTGGTCGCACTGACATGTAACAAGCAAGCCATCATTTTTAACATACCTCTTTTCTCACAGTGTTTGAAAGAAATTTCTTTGTTACAAACTGAAGTCTAAGCAAACCAAATAGTTTTGGGAAAGAGTTTTGTCTTTTTGGTAAATTGTGATTTGTCCAATTTACCAGTGCAGTATAGAGCACATCTTCTACTTCTACCTGACATTCAAATGGCGTTGCAAATCAGTTCTGACAAGTTTTCATTTAAATATTTAACACATATAAATCAGGCGACAAAATATCTAACATACAATTTGTAACTGGAAATAAACTATGTCAAAACAATATGGGAAGCAAATAAAACATTGTTTACCAACCAATAATGAAATTTCCCAAAAGATTACTTGTTTAGAAACATCACAAACATCAATTATATTCTTGTTATTCATACTTACTTTTATTTTATCTCATTGAAGAAAAACACTAATCTCTTTCTCAACAAGATGCAGAAATTTTGTTGATTGACAAACTGCACCGAAGTTGTTGTAAATACATTCCTCAGTTTTTTGTTCAAGAGAAACCAATAAAAAAAGTTTACTTATGTCCTTAAGGTTTAATGCATTCGAAGGTTCGACACTATCCAGCAAATATTCATCAATCAATCTTATCAAACCTGAAAGTTAACTTTTGATTAGAAAATTACACTTTCTTATTTGTTTATAAACTGTCTGAGAGCTTGTGTATCCTTGATATGCTGGCACTAATGTCTTTTACATATGCAAGCTCGATGGCAGTTATGTTTTCATTAAAATTCTTTTTTAATCATGTTTAGTTTTCCTAGATACACTTTTCAACACATGAGGTGGTAAAACAATCCAGCATTAGTTTTTCAACTCACATAAATGTTATGCTTGGTGATCGGCTGATTTGGTTTTAGGCATTCAATGGGACTCACATACTGTGATTAATATATGAGTGTGCCAAGATCGCTGATCTGCATAGATGCTCAAGGCCCGATACAAGTTATAAACTTATGCTCATTTAAATCAATTTTCAGTTTACAAAATAACACTATTTAATCTAAGTTAAATCATAAAATACTGATTTTTAAAGAAAGATAAAACAATGTATAAAAAAATTAAAACAATGTAATAACTAAAACAACATTTACTTTTCATTTGAAACATGGAAGCAGCTTGTAGAATGCCAAATACATCATCATCACAAAGAAAGATTTTTCCAGAGTAAATAAAATCCAATATTTGTTCAATAGCTTGCCAAGGCAGCTCCTTGAGCTCAACAGTGTTGGAGTATTTTTCCATCATCTGCACAAACAAAGTCAATGTATTGGTTTTCAAAATGTATTCTCAAAATGCATTGATTCGTTGTTGCATTCTGCACAGTGTTTTAATAAATAAAACGTGCTGTTTGC
Organism: Phallusia mammillata; assembly: GCF_965637545.1. Taxonomy (NCBI): domain Eukaryota; kingdom Metazoa; phylum Chordata; class Ascidiacea; order Phlebobranchia; family Ascidiidae; genus Phallusia; species Phallusia mammillata. The sequence goes on from NC_137252.1 coordinate 5,696,393, forward strand.
CATATTATTTAAAACTCCAAGAATGGTCCAGACATTAAAACAAAGCATATATGAATTAAAAGAATACAGTTTAAACTTTCAAATTAAAATTAGAGTATAACTCACATCTGTCTTGAACATTGTTGCAAAATAATCACAACTTGTTGCCAACACATTTTTATGAGCTGAAAATCTTTTTCCATTCACAACAAGTTCGACATCACAAAGAAATCCTTCTTTTCTTTGCCTAATAATAAAAGCTTGATTAACTAAAAAGTGATTGCTTTAGCAAGCACATGATTGCTTTAGCAAGCACATGATTGCTTTAGCAAGCACATGATTGCTTTAGCAAGCACACATGATTGCTTTAGCAAGCAAAAACGAATGGGTCCCCATACACATGTTTACGTAAATTAGTCATGGCAAAAAGGTTTTTGAATTCTTTATTTTTATATTTTTTTAGACAGACAAATTTGTAGAATGCATCAACTCAAAATTCAAAAGATTTTGTCCATATCATGTAATATCCTATCCATATCCTATAGCTGTGCAGGGCCAGTTTTGAAACAGATAAAACTTTCTTTACAAAACCTGGACATTATTACAGATATGGACAAATTAGGAAGATATTTTGCAGGAAAGGTATAGAGAGCAAATTGTTCTTTGGTAGTCTATCGCCATGTAGCAACTGAATTACTGTTCTATGATCTTTTAAAACATTTGTTCATGCATCATTCAGCAAACAGTGAATTACTCCCTTGGGCTTTCCAGTTTACACTTATTATGGGCTGTAAAAATAACCATTTGGCCAATTGGGCAAAAATGTTAAATACTAAACGACTGACCAACTACAAACAATTGTTTAAAATTTTAGCACATTAGGTCTTCTTCTGACCTAAAGGACTGGAAAAGTGGGGTTAAAGATGTTAAATCAAATTAAAAGTCATAAACTATTTTAAAATACTATACACTGTACAACCAACAAAGAATGAAACTTCTTAATTATGTGTTTTAGTCAGCACAGTCATTTATTTCAATTTACGTTTTGGGGGACTCTTGGTGAACCCCTGGGTCATTGGAGGTCAAAAAAGAACAAAAACAATATATGTCCACTTCAGAAAAGGGGAACCATAACAACTAGAAGGGTGTCACTCAGCAGCTTTTTCTGTTTATTGCAATGTGACATGTTTCAAAATACATTTGAATCATGTAAAAAGTAAAAGTTTCTTATTCACATGATTGTAAAGTACGCACAGATTGATTTTGTAGGCCACTTAAAAGAATCAGGTCAAACTGTTTAGATGCATGCCAGAAAACTTAGTCGAAGGCATAATTATTGGATTAGGGCTAAAAGTGCTGTAGTTACACCATCATTACACAGCATTCTGGAGCTAGGGCTCACAAGGAAATGGGGGGCATTGTGTGTAAACCTGACTGGAGTTAAACATCAGTGGGATCAGTTAAGAGCCTAAAAACTAACCACCTGTATCAGGAAAGAGGTAAGGTTCAACAAGAACAAGCCTGCCAGATAGTTTTAGGCACAGGAAGGAAAAGAACATCTACCTTTTTACGTTGATGACATCAGTACACTTTATGCTAAAATAATGTTATGAAGGTGTTGGCGAGACCAGTTGGGTCCCCAGAAGCTAACAACCTGTGTTAGGAAAGAGGGTCGGGCTTGACAGGAAAAGAAACCGCCGAAAAGAAACCTGCTGGTCAGTCTGCAGAACATGGCAGTTCCCGACGAGATCTCGCGCGTGCAGGACCGACATGTCCCGCACATATGCGTGTACGACCCGTAAGTTCGCGTGCAAGGCCAAGTTCAACAGGCGCAAAGCAAGTAAAAGAGGTCAAAACAGTACAATTAAATGCCTTTTGCGCGAAAATTCCGCATGCAACCCCCAAAAATTGGCGTGCAATTTTTTTTTTCAAATAATCGAACGTGCTGCTGCCACACTCTGCAGACTGGCCTGCTGGATAGTTTTAAGTGCCGGAAGGAAGAACACACACACACATGAACTGTACAGTAATAGTAGACTTCAAACTAACCTACAGTTTATTTACTTTACCAAAGTTTTAGTGGTGATTTAATCATTTAGTAAATAAGTATGAAAAAAATTACTTATTTACTGAAATAAAAACACTTGAAATGGTAATAAAAGCAGCATTTATGATAACATGGTAAGAACAAATAGGAACTAAAAACAGACAAACCAAAAAACAAAATTTTTTAAAAAAAACTACAAATAATTACACTTAGATAATTTGGGTCTGGTGTACTTTCTTGACCAAACGCAATAACTTCCGAACCCTATGACGCAACCTTACGATATTGATATATAATGAACTACGTCATAACCCGGATACGTCACACACATAATGACGTCACTATGACGTCATCATAAAATTTTACAGGACTTCTAAAAAACACCGTTTTGTGAAATACTCATCGTAGCGAGCCCAAACTTTATACATGACGTCATCACACCTTCTGATGACGTCATGCAAAAAATGACGTCAATCGCTCATCATTAACACAACTTTTTTACACCTTAAACTAAGTTAACCCTGTGACGCGACCAGCGCAAGCACAACAGTCGCGTCTCTGCCGTAAAATAGGAGTAAGGTACCATTCAACACAAATTTTACGACAAAACAGCCTCCTTTTGCCCAAAAGCGTCACAACAAAAGCAGGTTTCTCGCCTTTTCTTCTTCTTCTGACATTGACAAATATTATTAATACAAAATAAATCATCAAAAACGCTTCATTTTGTAATTAGGTATATGATTTCCATGAATCCGCGAATTATGACGATATTGGGTTCCTTTTATCTCTTATATCCCATACGAGCAAAGTACGAAAGAGGTATACACTGAATCCAACACCGCAGTATATGAGCCTACTGGGCAAAAGGTAGAGCGCGCAGAGCGACAATCCGGGTACCGTTGGAAAGGTCTATCCCTCCTCTCGACCTTGCACCCCCTCACTTTGCCCTCCCAAGGACGTGCGCCACCCAGCGATTGTTTAAACAAAGGTGATTTTCGTCGCATTGTGACGTCACAACGGATTATGGTAAAATTATGGGACCGCGCTCGATGGAAAGAGTAATACTTCTTGATAGTTCGTACAAAATTTCGAATTGATACCTCAAAAGGTGTGTCGTTAAGAGCTGCCCCAAGGGGGGCATCTCGAAGTGACGCAATCGCGGACTTCAACAACGTAAAAGGCCTATGCTTGCACCAAGTGTACTTTCTTGACCAGAATTCGCGAGCCCACTACGCAAAAAGTAGAACGCGCAGAGCGACAATCCGGGTACCGTTGGAAAGGTCTATCCCTCCTCTCGACCTTGCACCCCCTCACTTTGCCCTCCCAAGGACGTGCGCCACCCAGCGATTGTTTAAACAAAGGTGATTTTCGTCGCATTGTGACGTCACAACGGATTATGGTAAAATTATGGGACCGCGCTCGATGGAAAGAGTAATACTTCTTGATAGTTCGTACAAAATTTCGAATTGATACCTCAAAAGGTGTGTCGTTAAGAGCTGCCCCAAGGGGGGCATCTCGAAGTGACGCAATCGCGGACTTCAACAACGTAAAAGGCCTATGCTTGCACCAAGTGTACTTTCTTGACCAGAATTCGCGAGCCCACTACGCAAAAAGTAGAACGCGCAGAGCGACAATCCGGGTACCGTTGGAAAGGTCTATCCCTCCTCTCGACCTTGCACCCCCTCACTTTGCCCTCCCAAGGACGTGCGCCACCCAGCGATTGTTTAAACAAAGGTGATTTTCGTCGCATTGTGACGTCACAACGGATTATGGTAAAATTATGGGACCGCGCTCGATGGAAAGAGTAATACTTCTTGATAGTTCGTACAAAATTTCGAATTGATACCTCAAAAGGTGTGTCGTTAAGAGCTGCCCCAAGGGGGGCATCTCGAAGTGACGCAATCGCGGACTTCAACAACGTAAAAGGCCTATGCTTGCACCAAGTGTACTTTCTTGACCAGAATTCGCGAGCCCACTACGCAAAAAGTAGAACGCGCAGAGCGACAATCCGGGTACCGTTGGAAAGGTCTATCCCTCCTCTCGACCTTGCACCCCCTCACTTTGCCCTCCCAAGGACGTGCGCCACCCAGCGATTGTTTAAACAAAGGTGATTTTCGTCGCATTGTGACGTCACAACGGATTATGGTAAAATTATGGGACCGCGCTCGATGGAAAGAGTAATACTTCTTGATAGTTCGTACAAAATTTCGAATTGATACCTCAAAAGGTGTGTCGTTAAGAGCTGCCCCAAGGGGGGCATCTCGAAGTGACGCAATCGCGGACTTCAACAACGTAAAAGGCCTATGCTTGCACCAAGTGTACTTTCTTGACCAGAATTCGCGAGCCCACTACGCAAAAAGTAGAACGCGCAGAGCGACAATCCGGGTACCGTTGGAAAGGTCTATCCCTCCTCTCGACCTTGCACCCCCTCACTTTGCCCTCCCAAGGACGTGCGCCACCCAGCGATTGTTTAAACAAAGGTGATTTTCGTCGCATTGTGACGTCACAACGGATTATGGTAAAATTATGGGACCGCGCTCGATGGAAAGAGTAATACTTCTTGATAGTTCGTACAAAATTTCGAATTGATACCTCAAAAGGTGTGTCGTTAAGAGCTGCCCCAAGGGGGGCATCTCGAAGTGACGCAATCGCGGACTTCAACAACGTAAAAGGCCTATGCTTGCACCAAGTGTACTTTCTTGACCAGAATTCGCGAGCCCACTACGCAAAAAGTAGAACGCGCAGAGCGACAATCCGGGTACCGTTGGAAAGGTCTATCCCTCCTCTCGACCTTGCACCCCCTCACTTTGCCCTCCCAAGGACGTGCGCCACCCAGCGATTGTTTAAACAAAGGTGATTTTCGTCGCATTGTGACGTCACAACGGATTATGGTAAAATTATGGGACCGCGCTCGATGGAAAGAGTAATACTTCTTGATAGTTCGTACAAAATTTCGAATTGATACCTCAAAAGGTGTGTCGTTAAGAGCTGCCCCAAGGGGGGCATCTCGAAGTGACGCAATCGCGGACTTCAACAACGTAAAAGGCCTATGCTTGCACCAAGTGTACTTTCTTGACCAGAATTCGCGAGCCCACTACGCAAAAAGTAGAACGCGCAGAGCGACAATCCGGGTACCGTTGGAAAGGTCTATCCCTCCTCTCGACCTTGCACCCCCTCACTTTGCCCTCCCAAGGACGTGCGCCACCCAGCGATTGTTTAAACAAAGGTGATTTTCGTCGCATTGTGACGTCACAACGGATTATGGTAAAATTATGGGACCGCGCTCGATGGAAAGAGTAATACTTCTTGATAGTTCGTACAAAATTTCGAATTGATACCTCAAAAGGTGTGTCGTTAAGAGCTGCCCCAAGGGGGGCATCTCGAAGTGACGCAATCGCGGACTTCAACAACGTAAAAGGCCTATGCTTGCACCAAGTGTACTTTCTTGACCAGAATTCGCGAGCCCACTACGCAAAAAGTAGAACGCGCAGAGCGACAATCCGGGTACCGTTGGAAAGGTCTATCCCTCCTCTCGACCTTGCACCCCCTCACTTTGCCCTCCCAAGGACGTGCGCCACCCAGCGATTGTTTAAACAAAGGTGATTTTCGTCGCATTGTGACGTCACAACGGATTATGGTAAAATTATGGGACCGCGCTCGATGGAAAGAGTAATACTTCTTGATAGTTCGTACAAAATTTCGAATTGATACCTCAAAAGGTGTGTCGTTAAGAGCTGCCCCAAGGGGGGCATCTCGAAGTGACGCAATCGCGGACTTCAACAACGTAAAAGGCCTATGCTTGCACCAAGTGTACTTTCTTGACCAGAATTCGCGAGCCCACTACGCAAAAAGTAGAACGCGCAGAGCGACAATCCGGGTACCGTTGGAAAGGTCTATCCCTCCTCTCGACCTTGCACCCCCTCACTTTGCCCTCCCAAGGACGTGCGCCACCCAGCGATTGTTTAAACAAAGGTGATTTTCGTCGCATTGTGACGTCACAACGGATTATGGTAAAATTATGGGACCGCGCTCGATGGAAAGAGTAATACTTCTTGATAGTTCGTACAAAATTTCGAATTGATACCTCAAAAGGTGTGTCGTTAAGAGCTGCCCCAAGGGGGGCATCTCGAAGTGACGCAATCGCGGACTTCAACAACGTAAAAGGCCTATGCTTGCACCAAGTGTACTTTCTTGACCAGAATTCGCGAGCCCACTACGCAAAAAGTAGAACGCGCAGAGCGACAATCCGGGTACCGTTGGAAAGGTCTATCCCTCCTCTCGACCTTGCACCCCCTCACTTTGCCCTCCCAAGGACGTGCGCCACCCAGCGATTGTTTAAACAAAGGTGATTTTCGTCGCATTGTGACGTCACAACGGATTATGGTAAAATTATGGGACCGCGCTCGATGGAAAGAGTAATACTTCTTGATAGTTCGTACAAAATTTCGAATTGATACCTCAAAAGGTGTGTCGTTAAGAGCTGCCCCAAGGGGGGCATCTCGAAGTGACGCAATCGCGGACTTCAACAACGTAAAAGGCCTATGCTTGCACCAAGTGTACTTTCTTGACCAGAATTCGCGAGCCCACTACGCAAAAAGTAGAACGCGCAGAGCGACAATCCGGGTACCGTTGGAAAGGTCTATCCCTCCTCTCGACCTTGCACCCCCTCACTTTGCCCTCCCAAGGACGTGCGCCACCCAGCGATTGTTTAAACAAAGGTGATTTTCGTCGCATTGTGACGTCACAACGGATTATGGTAAAATTATGGGACCGCGCTCGATGGAAAGAGTAATACTTCTTGATAGTTCGTACAAAATTTCGAATTGATACCTCAAAAGGTGTGTCGTTAAGAGCTGCCCCAAGGGGGGCATCTCGAAGTGACGCAATCGCGGACTTCAACAACGTAAAAGGCCTATGCTTGCACCAAGTGTACTTTCTTGACCAGAATTCGCGAGCCCACTACGCAAAAAGTAGAACGCGCAGAGCGACAATCCGGGTACCGTTGGAAAGGTCTATCCCTCCTCTCGACCTTGCACCCCCTCACTTTGCCCTCCCAAGGACGTGCGCCACCCAGCGATTGTTTAAACAAAGGTGATTTTCGTCGCATTGTGACGTCACAACGGATTATGGTAAAATTATGGGACCGCGCTCGATGGAAAGAGTAATACTTCTTGATAGTTCGTACAAAATCTTCTTTCAAAAAATAGATTTTGTTTTTTGTGTTTTCATTCTTTTTCTTTTAAATTTATTGACTTATACGCAGGGTTGCCATCGACTTGAAACCAAAAATAAGGACAACCGCAAAAATCAAATTTTCATACGAAACAAAGCAAGCGTTTGTGAACAAATCTTTGCATTTATACGAGCCATGACATATCATATGCAATATTTTGGCCAGAAACAATCTGTTCCAGCAACCCCTTGTTCGTAGAAAATGTTTCGTGCATTTCACAACAGCTCAGGTCTAGGTTTACTTTTACTTGTAGCAGGGATTTGACTCATAATTGTTGAAAATAAGACAAAAGAAGGACTACAGTCAAAAATAAGGACATTTCTTAGAAATAAGGACAATACATTTTTCTGAGACATTGCCCTTAAAAATAAGGACAAATCTTAGAAATAAGGACGGTATGGCAACCCTGCTTATACGCAAGGTTCCAATCGACATGGACCCCAGAATAAATTATAACCGCAATATGGCTTAAAAAGTAACAAAACACACTATGGCTTTTTTGGCGAAACGAAATATAGGTTTTTAAACAAATCTTTGCATTTATACGAGCCATGATATACTACACGGCATATTTTTGTCATAACAATCTTGGTTTACTTTTACTTGTAGGAGGGTTTTGACATTATCCACAAATTGTCAAAACAAGACAAAATAGGGTCACAAGGTCTTACAAGTAAGGACAAAATTTTTTTTTTCCAAGACATTACCCTTCGAAATAAGGCCAAATCTGCGAAATGAGGACAGTATGGTAACCCTGCTTACACGTGATACTCTGTAGCAAACAGTATTTGTTTCCGCTTGTCTGTTTCAGCATTTTTTGTGTTATTTTGGCAACAATCAAGATCTTTTGATTAATTTTTTTACAGCCCGTCTGCTTCTTCCAGTTAAAATTAGTAATGTGCGTTCTGCATTTATACAAATAAGATGCTTCCTTGTTTTTTTGAGCGACAAAACCTACATTGACTGCGTTTTCATGTCCTATCAGACGTTACTTATTTGCACCAACAGCCAAAAAACTCAGTTAAAGCTGCAAACACTACCAAACAAGGCAGATCCTCAATTTGCTGAGAGGGATATACTTGGGAAATAGTTTTTTTTTTTTAAATGACTAAGCTTTGAACCAAGTTTTGTAGCAGTTTCAATGAATTTACCTTTCCCACTTCCCCATAAGCTCTACGCGCCAACATTTTTACAGATAGACTATATCGATCGTTTTAAATAGGTCTCAGTAGTTGTTGCCGGAATCTGTTTTCAGCTGATGTTTAAAGAACGTCATTATTTTACTTTGTAAAAGATGTAGCTTTTTAGGGAATTTCGGAACCATTTTTCTACCTGCGAATACAACAACAAACTAACGACATAAGCTTACTTTGGTCCGATGATTTTGTTATCCGAAACTGTTTCTTAAATCGACAGTACGCCCACAGGCCTAACGTTAACGACCGACTCGCGTTTGCTACAAGCTTCAAAACAAATTGATAATTGACTAATTTAGATTTCCC